>NC_143567.1:112029166-112640833 GCF_054136105.1 Typopeltis vanoorti | reverse complement strand
ATTTAAGAACTTTTGTGTGATATTGATCTTTAATTTGGTAAGCAGCCAAATTCTCAGAATTCTCAAATAAACAGAATTCTCATTTAGAAACAGCATTTTTGTTGTATTCAGTATAATTTTGTATTCTGTACAAAACCATCAGTCAAGCCATATTTACCTATGGTATCCAGACATGGAACATTACTCAACAAGCAGTTAATATCATCAACAGCTTTGGGACAACATGCCTTCAAACAATACTAGAAAATATATGGAAGTATAGCATTCCTAATACTGTCATTCTTGAAGAAAGACAGCAAAGACATCGAATGGAAACAAAAAAAAGTCAGTTGAGGTAGTTAAGACACTAACTTGGACATCCACCTTTACCCACATTCGGTGCTCTGGATCCAACACACCAGTATTACTGAAGCCGATAATAATATTACTATTATTATTATATATGCAGGTATCGCCATTGAGTCCATAGCTCTTTGCAAGAGGTCCATTTTAAAAACATTAATCAACAATTGTCAATAGCTGTCATATTTTGCACTAAAATTATTCACCAACAAAGCACACACAATTGACTAGTAATAGCCGGCAAAGGTTGGTCGATTGGTAGAGCCTCTGCTACTAATGGCTCAATTAAGTAAGTTTGAGCGTTGTTAGTAGTTGGTAGGGGACCAATCGTTCGATGCTGTTGGTACACTCTCCCTCGATGAGTCTTTGGACTCCCTCGAGGTGTCAAATAATAATAATCTATTCCATTCCCTCACCAAATAAACAGCTGCAAAAACCTGGAAACAACACCTGCAAAAAATCAGGCAACCAAATCTGTGCACAAAAATCCAGATGAGACCTTATCAAAACCTTATAAAGAAGAATAATAACCTTTTTATCCCTGCATTTCAGGATATTTCTCAATATCTAGGTAATCCTATTAACTATTTAGCCACTTTTGCAATACACCCATTGAATTTCAAATCCCTATCCAGCAATATCCACATGTCTCTGGCTTCATCAAGTTCTTGGAGTATGGTACCTTCAATATGATATAAAGCTGGTAATCTTTTCATTCCAAATTGCATAACCTTACACTTTGCCACATTAAATTGGCATCCATTCTGCTTTGCCCATACTACCAGTCTATTTAAATCATTCTGGAAAATATCAACATACACATCAAATTATCAGCTCTACTTAATTCTGCATAATCTGAAAACAACTATTTCCTCTCATTTATTTCCTATATCATTAATCAACAAATTAAATAGTAGTGGTTGAAGTAGATAGTTCTGTTGCACACCACTAGTCATTGGCCTTCTACAGGAGTGCATGCCTGCATAAACTACCACCTGATATTATGTCATCAACCACTCTCTTATCCATACCCATTTGCTGTAACATATGAAAGAAATATACTATCAAATGCCTTTGATAATTCCATTGTCACATAGTCATACTGTTAATATGATCACATAGCCCTCCTGTCACCTTATTACAAAAACAAATGTTTTACTGAACTTTACCTATCCTTCAAAAAGCCATTCTCCCCCCCATACAATAACCCATTCCTACATTTTTTCTTTGACCAACTTCTCCTATACTTTGACCACCACTCCTGATATACTAATTGGCCTATAATTAGCTATATATAGCATTCTGTCTTATACCCACCTCTATGCAATGGAACTAATTTTACTTTTTTCCATCCCTGTGGAACTCTACATCAGCTTGGACTCTAATTTAAAATCTAATCAAAAGGACTAACATTCCCTTAGCACATTCTCATAATAAATGTGTAATAGCTGTACTGACATTTTACTTTAAGATCCAATTTAATTAAATTAAACCCAATCATGATTGTTTTAAGATCCAATGTAACTTGACTCCCTCTGTCCTTATTTCCATCTTAAATCCTGACATATGTATTACTGTAATATCATCACCTGGATGATATACTATTGCAAAATTATTATTCAATAATTCAACTAGTTTGTCTGCTTTCACTTCTGCCATCTACATTCTTCAAAATAATTTTACTGTGGTCATTCTTTCTTTTGCTTGCCACATACTGACAGCTCTTTTGGTTTACTCTTAGCTTGTTCAGCTGATCTCCTCTCATACTCCGATTTGGTCTTCCTTACTAGTCACCCCTCTGCCTTGTGCTTTATGCTGCTTGTGGGCTGGTTGGTCACCTCTATGACCAACTATCTCTTCCACATACTTCTCTTTCTTTTTTAATGCCTGATTAATGCTTTATCTTGTCCATTTTATTCCCAGTTTATAACTTCTCTTAACACTTGCAGTTAGCTACTTCTTCCTTCAAACATCCCTTTACCACCTCCACTGCACTGCACTACTAACATCTTTTCCTTGCAGTATATCCTCCCATGGTACTGCTTCAAGCAATTTTCTAAGTTTCTTGCAGTTCCCAGCTTTTAATTCTACATCAAACCTTTCTATACTGAAAATTCCACATGCTTAGCCACTTCCCAGATTACAACTGAATGTATTACTGAACAGATTACTCTCATGAACTGCACAGGTAATCTGCTACCTTAGGTAATTATCCCTGAGAAGCTGCATAAATTCCATTACCTTCTGCCCATATGGCCTTTCCCCCTTCCAATCTATCTATATTCCCATAATTAAAGTTATCCACCCTTTACTTATTGAATTTACTTACCAATACATATCACCCACATCATTCTTTGCATTTCCTGGCCTATAACAGGAGCAGCCAACCAAATACTTTCTCACATTAGCTTGAATTTCACACATTTATATCTCCAGATGGGTCATCCATTCACTGTTACAGAAGACTGAATATTAGACTATTTCTGAGTAACACTAGCGTTTGTGAATGAGGAGGGAAACATTATGTTGATGGCTGGTTAAGTTGTGAACTTGGGTCTTTTCTCTATTGTGAACAACATTGCCTCATTAATATCCCAAAACGTTTTTGTTGATAGAAAATCTATGAATCTCGAGTTCACCTATGTGTGGAAAGGCTCATGTGTTCACAGTACAGGTTATTCATTTTCATGGTATTGATGACAATACAGAATGATCCAAAAATAATATTCATAAACATTTGCTGATATTTTGCTGGCATTATATTCAGTATTTTCAGAGTACAAAAAAGTTTGTCACAGTACATCAAATACCAATTTGAACTTTAGGACTAATTAGGACTCTAGTTCCTTGTGCCATCTGTTACAATTTTTAACTATTCCCAAATTTATACAAATTGTTATTTTATGAATTGTTTTCGTGCTCTGATGAGGCTATATATCAAACCAGCTAAATATCAGCAAAGAAGATAATAAATATTTCCTTATCATTTTGTGTTGTATCTAATCAACCTGTATGGTTAGGTTAGGGTTAGCTACACGAACAAAATTTCGAAAACTTCTATTAGGCAATCCTCTAAAAAACATAGCTTCATAGAATTGTTTTCTCTAAAGAATTCTAAAAAATACAATTACTCTAAAACTCTAATCACCATAATCAAATGTTCAGCTAACAGCACGCTGGTGTAGTTAGGCCTAACAATGTTACATATTCAGACAACTTTCTTACCGTTTAGAAGTCATGGAAAACTCATTGCGCCACATACAGAAATCGCTGAAGTTGGAAAAAGAGAAAGAAAATTATTTTATAAGTCAACAATGAATCATTCCAAATTGCACACAAAACTACTACATAAAAACTTATAAACAACTGGCATAGCACAACATATACATGAAAAACTAACCAGTATTGGAGGTTTCAGTGTACAGAGCCCTCTCGCGATCAAGCCTTTGTGGAAAAAGGTATTAATGATAATAATAATCACAGCAAAAACAGCTGCATTAATTTATTCTTCTTTTTTTTTATTTTTTTATTATTATTATGTGACACCTCCAGGGAGTCGAAAGAGTCATCGAGGGAGGATGTGCCAACCGATTGAATCCTTCCAACTACTAACCGTGCTCGAACTTGCTTAACTTCTGGCTAGCCCTTAGTAGCAGAGGCTCAACCAATCAAGAAACTACTAATATGTGAATGGAACACACCAATTAGAGACTTCAAATGCCATAGATAGATTTCACTGAAAGGATTTTCAAAAAAGTTCTTTATTACAGCTAATGGTCTATTTTGAGATAAAAAAGTATGATGTAAGAGCTGGATACATTTGAATTAGTCTTTTAACAGCAGGGTACAAGGATAGCCATTGTGTTGAAAAGTAATTATATATTTTATCTATTAAAGTTTGTAGGGCAATATCAAGCAGGTCTGAACCATGTTGTATGCAATTATTAAGGATGTGCGTAGGGCACCCACTCCAACCAATGATTGGTCAACCATCTTCTTCAAATTGGCAAATACATTATTGCCTTGACCTCATGCAAGACCCCCAAACATGGTACTGCAATTATCAGGCCGAAAAGCAACACATTTATTTTGAAGTCCCAAATTGTTTAGCGTTTCACTGACATAAGTTGAAATAGTTTCTGCAGTTTCATTTGGTTTGCTCTCAACATTTACTACTTTAATCTATAAACTTCCATACTTGTAGTCAAAATATTGAATAAGGATAGGAAATACTTTCACATTACCATAGTTACTAGCATCTATTGAAACACCAGTAAAGGGAATATCTGCCATGGATTTGATTATAGTTTCTATCGAATGGGGAGCACGAACAGAATTTACGATGGCTTGTGTTTTTATGCGACCACTCGACACTTTGGCTGCAATTTTTGAATTGCTGAAAATTTGTTTCAACAATCCAGTAGCACAGTCCATGGAATTGTAACTGTTGTGATGAACAACAGTATGACATGCAAGGGCCCCTTCAGCAGCACTTACACTGTCTTCCAATTCTGAATTTGGCTTGATAAAATAATCACTTAATTTTCCTGTTGAACTCTGTCCGTTAACACATTTTAAATGCTTTTCTATTTTTGCATGTAGTTCCAAGTCTCTTATCCCATGTTTTGTGACAGAAACGTATGTACCAGGACTGCATACAATACATTCAGCCTCCCATGGCTCACATCCAGGGCTTGCAAAATTCAAATGTAAATGAGAAAATACAAAAATAGCTGTTTAACTGTTTTTTGTGAAACTGTAAGTATATATTGTTTTTGTTATGATTACTATTAATTTTAACATTAATTATAATATTACATTGTCCTAATCATGACAATTTTATTAATATATAACGAAATATTCCCTACATACTTGTAATTTCTTCCAAAGATAATAAACTGTGTTAGAGAGAGAGACCTCTAAGAAGTCAGGGACTCATTGAGAGATGCCAAATATTACATGCACCAGCTATAATACTTATTCTTGAATTCATTCACACTGCTTTTATATACCATATTCAATGGCAATACACTCCTAACAAGCATAACCCTATGAGAGAAAATTCCAGCCCTCAACCCTTCTTAGCAGAATTCGTTCTCAGCATCCAAGGTTGCCCTTTTCACACCCTCCATAAATTTAAAAATTCCATCAACTGAATTCCTGTATGACCCATTCATATGTTCATATGTCTCAATCATATCGTCCCTTTTTCTCCTGTTGCCTAGTGTCTGCAGTCTACAAATTCTCAATCTGTCTGCAAAATTAGTGTTTCACAATCCTGATATCAGTTTAACACCCTCCGTTGTACTGTCGCCACTGTATCAAAATCAGAATCTAAACTAGGAAACCAGACCTCTGCACATTAATCCAAGTGAGGTCTTATCAAGGTCTTGTTAAAAGGTAAAAGGACATCCTTATCTCTACATGTTAAAATTCCTTTCAGCATTGCCATTATTCTCTGAGTTGTATTTGCAATCTTGGCTACATGGACCCTGAAATACAACTCCTGTCTACTAACTCTACAAGATCCCTACCCTGTTCATTTTCTTGTAGCATAATCCCACCAATATAATACATTATTGGGTATCTAATCAGACCAAAGTGCATGACTTCAGATTTACTTACACTGAACTGACATTCCTTTTCCCATGCCCACAATTCCAGCTAATTCAAATCATTATGCAAGTACTTCAAATCAGTAATATATGAATTACTCTATCCATCTTTGCATCATCAGCAAATAGCTGTATGTCGCTTGTGAAATCTTTCCTAATATCATTAATGTACAGATTAAATAACAGTGAACCAATCACTCATCCTTGTGTTACACCACTAGTTACCTTAAATCTTGCAGACTCATATCCACCATATACCTATTCTTGATATTTTTGAGTTATCCATTCTCTTACCCACTCTAATATTTTATAATCCATATCTCCAATTTATGCAACATTTTTCCATGCTGTATTCTGTCAAAAGCTTTAGCAAAATCAAAATGTCGCATGGTGTATGCATTCCCCTTGTCTAGTTCAACCGAAAATTATTATAGAATGTGAGCAAGTTGCTAAAACAACCTTCTTTTAACCAGCCAACCGGCGAATACGTTTATATACGTCCAGGTTACGATGGATGTGAACTGCATATTAAAATTTTAGGGGACTGATGTATTTTATCCATATTGAGGGGCAAATAAACATCATTAATAAATTCATGATGCTTATTGCAAAATAAAGATTGATTGTCAACCCATTTCTGAATGCAAACCTTGACCAATTTTTTCGAAATTCTTCACCACTACTCCTGACATACTGATTGGTCAATAGCTTAATACATCAGTCTTCACCCTTGTGCAATGGAATTATCATTTGTTCTTTTCATTCCTGTGGAACCGTCCCTGTTCTGAGAGTCAAATTATATAGACTGGTCAAAGGAATAGCCAGTTCAGCTGAATACTCTTTCAGCACCGGTGTTCATATCCAAACTGTCCCTATTGCTGAATTGTTATTCAGTTTGGGAATCAGCTGTAATACCTGCTCTTCATATACCTGAATTCTTCATTCAGTGTAGAGGTTGTATTCAGCTCAATGTCGCCTACTCCAGGTTTATAGCTTTTAGCAAAATGGTACTCATTATTTCAACAACCTCTACTGCATATCTCACCTTCAATGCATTAAGAAGTGCTACTCTTTCATATTCATTATTTCTTTTACTAGTAGAATATCGATAGAACATCTTTAGCTTGCAGGGCCAGTTGCTTTTCCTACTCATATGTTTCTTTTTGTACAGCATTTGTGATTCTTCTTGCCAGCTGCTTATAATTCATAATGGATGTCATCCTCATTACAGTATTCCTTCCATATCATCCGTTTCTTACGAATCTTTTGCTTAATAATATTGCACATCCAACAAGAAATTTAAGAAGTTTACTCAATACATACTATTCTGATTGACATTTTTTGTTATCTATGTTTACACTGTTCAAGTGAACATAAATCAGCTCGCAAATGGTGCAATTATAGTAAAAGATATTCCAGTAGACACCACATGTAATTATGTTCTAAAATAATCTAAGTAGTCTTTATCTACAGATCGTATTATGTGTTTCAGCAAAATATAGTACATAATCTGGTCAGATATGTCTCTAATTTCAGGATATTTCTATGTATTCTGCATCTAGTTGACACCTGAATATGGAATGAACAAAAAGAAAGTGAGAAGAGAATCACTCTTAGAAGAATGAGTCTTTTAGTTCCCTTCTTTATTGGCAATATTATGGTTCCAGTTATGTAGCATAGACAATTAGTCATAAAAATCTCATGGAAAATAAGCAGTGTTTTCAGTCATGTTATTATTGAAACAGACCGAGTCTTTTTGACAGAGAAACAAGAGTATAATGGAATAAGAAACAGGAACTGACTACCATGTATGTTCGGGGTTACCTCAGTAGTACTATTGAAAAGAAAATTTTATGCTAAAGTATGGAAAAAATCAAGCTGGAACAACTATCATATTTGACACAATTATGGAAACATTAGAAATGAAATTTAAAACGTAAATTAAACCGTTAAAGGCTGAGCAGGAAAACGATCAAAAAAGCAGTGATTGACTCCCACAGTGAAGCTTTTGATCATGATTTCTGTCAACGCTTTTCACTGGTCTTTGACAATGGGATTAGTAGTAAATCACGTGTGGCTTACTATGGCAAAATATACATTAATGCTATAATCTTCTTTATTATCATAATAATAATCATTATTTTAACAAGAAACTTGTGAAATTCTAAGACGAAAACTTTGATTTTTCAGTAGAGAATTGTTAAGAAAAACGATCCAACATAAAGTAGACATAAATCTTCCTCATCTGGTTCAGTCGCTTTCGACTATGCGCTTTGGTTGGTAAAACCAGGGTTCGAATCGTAAAGGACGCGAAGCACCTCTATCAGTGCTTTTTAACTGAAGGTGAGTTAGCCGGTCTCATATGGAGGTAGAAATTTATTTTTCTGCCAGAGAGCCAGGTTTATCATCCCTCAGAACATGTAGTCTGGCCATTAGCATACACGCAGTTGACATATATAATACACTGGCCTCGTAGCTTGAGTGGCTTCGGTTGTAAATCTAAATAAACTACACCGAACGTTGTCATCATTTCTCTAAAATAGACGGAAGATATGAAGGATCAGAATGTCAAGCCATCAATTAGTTTGGATTAAGATTATTCTAATGGAATACATAGTTATACAATGATCTCTCTAGCTACCCGTCTTGTTCTTTTTATTTGTTTCTTTTTTTTCTCTTGATAGAGGAATCAATTCAATGAAGGTGATTTGTGGCGTTCACAACAGATATATAAATGAAACAAAAAAATTATACTTGAGGATTCAACCTCTGGCCTCTACAGCAGAAATAGGGGAAAATATTACTCAGGATATCTAAAGAATATGGCCAGCATCTTGAAAAAAGAATTGCTTTTCTGAAGATCTGGAAAAGAAATAAAGAAAAGAGACTTGGGAAAAAAAAACAGTATATTAAAACCCTTAGAAACTAAGAAAATTTTGAGGATCGGTAAACTAAAAATGGCTGCCAACATGTAGGGGATGCCAGCCGAAATCTAAAAAGAAAATTATTCCATCAAATATCTGACTTTCGTTAATATAAAAAATTGTGCAGCTTCAATTTAATTTTTTAAATCGAAGTTTCATAAATAGGTCGTATGGATCGACCTATTTAAAAGATCACATTCACTCGTTTCTGGTAGAATTCATAACATGGTACACGTCCTTTATTGGTGTATGCCATGTAACCAAATGAAGTCATTAGTGGTTAGACAAAAATTTCCTAAATATTACAACTAGATCAATTATATACCCACCACAGTATTCGGAAAATACTAATAGAGCCAAATGTTTCAGATATACTTTGGCCTTGAGGGGGTTTCTTTCAATTATCAATATTATATTAAAAGTATTATTTGCAATTAGGGCTTATTTTCTAATCGCAAACGACCTGTATAAATAGGCCGCATGCAGCATGCGGTGTGATTTTGTGGGTTTAGATTTTCACGAGCGAAAAAATAAAATAACGTTTTAAATCGAATGCATATTAGATCTATAAAGAGCCAAGAGGCTATATTTTTCAGTGGCGTAAATTAAGTTAAGGGAATAAAAATCCCTCATTATTTTCATGCCATATTCAAATAAGTAATTGGGCATTAAACGGAGGTTTAAAATCCAATTATTTTAGTTAATGCATTATTAGGAAAATATAACGGTTAAGATATGAAGTTTCCTATTGAAAAAAAATGGTATAATTAGGGAGAATATTTTAGATTCAGAAATGCAACTTTATACTATGCTTTCATTATGTTCTTTACGGGAATTACACAGACACACAAACAGGTCGTAAATATATCGCAGATTGAGAAACGCGGAGTGTTAAAATAAGCTGAAGACATTCCTTATCAAGAGCAAACATGAACATTTTTCAAGCCACTTTCAAGCATTCGTGAATGGCGGTGTCGTGGCTATTACATGTACACGTGGCAAAATAGAGGTTTATTTGGGATTCAAACAGTAGAATGGAAATAGGCTGTCACTGTAATATGTATTCCTTCACATGCTGTTATTGTTCCCCTCAACAGGAAACTGAGAATTATTTCTTTAAACACAATTCCTCTCTCTCTCTCTCTCTCTCTCTCTCTCTCTCTCTCTCTCTCTCTCTCTTTCACTTTATTCACTTTCCACAATATTTCTTTTAACCTAACTTTCTTTTTCTAACCTAAACTTAACTGTTTACTTACTTGGGATTAGGAGTAAAATAACCAAATTTATAAAATTACTTGATAACCCTAATATACATTATTCCCAAGGTAAAAAAACTTTTTTACATCTATATCTCCTCCATAGATTATTCAAAATAAAAGCACCTTTTATCAACTTGCATGGGTAAAGTTGATAAGACTCTGTATTAATAAAACCTTGGTATTTGCTGAGGAATTAGAGTGAATTCTAAAAAAATGGCGGCTGGCATTGTAGTCTCGCATAATGGTTGTTGTTGCAAGGAATGTTTTTTGATTTAAGTGGTGATTAGTGAGTTTTAGATATTGTGAATCAGCTTTGTTTACGGAATACGAGGTAAGACTTTGACTTTTGATACAATTTTCTGGCCCTAGCCTGTTCTCTTCACCATTGTAAATATTTTATACCTATTCAAGAATGGAGAATGTAAACTATATCAAAGATGCCATTCAACAATTAAACAAAGATATGTCATTTGACATTCTCAAATTCCTCCTAAAGAAATTTGAAACAGATTATCCTGGTTGCTTGAATCTCTTCACTCAAGTAAATGACACTGAGGATGATGATTTGGACATTGAAGAGGACATTACACCTGTTTCACCTTCAAAGACTCCCGACAGTTCGATTGTTCTCATGAAGAACATTCTAATAAAAGACGCAGAACATCGGAAGGTGGATTGGAAGTAACAACTCAACAAATTCAGACCACCCAAGATAGAAAAGAAAAGGTCCCTCCAGTCATTCTTCGAGATAAAGATAAATGGCCCTCAGTCTCAAGATCCCTAGGAGAACAAAATATCAATTTTTCCTGGGCACGAAATACTGAAGAGAGTGTAAAGATTCACCCTACCACTGTCACTGATTATCGATTGATGGCGAAAATGCTTGACAACTCTAAATTGCCCTTCCACACATTTGCGCTAGCTAGCGAGAAGAACTTAAAAGTAGTTCTAAGAGGCGTGGCTGATGGTATCACAACTGATGAGATCACAGCTGACCTCATCAATCAAGGATTAACTCCAACCAAAGTGAGTAGAATGTTGAGGTCAGATAAAACACCAATGCCACTGGCGTTGGTCGAAATCTCCAACACAAAAAAGCATCTATGAAGATACTGACATTTGTAAGCTTAAAATTACAACTGAACCTCTAAGAAAGAAGGCACCGGCAGAGCAGTGCCACAGATGCCAGAGGTTCAGGCATGCCCAAAAACTGTGCAGAGCTGCATATAGATGCCTAAAATGCGGTGAGGGTTACCGAACTAACTCCTGCACCAAACGCAGATCCACACCTGTTTGTTGTGCCAACTGTAGAGGGCCACATCTCTCTAATTACAAGGGTTGCCTTTTCCATCCAAAAAACCGTGGATCAACAAGAACTAACCACGTTCCTACAAGCAATGACTCAAAACAGAACCAAGCAGTTCACCCTCCAGATCGTAATACCTCACATGTCCAAATCATATGCAGAAGCGGTAAGAACCCAGACTTTTTCATCACAAGAGCGAACAAGCTCTAATCTCACATCAGCTTTAACCTCATCACTTGCAACAATGCTGCATGAATTCAGCAAAGCAAGCACCTCACCATCCTCCAGAAAAAGATTCTACCTAGAAACCCAATCCATATTAACAGCTCTCTATAATGTTTAAAAAATTTAATCCAAATTCTCTCATGATAACAGCATGGAATGCCAATGGCTTAACAAATAAAATTCTCAAGCTGCAAGAATTTGCAAAAAGATACAATCCAGATATAATCTTGATCAGTGATTCCCACCTCAGACCATCAAATATCCAAAACTAAGAGGCTATATTTTATACAAGACAGACAGACTTAACTCTAGTGGAGGAGGCACAGCTATTTTTATCAAAAATTATTTAAGCCAAAATGCACTGACTAACCCCCAAACTCTAAACTTGAGGTGATGGGTGTGGAGATGCACACTAATAATGCAGACAAACTCAAAATCTGTGCAGCATACAACCCTCCCAGTATTCCACTATTGACAGCAGACTTAGACTCCATCCTTGGCTCCACGGATTCCATAATTATAGCAGGAGACCTAAACTCCAAGCACACGGCCTGGTTCAATTCGTCAATCAGCTCCAAAGGCCGTACCTTATTCAACTATACATTACTGAACTCATCAATAATAGCTGGAACCACTGAGCCCACACACCACAGCCCATCAGGAAGTTCTGATGTATTAAACATAGTTATCCTCAGAAACATCAAATATCAATACCAGCTGGAGACAGTAGAAGAGCTTAACTCAGATCATAATCCCATCCTACTCAGGTTAGGACTTCAAGATGAGCCCTCTCCCCATCATTCTTTCATACCATGGGAGAAGCTTTCTAAGGTTCTCCCGGTCCACATTGGTCCACCCTCTGTCATTCTTAAAAAAGAAGAAATAGATCAAGCTGTAAACAATTTAACTAGGCAAATCAACTCAGCAATAGCATCAGTCACTCAAACCACTGTCTTCCACGCTCCTAACTGGATCCCAGAAGAGATAATGGATCTGATCAGGGCAAATAATAAGGCCAGAAAGCGATATCACAATACTAGTGCCCTGCAGGACAAAGCAACCTTAAACACTTTGAACAGACAGGTGCGAGAAGCCCTTGAGATCCACAGGAACTCCAAATGGACAACCAAACTCAAAGAAATCAACCCAGAATATAACTCCATGTGGAAGTTTGTAAAATCTCTTTGTACCAAAAGACAACCACTTCCCCCTTTAAAGACCAATCTTGGAATTGCACACACAGATGAAGAAAAAGTAGAAGCCCTAATTGACAATCTGGAAAATCAATGCAGCCCATATTACACAAATTTCAATGTCAATCTTATTCACAAAGTTCATCATAAAGTTAGAAATGCAATAAATCAGCCTAAGGATTATTCAGACACCCAAACATCACCGACAGAAATAACACATATCATTTCCCATCTGAAGAATTAAAAGGCCCCGGCCCTGACGACATTACCAATAGAATAATAAAGCTACTTCCACAGAAAGCCATAATTCATCTAGTTAATATTACCAATTCCATTTTAAGATTCCAGTACTTTCCCACAGACTGGAAAATTGTGGATGCTATACCGCTGAAAAAACTTGGCAATAACCCACAAATTCCCCAAAGCTACAGGCCCATCAGTCTTCTTTCCTGTCTTGGCAAAGTAATAGAAAAGGTCATCCTATCAAGACTACAATCAGCATTCGACCAACAGAAAATAATCCCAAATGAGCAATTTGGGTTTCGCAAAGCTCACAACACGGTGCAACAAATTCACCGACTAACAGAACATATCACTCATAGTTTTAACTGGCACCTTCACACTGCTGCTGTGTTTTTGGATGTTGCCAAGGCCTTTGATAAGGTCTGACATCAAGGCCTTATCTTCAAACTAATCTAAAACAATATCCCAATTAAACTAGTGAAACTCATATATTCATATATCAATGAAAGAGACATGCAAGTAAAACTCAAAGGAATTGTTTATTCAAGGCACAAAATTCTGGCGGGAGTATCTCAAGGCTCTCTTCTGGCCCCAATACTTTTCACAACTTACATGGCAGATATTCCTCTCATTCCAAGAATAACTAAAATGGCCCTTTATGCCGACGACACCGCTATTCTAGCTAGATCACTCAGCCCTTGCCTAGTAATCACTAGACTCCAAGGAAGTATCAATGAGCTAGCAAACTGGTTCACCAATTGGAGGATTCAAGTGAACCCCCCCTCAAAAGCTTAGCCATAATGTTTCAAGAAGAAAAATCTGCAACAAAGAAGACATCCTGCTCTCTGGTCAAAAGATCCCATGGCATTCAGAGACCAAATATATTGGGGTATTAAAGAATAAGAAACTCCTTTTCAACAAACACATCAATCTCATTTGCTCCAAATCTTCCAAAGTCATAGCTCAACTCTACACATTGATCAACCATAAGAGCAAATTGAATCTACATAATAAATTGCTTCTTTACTGGATGGTAATACGTCCAGTCATTACCTATGCCTCACCAGCATGGAGTCACACTTCAAGATCAAACATTTCAAAATTACAGAGAATCCAAAATAAATGCCTTAGGATGATCCTGGATGCACCGTGGTTCATCAGAAATTCAAAGATTCACCGAGAAACCGGCACTCCATACCTCTCCTCCCTTCTTCGTGATCTTGCAGAAAAATCCTTCATGAAGTCAAGTTCACATTCAAACCCACTAATCGTGCAAGCTGTCAATTACAATGAGACTGATTACTACAAACACAAAAGACCGAAGGCTATTCTTCTCTCAACCGATCATAGCTAACACAACTGCCCTCAGAGGTTGAGCATAATTGCTCACAAATCTCCCACTCCCAAACAACTCTCATTAGAGATAAAGGAGAATATGAAAAGCACTAATGCTTCACTCATCCTGTCAGTAATGTTTTTGGTATTGGTAACCTTGGTATTTAGGGTCTAGCTACTCACTGAGGAGACCTCAAGACTGATTGCTACAAACACAAAAGACCGAAGGCTATTCTTCTCTCAACCGATCATAGCTAACACAACTGCCCTCAGAGGGCGAGCTTAATTGCGCACAAATCTCCCACTACCAAACAACTCTCATTACAGGTAAAGGAGAATATGAAAAGCTCTAGTGCTTCACCCATCCTGTCAGTAATGTTATTGGTATCGGTAACCTTGGTATTTAGGGTCTAGCTACTCACTGAGGAGACCCCAAGAAAGGTTGAAACCGGTCTGGGTAGTGACCCCACCCCCATAATGTGTTGCAGTATACACCTCTTAGTGAGATTTGTTTTACATTATGGAAAATACTAAGAATAGTGATCAGAGCTTTATTTACCTTTACAATGAGTTAGCTGGTGTTGCACCACCTTTATACTTGAACTACATTTTAGGTGCAAACTGAACTGTCTATTTACTTGGGATTAGGAGTAAAATAACCAAGTTTAGAAAATTACTTGATAACCCTAATATATATATATAATATTCATCAAAGCTTGATTTGCTTCCTCAGTCTTAAAAAAAGGCTCGTTATATTCCACTAATTCAAGTCCTACCCAAGGGCAGATGAGTTGTGGAAATACTTTTGGGAATGAAAGCTGTGCCATACAAAGTGATCTTTTGCAGAAGCCCAATTTTTAATCCATCTAACTCGAGTGCTTCTAGATGTGTTTTCAATATTTTAGGGATGGCGCCTAAAGCACCTATTATTATGGGAACAACTTTCATTTTCTTTTGCCAGATTCGTTCAACTTCGATTTGGAAATCGATATGCAAATCGCGATATTTGTAATTTTTTCATTTTCTTTGTCATCAATCCGACTATCTTCTGGTACTGATATTTCGATAAACTTAACACCCTTGTTTTCACTTTTTTCAACCACTCTAATATCGGGTGTATTACATTCCAAGCTTTTGTTAGTCTGGATTTTGAAATCCCAGAGTAGTTTAGCTTTTTCATTCACAACCACTTTCGGGTGAACTGTATGCTTCCAATAGTCTTTAGATACTTGAAAAATCCACACTTTTTACATAAATGCCAGTGGATTATCTTAGCTATGTTATCATGCCTCTCACAGTACTTAATTTGTGCGATTTTACTGCATTCACTTTTAATGTGGTCTATTGTTTCTTCCTTTTCTTTGCACAATCTACATTTACTGTCGTCTTAAATTTTTTGTATATTTGCCTTCATATCGTTGGTGTTAATGGCCTGTTCTTGTGCTGCAAAAATTACCGATTCTGTTTCTTTCTTTAGTGCTCCATTTCTCAACGATTGCCAGTTCAAGTTACTGTCAGCTGTCCTCTATGATGTGAAGGTATTTTCCATTCAATGCCTTATTTTTCCATCTTTCAATTCTCACTTTTACTTGGTTGGTTTTGTATTCCAATTTTGTCTCCATGGGTTTAAATAAACCCTCTTTCCTTACCTTAATTAGAAATTTTTCCATTGTTTGCTGCAGATAATGATTTAAATTTCGTTTTTCTTCTTCAATAATTTGCTTCACTTGTAATAATCCTCTACTTACTTTTTTGAGTGATAGATATAGCCTATCAATATCACTGCAAGGATTGAGGGCATGGTGCATTGTCATAAATTTTCGACTTTTTCGGTCTACGTCTTCCATCTCTAGCTGGGGCCATTCAACAATTCCTGCTGAATATCTCAGAACAGGTATGGGGCAGGTATTAATTGCTTTTATCAAATTTCCAGTATTAAGCATTGACTTAAGTAGTTTTCTTAATCGTCTTATGTATTCTGCTTTAGTTCTTTCTTTGATCTTATTGTGCAGAATTTCTGATGCTTCTAAAATCCCCAAATATTTGTAGATGTATTCGAATTTTATTGCATTGATTATTTTGCCATTGAGCAACTCGATTTCGTTCATATCTTCAAACTTTCCTCTTGTTATTCCAGCAACTGCGCATTTGTCTAAGCCAAAATCCATTGATAATATATCTTGACTGAATATGTGCACAGTGTTAAGCAAATGACCTGAGTTCATTCTCTGATTTTACATACAACTTCAGATCATCCATGTATAAAAGGTGAGATATCTTGCACGCTTTTACGCAGTTTGATAACCATGAGCAGTTTTATTTAAAATTCTAGTTAAGGGGATCAATGAAAATACAAACAATAGAGGAGATAATGAGTATCCTTGAAAGATGCCCCTTTTTATGTTTACCTCTCCAATTTCTTCTCTATTTAGAACCAACGTTGTTTTCCAGTTTTTCATGCTGGATTGCATACAATTTTGCACGTTTTCGCTAATACCGAATAGTTCTGTGCATTTTAAGAGGCACTGAATCAAACGCTTTTTTATAATCTATCCAAGCCATATGAAGGTTGGTTTTACTACGTTCGCGATTTTTAAGAATCATTTTATTAATCAGCAATTGGTCTTATGTGCCTCTTGAATTTTTGTTGTTACCTTTTTGTTCAATTGGGAGAAAATAATTTGCTTTAAGATAGCTATGTATTTTATCCGCTAGTATGCCTGTGGGTAGCTTAAAAGTTGTTGGCAGGCAGGTTATTGGTTGGAAGTTTTCTGGATTTGGACCTTTTTCTTTTTCCTTTATGATCAAAAACGTTTTCCCTGCTGTGAGCTACTCTTCTTTGCTCTTTCCTTCTAAAACATAATAAATTGGTTATCAAGTCTTTCGTGAAAGGCTGTTAGATAGTTCACCCAGAAGCCATGTAATTCATCCTTCCCGGGTGTTGACCAATTTTTTATTTTATTAGCTTGCTTTTGAACCATTTCAGTTGTTATTTTCAGTTGGTACATTTTTCGTGCTTGAGATTCATTCATAATTTGCTCAATCCCCTTTACCTTTTTATTGTGCAACTTAGGGTTGTCCCATAGGTTTTTCAAAACTTTAGTGTATTTTCTTTGTCTCTGGTATCTATATTTATATTTTATTTAAGGTTATTATTCCTGCAGCAATCAAGCTTCTTGTAAAACTGGCGAAACATCGAATTTTGCTTGTACTGTTCAACGCATGCACTGTATCTTCTTATTTTAGCTGCAACTACAACTATTTTTGCTTCACTTCCTCTAATACTTCGTCAATAGGTCGAGTTCCCAGTATTATATCTCTTTATGAGGTTATTTCAGATTTTTTTATTTTTCAGCTTCTTTTCCTTAAGTTTTTTCAAATTGCTCACGTCTGCTCTGAGTTTAAGAATTTTATTCTCCTGTCGATGCTTCCATTTTGGTTCCTGAGCCTTACTGCTTTTGGGTTCACTAATCTTATATCCTAATTCAGATATTATGACATAGGCTATTGAGTACATAAGTTGATTCGTTTGCCCAATAGTTCGAGTAGGAATATCCCTTTCAGCTTTATTGGCCTCTTGTAGGAGTTCCTTCAGTTTTTGTTGAGGTACTTGTCTCAATACTGGAAGACTAACTCGTTCCTGGTTGCTGTTCATTTGCTCGATAATTTTTCTTGCGAGTTTTTGTTCCTTATCTGATAGCTTCCTTTGAACTATTTGAATATTTTCAAAATTTTCAGCATTCTGCACGATGGAATCGGTTTCTGCTCCATTCACATTCTTGCTCACTTCAGGGTCAGTATCATCTCCTTTTACAGCTTCAGGTTTCAGTGCTTCCAGATTAAGTTCACTAAATACCTTGCACTTGATAAAGAAGCTGCAATGCTGCATCAGCCTTTCGATTGAAATTTCAGAATTTGGGTGCCGTTCAACCCAAAGTTGGAACATTCGTTTCTGAAATCCCCTAACTGATGGGTTTGAACTGTAGAAGCACTGCATGACTTGTCTATTTTCAGCCATGCTCCACTTTTTCCTGGTAAATACTTTTGAGTTCTGTGGATCTTGCTCCTGCAACCCATTTGTCACTGGCTGTCCAGGAAGCCTAACATTCAGTGCACTCCTTGGTAACCTGCACGACAAACGATGCGGTATAGAGTTCAGATTTGTTTTCACCATTTTTAACTGGGGGTGGGCAGGTGCATGAGATAAAAAATAGGTAAATAGAACACACACACTTCATTATATATATATATATATATATATATATATATATATATATATATATATATATATATATATATATATATATATATATATATATATATATATATATATATATATATATATGTTAAAAATACCAAGCAATTTTAAACCGGGTTTTACTCCATTTCCCAAGTAAGTAAACAGACAAATAATAAGTCAAGTTTGCACCTGCAAGTCTATCTGGTCCTACAGGTAGTGCAAGACCAAGGCAACTCGTGGTAAAGGTGGCATAAGCTCTGATCACTAATCTTAATATTTACCCTTAATGCCAAAACACATCTCCAAGAAGGGGATGCATGATGTTTTGTATTCAAGGCAAGGGGCCACTACCCAGACCGGTTTCGACCTTTATTGAGGTAGAATGGGAGTTCATGCCTTTCATCACTGGCCGCTTTAGATTTAAAAAAAAAGTTGTGCTGAGAGTCAGCTTGATAGTGAGAGAGGAGAAGGAAGATAGAGTGGATAGTAGTAGATAGTTAAAAGAGGCCTCAGTCGATCTACTTGGCCTGACTTAAATGCCAGCACCAAGCAGATCTCTGACATTATCTCCCTCCATCCGTTCTCCTCCGCGTTCTCCAGCCAGTAACCTCTTCAGATGTCTGGCCGATGAAAGAAGTGAAAAAACAAACGCAGGAAGACACACATAAATTGAAAATCAAAATAACTAAGACACACATAAACAGAAACAACAAGGAGCTAGAACATGCATAAACAGAAACAACAAGGAGCTAGAACACGCATAAACAGAACAACAAAAGTCGGTGAATTAACATAAAACTGCTGCAAGAACGGGGGAAGAGCCTGGCCCAAGTGATGCAGCCCGCAAGGAGCTGCACTGCCTCGCTGTAAGCCTTTGCCGCTCGGGTTCTCACGTCTGCCCCCTCCTATGTGGATTAAGTGTTAACATACAGAAACAGAACCAAGAAACGTAGAAGGGGCTTTTTTTTTCCTCTCTGGCAGATCGATACTAGGAGTCGACTGACTTGTTAGGCGAGGTTTAAGCCCTCCTGCTGTCTATTGTTGTGAGTTTTAATGATGAGATCTGCTAATTTATCTCCACAGATGTGGTTCAGCATGTGGAGTCCTCTGTGCAGTGCTAGTCCCTACGTCGTCCTCTGCATCGATAAGACCAATGATCTTTTCAGGAGTGATTTCATCTATATTATCGACAAACACGTTGTTCCATTCTGCACTGACGACTCTTGGCCCGTTTTGTACTGTGAGTATCAGTTGAACGTCTCCGAATGTTTCTATTGCTTTTCGTAGTCTCGCCTCCTCCTCGGGGAAATCTTTTAAGAGATGCAATATAGGTGCATTGGCCTTTGCGTGAGGGAACTTTGTGGGTTCTGAAGTTGACTTTATTTTTCCAACTTCAGCTGGTTTTGGTTTTTTTATATTTACTTCTTCAGGGCTGGCTGGCCTCTTTTGTGTGCTTTCTGCATTGTTGATTTCCATATCTACTGCCTCCGTTTCCTCATCTATTGTGACTGCAGTGATAGTTCCTTTTTGTTGGTGCTGCTGGTTATTTTCGGTTGCTACATTTGTAGTGGCGGTTTGCTCGGTGGCTGGTTCTTTCCTGGTTGTAGGTTTCTTTATTGGTGTATTTGGCAGTGTTTCAGACGTGCCAGCACGATTCTTTCTTGTTGTTCCCTCATGCGTGGCCTTCAGGGTAGGGAATTCATTCGGTTCTGTGCCAATGACAATTTTGGCTGCTTCCGTGTTGGGCATAATACTGCCTCCCAATTTTTCGGCCAGGTTTCTGTCCTGAGAGGTGTCCACCTTACGGCCGTTAGTGCCGCATTTTAGGCATGCTGACTGGCACTGTGCTACTGTATGGCCCGCTGTTAGGCAGTTCTTGCATATTAACTTCAGGCACTGGGCCCATAGATGAGTGAGGGCGCCGCATCAAAAGCATTGCCTCTTTACTTCCCGGAAACTCACCATTACCCTGGCCGATCCTATCTTGACGAAATTCGGAATTTCTGCCTTCATTATGATGGAAAAGGTGACTTCACCAGATTTCCATTCTGGGATCTCAGCGTCCGTGCCAATTTCGATATCCCGAACAGCTCCCCATTTAGAGAATATTAAGATTAGTGATCAGAACTTATGCCACCTTTACCACGAGTTTCCTTGGTCTTGCACTACCTGTAGGACCAGCTAGACATGGAGGCACAAACATGACTTATTATTCGTCTGTTTGTTTACTTGGGAAATGGAGTAAAACCAGGTTTAAAATTGCTTGGTATATTTAACATTTATTATACCCAAGGTAAAATACCTGGTTCTTTCCTGGTTGTAGGTTTCTTTATTGGTGTATTTGGCAGTGTTTCAGACGTGCCAGCACGATTCTTTCTTGTTGTTCCCTCATGCGTGGCCTTCAGGGTAGGGAATTCATTCGGTTCTGTGCCAATGACAATTTTGGCTGCTTCCGTGTTGGGCATAATACTGCCTCCCAATTTTTCGGCCAGGTTTCTGTCCTGAGAGGTGTCCACCTTACGGCCATTAGTGCCGCATTTTAGGCATGCTGACTGGCACTGTGCTACTGTATGGCCCGCTGTTAGGCAGTTCTTGCATATTAACTTCGGGCACTGGGCCCATAGATGAGTGAGGGCGCCGCATCTAAAGCATTGCCTCTTTACTTCCGGGTAACTCACCATTACCCTGGCCGATCCTATCTTGACGAAATTCGGAATTTCTGCCTTCATTATGATGGAAAAGGTGACTTCACCAGATTTCCATTCTGGGATCTCAGCGTCCGTGCCAATTTCGATATCCCGAACAGCTCCCCATTTAGAGAATATTAAGATTAGTGATCAGAGCTTATGCCACCTTTACCACGAGTTTCCTTGGTCTTGCACTACCTGTAGGACCAGCTAGACATGGAGGCACAAACATGACTTATTATTCGTCTGTTTGTTTACTTGGGAAATGGAGTAAAACCAGGTTTAAAATTGCTTGGTATTTTTAACATTTATTATACCCAAGGTAAAATACCTTCTACATATATATATATATATTTATTATACCCAAGGTAAAATACCTTCTATATATATAATGAAGCTGCGTTGCTGCATCAAATTTGGGTGTCGTTCAACCCAAAGTTGGAACATTCGTTTCTGAAATCCCCTAACTGATGGGTTTGAACTATATATATATATATTGTTATATATATGTATAATATATATATATATATTGTTATATATGTGTATATATAATATATATATATATATATATTGTTATATATGTGTATAATAAAATATATATATATATATATATATTGTTATATATGTGTATATATAATAGATATATATATATATATATATATATATATACATATATATATATGAAACGTACTATTAACTCGGGGTTTGAATATATTCATTTTTTTAAATTAACTGACTTAAACCCGAGAATTATAACACAATGACATTTATTTGAAAAAAACGCAACATGTTTCATCAAGAATGACTTCTTCAGGTGATAAGAACATGGAAAAGATAATAAAATAACACTTAAATTAACATTGACACACTCCAAAGCTATCAAATTACAAAGCAATAATATTCGACTGTAAATTACAGTTATTATGAGCTTGAACTACAGTTCGAGTTAATATTCAATTGTTGTGCACCTGTGCATGTGTGGAATCGCGCGATCTCCAGTATCTAATAATAGAGTTGAAAGAGTCAGCCAAATTATAGCTAAGATTATTATTCAAATACAAACGGTCTAAGGTGATTTCCCTTGACTCGACAATGCGTCGCTCTATTTCATCATGGCAGATGTGTAGGTTTGAAGTCAATGTCCAATTTATTTCATGCTAGTGGCCTTCGTTGTTCGTGTTTATTGAAAGCAGGACATGGCCCGACAGAGCAGTTGCTCTGGTTCTCTTATAAGCAATATCTCTCGGATGCTCTTCTAGATGTAGAAAGATAGATTTCTCTGTCTGCCCATCGTAAGGCTTTCCGCATTCACAATATGACCTTTGACAAGACGATATGACCTTTGGAGTCGACCTGTGTCTCTACGTTGTTACGTTGACGGCGGGAAAATTGGTTGTTAATACTTTTTAGAGAGTAGCCATTGTTTTTAAAGGTCCATTTAAGATGTTGTAGTTCCTTTTTCAGTTCTTCTTCATCTGACAGTACAGATCTTGCACGATTCGCTACAGTTGATATAATATCCAACTTTTGCGCTCGCTGGTGATGGGAGGACGCATGCAAATATCTGTCTGTGTGTGTTGGCTTTCTAAAAATAGAGACTTTAATTGATTCAGGCATCTTGGTGAGTTTAACATCTAGGAAGCAGATGGAACTATTTTCTTCAATCTCCATAGTCAATTTTATATCTTGATGGCGGTTGTTTAAGTGGTCGAGAAACTTGTAAAGATTCTCAGTATCATGCTCCCATATGAGGAATATATCGTCCACATTTCTAAGCCAAATTTTTGGTTTTAAAGTAAAAGAGGAGATCGCCTTTTCTTCAAAGTCCTCGAAAAAATGTTGGCTAACACAGGAGAGAGAGGGCTTTCCATAGCCAATCCTTTGACCTGTTTGTATAGTTTTCCTTCGAATTCAAAATAGCCAGAGTTTACACAGTGAGATAACAGAGAGAACATTTTATTTGAAATTTTGTTTTTTAAAATATGGAGAACGTCCTGTGTCGGAACGTTGGTAAAGAGTGCTACCACGTCAAAGCTCACCATGATATCAGAAGATTTTAGTTTTAGGTCCTTTATCTTAGAGACAAAATCTGTTGAGTTTTTAATATGCTTGGAGACTAAACTTACAATTAGGAAAAGAAAAATATTTCTCTACTTGTGAGTAGATGCAGCATATAAGGAACATGTTATAATTGAAAGCCTGGAAATTTCCGCCGCCCCTCAAAGTTTGCCGCTTTAGGCCCGGGCCTATACTACCTATACCTAAATACGCCACTATGTGTATATATATATATATATATATATATATATATATATATATATATATATATATATATATATATATATATATATATATATATATATATATATATATATATATATATATATATATATATATATATATATATATATATAATGTAATGGCGGCAGTTTTCCACCATCTCTTCAACTTCAGTTAGTGATAATTTCACAAGGATATTTCTTGTAACCAAAAATCTGGATTTAGATTTACAGCCTGATTTGTTTCATAGCATAAAATCCAACATGATATTTGTGCGATACTTCAATATTCATCATTTTATGAAGAGAAAAATGTACTGTGACGGGATTCTTATATTTTCAGAAAAAGAGATCGACACTGATTATTGGTGTAATACTAGAGAATTAATAATACATGAAGAATTAGACTTGTACAGAAAATGGATCTCATTTTTGAAGTATTTTGATCTCATTTTTGAAAAACAAAATATTAGTATATTTCTAAATGTTATTAAATTGAAATTCTTCATACGAAAATTGATATCTTCCTCTTTCATAAACAATTTAAATTTGTTTATCCATTGAATAGGCCTACTGGGGATACCACATAAAAAACACTAAATAAAAATATCTAGCCTGATACTCTACTGAAAGGTGGTGCAGAAAAGAGTAAATCTGTCGCTTTTCTGTGTGTCGATATTCCCATTAAAAAAAGGAAATATCAACATTAAGTAGGATGAGTTTTTTCTCCATGCTTTACTCTAGTACCTAAATGTTGTTAACGTCTAATTTTATATCCTACTTAGATCCAATCAACAACCTACAGCCTTCTATTAGAAGTTGATAGTTTTCACGGTTTCTAAAATATCCCAAATCTAGAATGATATTAAGGTCATTATCATTTTCGAAAAGCATGAACGTACTTTTAACCCTCAAAACGTGTTTTCTGTAGAAAGAAAGGAAGAAAGAACCTGAATATTATTCATTTACACGAGTCCTCTATATTTGATATTATTTAGTTTCTTGGCGAAAACCGTTTAATCTTCGATGTAATGAAAGAGTTGTGGTTGCATCTGTTGTAAAATCGTTAAGTGGATGTTAGCTAGCCATGGTCGATGCAGAAAGTTAATCATGGCTATTCGTACTGTAATTTTGTATTGCTGTCCATTTTTTCTTTTATACACTAAAGAGGCGATTGGTCAATTTTTGAAGTATGTTAGAGCCTAACTCCCAACAAATGAAATTTATTAGGAATTAGAAAAGCATTAGGAATTTAGTCAGTGTTAATTGGAAAACTTAAATATTTGTTGCCAAATCTTTACCTTCGTATAGCCCTTTGGGTTCTGTGAGTTTCTCTAAAATTGATTGCAGAAACTGTGGATTGTCCATAGACTGCTGTTCTGGAGATACTACTGAAGCATCAATTGTTCTAAGGCAAATGCATTACCTTTTCCTTAATACACGATATTTTTATTATTATTTCTTTGCTATTTTGTATTCCCTCTGTTTGGGTATGTTCAGCTGCTGGACATTTTAGAACTTTTCTTGCTTCCTAGGAAGGAAGCAAGGCACATTCTAAAACTTGAAGATTTTAGCCGTCTGATATCCAGGGAACAGTGTTTTGCAATAAAATGTTGGCATTTATATTTCAATGTTAAAATTACGTATCTCATTTAACTAAATTCTAATATTTTTCAAGTAAATAAATCACCGATAGAAGGAGAATAGCACCGCTCTCCACTTAGCCACGATCAGGTGTTTCATCAAAGTGATTCCCATTCATATTTGGAACAACTGTTGTTGCCATCAATGGTCGAGGCCGAGATCATTTCAGACCACCCTCATATACATAATACAGCAGCAATAAGCATATTAATCCAGTGTACCATTGTAATACCTTCCATATAATTACGAACTTACTATTGTGTTCATCCATATATGCATCAGAGTAATCAAAGGTTATTTCTAGGCTACCTTCAATAAAGTATGTATCCCGAGTTATTTCATTAGCATTTAGAGAGGCAAAAAAGCGCTTAAAAATAAGAGAATTAATTTTACTGTACCTGAGATGTCAGTTGTCAAAGTGTCTCTTCGCTGTGGATGTGCATCTATCTACTTTGTATGCCCGAATGGTCGCTGTGATGGTGAAGGCATTTAGGAAATAACATAATGCAATTCGTATTAATCCATGCAAACCTAATAACAATCTTAGTGACAGGTTTTCGGCTGTTGATTGTTAAAGTGAATATGTGAATCACTTTTAATCACTTGAATAACAAACAAACTGTCGTTACAAAACACCATTAATATTCAACAATCAAGCATTTTATTGTTTTTGTTTTTGTTGTTTTATTGTTGTTGCTGTGATTATCTAAAACCTGTTTCATTTTTATTTTTAATAAATTTATTTATTTGTTTATTTTTTCGTTGCAATTAAACGTGTGCTCAGTAAGGTTGGTTAATGCCAGCTGATGGCTAATGATAATCAAATTATTCAATAATCGAGTAGTCTAATTAATGAATCTTACGTTATTAGTTGATAACCTATATATATATATATATATATATATATATTAAATTAATGCTTTTATTAATTAAAAGCATTAATGATAAAAAACACAACTAGTTCTGGCTTTTTACAGCCTTCATCTTTTTAGAAAGAGGAAACAATAATAAAAACTGAAGATTCTGAAAAACTGAGAAGCACAGATAAATTGCAGTACATAATTGAAATAAAAAACGTTGTATTAACATTCATTTTGTTCTATTTTACGTGTCATTGTTTGTTTTATGTGTGGTGGCAGACTCTCGAGATCTCCAGTACTGAATAACAGCAGTATGGCTCTCAGGGATATTATAGCATAAATTGTTGTTTAAATGTTCAGGATTAAGGACGATCTCACTGGATTCCTGTATTCAGCTAAATCCCTCTGCAAGTTCAAGGAAAATCATCGTGTAGCCATTTCTTAAATCCAACTCAGCTGATACTCTATTATAAAAAAGATAATATATTACTAAGCCATAACCGACCCTTCACAAAGCGATGTTGACATTCATACAGCATCAAATTTTTAGCCATTCATTCTTGAATTCTCTTTTTGACCAAATTTTCTAGTACTTTTATTACCATGCTGAATTAAGACGACACTGAAAGATATATGGCCCTCAGCCAAATCTTACAATTATAAATACTGCAGTATAGCTTAGTGACCTGCTGTTTGATTGAAATTATTTTTTATTTAATTGCGTTTTAATGGTGAGTGGTTATTTTTTCAAAATGGCCGCCAGGCCACTGCAAAGAGCTCCGTGGGCCATGCATTGGAGACCCCCTTCTGAAGCCAATAAAGTTTTTACTGAGGCTCGGCTATTGCTCTGATCAGAGCTTATAGCACTATATTACCCCATCCATACATTTTCTTCTAAAGATAACGGAGAATATGAAAAACGTTCTTGCTTCACCCATCTAGCCAAAAAAAATCGTATTTACTGTTGAAAACTCTTCTGCTCGTTAGGGATGATTGGTCAAGAATAAAGTAAATTCCAGTTTAATAGCAGTAACAACGTTTTTTTTTCGTTTTTTTTTTTCATTTCTGTGCCTTTTATGCCAAGCTGGTCATTGTATAAATTTCTGTGTTAGCATTTTATTGACCATTTGACCATTTCATCAATTCATGATAAATATTTGCATGAATTGATGAAATGGTCAAGGAAGTTTCATTTATTTTATGAAATTGGTTATTAATAGTTTTGGCTTGTTTCAGCCAAGACTATTGTAGTAGTAGAGTAAGAGCATTAGCAGTACTTGCTGTTTCTCTTGACTTTTCACAAAAGGTTTACTCATTTGTCACAAGTGCTCAATGTAATTATGTTACTCACTTGTCTGTAAATAGAATCCCGTAAGTATCTGTAATTAAAATGATTGCTTCAATGAAAGTGTCAAGAACTGCTTTAAAGACCACTCATTTAAAATAAATTTCTGATGGGGGGATGTTCTCTGAAATTCTCCATAAATTGCACAGAAAAGCAAAAAAATTGTACCTCACAGCAAATCTTCATAATTAATTGTATGTGATAGATACTGCCACCTATCGGTGTATTTAAGAACTACTTTGCTTCCAAGTTCACTATTTTCGATGACTAACGTCCATTTGTTCTGTAAAACAAACTTTTAGAAAGCAAACACTTTTACCAAAAAGAGTTGCAGTCATTCTGATTAACGACTTCTAAAAGATAAGGCATTAAGTGCATTGAACACATGTTGGAGCCACTGTGTATTGCGTCGGAGATAGGGTGTGACCTGAAACAGTTGCATGTTTGGTCTGTAGAGCAGGAATAGTTTGGAAAGAAGGATTTGCCAATCAAATTTCTCTTAACGAAAATATTTTGTGTTCTACATTATAAAGGATTCCTATCAGTTTTTCCAATACCGTCTGTAATGCGAATAAGATGAACAAGCTTATAATTTTTCACTTTATGAGATGAATTACTCTTATTGAATTAAAATAACCCCCGAAATTTCCAGCTATAAGTGAATATAATCTGAGCACTTCATTGAGCATAATCAGAAGGCAGAATGTAATGACAGGATAAAAGGTAGAATACCGATGAAGGTTTGATCCATGAAAAACGTCAGGTAGTTCCAGCTATTTCATCCACCTCAGCCGTTTTGGTGTTAACGTGACGTCTATTTTGTTTACAAATATAAGAGATATATCATCCCTACCTCCAACCTTATTAATTACCAAATTCTTTAACATATCAACCATCTTGCCTCTTAAAAAGCATTTCCTATTTCCAGTGAACAATGTTCACATATACACTTGCATAAAATTTATTTTTTAAGTACATGCATGTTTTTACTAATTTTATATTAATTCATTGATTTTATTCATCTGTAACCTCATCACTCAAATAATTGCCAAGAAATCTGGTTATGCAGATTTCTGATAATCTTTAATTAACAATTTAGTTAATGTTAACGCCTATATCGTTTATATTTTCGCAGAGGATTTATCTGTTCTTTTTCTAGCTGTTCTTCGAGAGCCTAATTGGCTCTCGAAGAACAGCTAGAAATAATTTCCTAGAATTAAACATTTTCCTGTCACCCCCTCGCTCTTAAATAATATGGTCCAATTAAACCTTCTTAATTCTCTTATAATATCGAGAAAATCAGCTTTTAAATTTCCATGCTGATGCTTTGTAGCAATCGTTTCTCCTAAACTTATCCCTTTCTCCAAGGCCTGATGATTGCCATCTCAGGAGTTGTTCTACATAATCAATATGCTCCACCACTGTTTCCTCTGATGTCAGGAAATACAAGAGCCTCTTCCCTCTAATAGGTGGATGTAATGTTACTTCAAAGATTTTCTTAATGACTATTACATGTTGTTTTGTTATAAGTTGTTTCGTTCTCTCATAATACTTTCCATTTCTCTTTAAGTAACAGACCCACAATATTAACGCCACTTCCTCGACAATGGAAAGGCACTCCCCACCTTCAACTTTAGAGGCTGCGTACTTAGTAAGCACCACAGACGGGAATCATACCCAAGCCTTTCCAAGTAAAGGGTATTGCCAATACCGATTGCGCTATGGATGGTCTGTAATTACAACCAACATTGCGCTTTTCGATATCAAATACATTCTCCTGAAGAGATTAATCAGAAATTCTCTTGGTATGGGGTTTAATTTTTTCAGTTAAAACTTTAACCCACAAGAAACTTCTTTCAGCTTCGTCGGTATATAAGATAGTGATACCATTCTGCACAATTAATGTGGACCCTCCTAATATTGCTTAAATTCTCCTCACTCATATAACATTCATTTTACATAAATTTATTTTGATATATGTAAATAAAGTTACGTGTTTTGCGACCTTGATCAGGTTTGGATCTATCATAATTTAGAAACGATCCCATTGCCATTAGACCAATTCCAATTATCGTGAATTAATTAACAATAATTATTACGATAATTATAGTAAATAATTATAGTGAATTAATTTCTTCGAGAACAAAGAAAAATCTTTTGTCTAGTAAGCGATTAGAAAAAAATTAGTGCAAAAAAAATTAAATTGGTTCTCCAAGATAAGGCAATATTTAAGTGAACGAATTATACGAGATCTTTATTTTGTCCAGACATTAAAATTGTATTGTACAATAAAAAGAGAAAACAAAAACATAAATAATTTCTCTATTTTTAGTCTATCCTATATAACTAAAATCCAGTTGACCAGCTTGGAATAAGGACGTGCGTTTCTTGATATAGGGAACTGAGAGGCAGCTACGAACGTGAGATAATCCGATTAACTGTTCTCTTCAGCATGAGGGTTTATCACACTTTCTAATGGACATGACAGTGAAATTGCACTTCTTATCCAGGTTCTTTAAACAGCTGGGCTGATACATATCCAGATTTAGCTAGACATCTATAGATGTCCTAACCGTTTGGGAGGTTAAGACAGGGTACATGTGGAATTATTGGTCTGGTAAGTATGACAAGCTTAGGAGTTTGATTGGTTCAGTGCCATGTCATGTACAGCTGCAAGGGCTAGAAGTTGATAGTGCATGGGAGGCAGTTAAGAAGTGTTTGCATGAAGCAATGGCTGACTGTATACCTAGAGTCCGAATAATAAATCAAGTAGTGGTTAAATTGATGAATAACACCATTAAGCTTGAGCTGCAAAAAAAGAAACAACTATGGAGGGAATTTAAGAAGAAAGGTGACTGGCAGGCACATGAACGGTTTAAAGTGCAGGCCAGAAGGATAACGAGTGTGGTAAGAAAAGCAAAAAAGGATTACGAAAAATCATTGGCCATGCAGGTGGGTGATATACCCTTACAAAATGATCACTTGGTAAACTGAATTACTTCTGCTTTTGTTACTTTCCTACTATTCGCACTGAATTATCTTTCCATAATCATTCTTTCTCTTAATTGTTATGTGCGAAACCCCTCATTTGCTTTGGCCTACTTAGCTAATTTTCTCTCGAAATCTGATTTACCCTTACCACAGTAGTTTCTCTTATTCTTGTTCTTTATTCATCTCATGGACATGCTGATTATCTTGTGTATATTCCTTCCATAATTCTTTATTTTTTCTAGCTCTTGCTTTATATTTCTTGTCATCCACTTAATCAATTCTCAGTTTACCATCCTAACCCAGGGTATGCACTCTCATGCTTCCTCACTGAAACAATCCTTAACCACTTTCCACTAATGACATTCATTCCAGGAGGTTTTGTATGCCATGAACTGCTCCAAGTTGCTTTATAAGTTTGTCATCACCAGCTTTGTCGTTAAACAGAAACCCTTTCTTGACTGAAATTTCCACACATGTGCAACCTCCCAAGATAAGAAAGATTGCTCACATGTGGATATACTTCTGGAGCAGGGGATATACATGTGGATATCCTTCTGAAGAGCATGGATATTAATTGTATCGCGTGGCCAGTACGCTCCCCACATCTCCTTCTCCTGGAAACATCATTTGGGATGCAAGAGGAAGATGCACAAATAAGGTGTTATCATTGCTGGGAAAGAGGGATGGGCCAGTTTTCTTCAGAAACTCCTGAATTACTTAGTTATAAGAAGAGTATGATGTTGCGATTCCCTCCGTTCGGGATGCACATTTTCCATACAGAAATATCTCTCTGCATAGTTTTATGTAATCTGTACATTAATTTCTTAACTACATCCTTAGAAAATTTGTAAGTTTTGCCCAAAACGTATTGCAATTTAAACTGTATGAAATTTATAACGCATTTTTGTGTGACATAATTTATTAGCATGCTAGCAATAAATTTATGTCCACATTTGGCTGTAGTTATGATTTTTTTATTTCATATACAGGTAAAATATAGTTTGATCATAGCTTTGGGACACAAGTGTACAAAAGCAGAAGACGTTTTATGTTTCATTATACTTTTGATTTCATCCGTCAACACTGGCTTCAGATTTTGTGTTCCAGGATATAATACTTAATTTATATTTCAACACGCTTTCGTTTATTCTATGATACTGGACGCTTTCATCTTATTGCTGAAGGCCATACGTGGTGATAGTTCTGTTTGTAGAATTCAACTTCAAGACTAATGTTAAAATTTTACCCGAAGGTATAGATAAATACTTGTTAATCCTATCCTTTCTCATTTGTCTAGGATGGGTTGAGTCCCCTCCTAATGAGGGGATTACTGGCGTATTAATGCAACCGGTTTGCCACTCCTCTGCTGCATCCCCTAAGGGCAATATTATATTCCTGACTGTAAGTGTGTATGTGTTCATGGGGCCAGTTTGCCTGCTTGCGTGATGAAAAACTCCAGATAAACTGGAGGAAAAACCCTGCTGTCCATGCCCAAGACCGGCTAACTTGGTTATGGCTGAGGAAAATCCTTAAGCTCCTCACGTCTCTGACGAGAATCGAACCTAGGACACTCCTTCCCCAGGCATATGGTTGCGAAGCACACAGCCACTAGGCTAACTGTGCAGACATACTTGTTAATGCAGAATTATATTTCATAATGTTTATAACCTAGCAAAGCAACTACTCGAAAACTCGCTTTATTCCTCTGAATGCCCTTCATTCTTCATTTGTATTAGCTATCACCATTGAAACCATTCTGGCATATATTTGCTTTTCTTTATTTGTCTTATATAATGTAAGTCAAAAGCACTTAAACATTACTAGAATATTAGATTGCTGCAAGTTATTATTTTATAAATATGCAGGCCATATCTGTCAAGTGCATCAAGTAGATTTTTGTTTCCCTTCCTTTACATCCATATTGCTGTGCTGCCTGAGGAAGGCCTTTCTGGGTTATAATATAGTAGCCGACTAGAAGAACTTCTTCTAAGCCGTTCTTCAACCTGTTCTAGACTTATTTGATTTATTCTCTCAGCAAGGGGTTTTTATCGCATGGAAAATAGGGTTTATCCATATATTCAAGGGTTTACCCATAAATTCAAGGAAATCGACCGATAAAAACGGACGATGGATTACGGACTACGAAAAGCTGACACTTGTCTGCTACTGTTCACTGGATGCAGTTAGTAATAAGCGATAGTCGTGACCCAGCTATCTGTGATTGGCTACCCATGGATGTTGAATTCCTCCCACTCAGTCTCCAAAAGTTGGGTATATCTAAAACTCCTCGCCAACTCTCTGTACGGAATGAAATGAGATAGTGGATTTTTTATAACCTACATGCAAACTCTGTCCCACAAGGAGACCCCCTCTGATTTTTATTGTAGAAGTATTTATTATCGTTTAGTATACACATGCATTTCATTGTTGGAATTATCTGCTGTGAATCATTCATAGTCGATAATGATTACCAAGCGTTATAATGAGCTGGATTTGACTGATTTTTGTCAATAAATCACTTTCTGTACTCTTCACTTCACTGTTTAGATAACTAAAAGATGCATAAAAATTTACTTCCCAAATTTTTGCTGTATGCCGATGAAATTTTCTTTTTTTTCAAGGAGAAAGCCAATAATAAGAAAAGCGGGTGAAGTAACAACTAGATTTTTCTTGTATGAAACTGATAAATAATTTCAACAGCTCTTTTACATGACTCGAATACAACAAGTGCACCTCGTCTTATGGTGCATCTTCTTTCGAAGGTCAGCAACCATTTTGGCGAACAAACTGCGTTCTTGCGTTAATTGCAGCAGTTGTGCGCAGCTCTTTCCTGTCCACGTATTGATGTTATCAAACCATGATATTCTTCCTATAGTTCCTTTGACATCAATTCTTCCTACAAAAATAGTTTGTAGAAGTTGGTATTGGCAATTTCTCATGAAGTGGACAAGATATGGTGATTTTCGTTTCTTGATTATTTGTACAAGACCTTTAACTTTGCCACTGGAGTTTAAGACATCTTCATTGCTAATTTTTCCTGTTCATGATATGTTTAGCATTCTTCTGTATAGCCACATCTCAAAGGCTTCAATTTTCTTGATGGTTGTCACCTTCACTGTTCAAGTTTCAACTCCATAGAGCAGAATATACCACACCCAGCATTCAACATTCGGCATCTGACTTCCATGTTTATGTCTTTATTACAGAATAACGTTCTCATTTTCATGAAAGACTGCCATGCAACTTCAATCCTTGTTGTTGTATCTATTTAAGGATCACCTCTCATTAAGTCAGCAACCAAGATTTATACATTGACATTTGATCGCTATTTTTCCCATTGAGTATTAGTTGTATTTATGAGGTTGGATGTTTGCTCATGACCAGGTATTTTGTCTTGTTGATGTTTATATTTATTCCCATTCTTTGGCTTTCTATGTATAATCTGTCAGTAAGTTTTTGAAGATCCATAATGTTATCTGTAATTAGCACCGTGTCATCTAACGTATAGCAGTAAAACAGTTTATGCACACTAGATAGTACACAGGATTGAACCCGATGGCAACGTGTCTGCTCTGCTGGAGCCTTCTCGATTAGCTGGCATATAAACCTGCTACTGCTAACTCTGCCAGGTCGTCCTGGAAAGACACCGACAGAATCGGTGTACAGGGAGAAATGCAAAGGCCACACCCTGACTGGTGATCTGTTCTCTGTTCTCATACTCAACACTCCAGGTCTTGAAAGAGTCTTAATCAATCTCTTCCGCATTCTCTCTCTCTATATATATACTTTTTATGTGGCTTCCATGCACGACAGGTTATTAGCAAACCTATAGTAGATTGGTAACGTGGATGGACTAAATATTTTTCCCATTAGCTTTTAAGAATTTTATATATTTTTTAATATTTTGAATAATAATTAATATTATTAATATTTTGAATTTATTTTTGCATAGTTCGTAAAACCTGTTCCAGAGCCTAAATATGAAACGTTTTCAAGCCACTTCAGCAATCCAATATGCTGGCTGGTGGTCTCATACTGGGGGATGAAATTCATCCCACCTAAAGACAATCACAAACATCAATGGCCGTAGCGAGATTCAAACCCGAGACCTTTTGATTTGGAGAGCAGATACGCTAACGACTCGCCAACGAGTCTGGAGTTTCTTGGTGATGAACGAGGGTGGTCTAAAAAAGATTTTTGGCCTAGAATTTATAATTTCAAAATTATTTTTATTTTTCAACATAATCTTCCTTAAGACCAATATATTTATTCAAGCGATGCTCCAGTGCCATTATCCTATCTTTGTAGCAGTTCTCAGTAAGATCTGCAAAATACTCTTCTACAGTTGCAATCACCTCTTGATTCGAATAAAAACACTGACCAGCGAGGAACACTTTTAGTTTTGGGAAGAAATAGAATTCAGTAGCCAAATCTGGAGAATATGGTGGATGTTACAATAGTTCATAGTGCAGATCCCTTAATTCTTCCATTGTCAAAACACCTTTGTGAACAGGTGCATTGTCCTGATGAAAGATGATTTTGTTTCTTCTGCAAACAGGGTCTTTTCTCACGAGTTTTTTCGTCTAGTCTGGTTAAAAGATCGAAATAATATTTGCCGGTTATTGTTTTACTCTTTTCAAGATAATTAGTGAAAAAAATACCTTTAGCATCCAAAACACCGATGCCATGATGTTTCCTGCTGATGGAATCGACTTTGTCTTCTTCGACGCTAACCAACTGGTTTCTGTCCACTGTTTTGACTGCTGTTTGGATTCTAGTGTGTAATGGTGAATCCAAGTGTCATACATAGTAATAAAGAAATGCACAAACTCAGTTTTGTTCTTGTTAAAACTCTGCAATCAGTGTTCAGAGATTTTCATGTGAATGCATTTTTGATCTGTTGGGAGTAAACATAGCACCCATCTTGGCAAAGCTTTTCCATATGCAATTCTTCATTCAAAATATATCCTACATGTTCTTTTGTAATGCCTATAGTCTCAGCAGCTTCAAGCACTTTGACTCGCCGGTCATCTGATAAATATGGTGCACTTGATCAATGATTTCTGGTGTTGTTATTCTGTTTGGACTTCCTTCACGTGGATCAACCTCAGGGCTGGTACGACCACGTTTAAACTCGGTAGCCCATTTCGTAAATGTCGAAAACGAAGGAAAAGGGTGCCCATAAACTTTTACGATTTTCAAATGAATTTCTTTTGGCGTTAAAGCTTCTTTTACAAAGAATTTTATAATCGCACGATACTCAATTTTATCCATTGCAAGGGATACAGACAACACTTTGGCCTCAGACAGCTGTATAAAATAAACTACATGATAGAATGCCTTGAAATTTCGCATGGATGCTTATTATCGATGGTCCAATTTAGAAAAACGTCTATTGCCGATTATCTTGTCATCTATGGTCGAGGCCGAAACCTTTCATACCATCCTCGTAGATGACACAGAGGATCCATGGGAGAGTAATTAAGAGGGTGGAATGAATGTGTGATGTTGCATATGCAGAGAGATTGAAGATTTGTGGGTTACAAAGCTGGCTGATTGGCAGATAAGGGGAGATATGACAGACACATATGAATTACTTTTGGGGGGGGTGCAGTGTTACAGAATTGATGTGGATGAAAAATTTCAGTATATGAATAATGTGAGGAAAACCAAAGGTGATTGATGTAAATTTGGTAAGAGTGTGATTTGAAAGAGAGTGAGGAAGAGATTTTTGCTAGGAGAATGGAGAAGGCAGAATAGATTGCCAGAGTCAGTTTTGTGTAATTTGTCAGTGAATGATTTCAAAGTAAAATATGAAAAACATTGAGCAGCTATTGACAATTCCTGCGATTATTTGAAGTGGACCTCCTGCTACGAAACTAAAAATTCCCATATAATAATAATAATAATAATAATAATAATAATAATAATAATAATAATAATAATAATAATAATATTTTTTTATTTTCTCAGATACATTACCTACATATTTTTTTAAATAATAATAATAATAATTTATTACATGTGATTTATATATTACATAGTTTTGATTATGTACGATACAACACTACATGCATTTGCTTACATATGGAACAACATACTTACATTTGTTTACGTATGATACAACACTACCTACATATCTTTACATTTGATGTTTCATGTTGTTTTGTGGAGAGGTTAGTTTGTCTTTGCAGTAGCTCCTTTTTGCAGTATAATAATTTTTTTTTCACTTTTAAACATTTTATTATGTCTCAGATAAATTACGTACAGAGATACAGTAATAATTATAATTCATTACAATTGCGAATAACAGATGCACGAAAGTTAATAATATTTTTAAATAATAATAATAATAATAATTTTTTATTTTATTTTTATTTTTTCTCTCTTTCTTTAGGAGGTACTTCTGATTTCTTCCTGGAAGCTTAGCAGAGCTTATCTCAGGAAGATCATAGATAGCGGTGGTTTCATGATTATGTTTCTATACTGGTCGCAAGCCAGGTGTTGATTTTCCTCTTTGTTGGTACGTTCTTGGACATCGAGTGCTATTACAGTTTAAATTTTTTTTTCTTTTTTTGCAAGTAGGTTGGATTTAGACATGGTGTGTTTGTTTCTTCGTGGTCTTGTAGTGATGGTTTTTGAGAGGGAATATGTCATAGATTGTGTGTGGGGGAAAGAAACATGAATTGCTCTAATTTTCATTCTCGCTATAATATTTGCATAGTGCCTGTTTCAGCTGTCTGTGTGTGTTCCTAGGTTTCTGTCGTCGAACGGCAGTTCGTCAGGTACGTAGAAGTTTCGGGTGGCTTTGCCGTTTTGATTATTGTACTTATATGTTACGTCGTTTGTTGACTATGGTTTTATTATTTGTTTTGTTGTTCTGGCTACTCTATAAGTTGGGCTGTGGTAATGTTTTAACATGACTGTGTAGTGGCAAAAGTGTTTCACCTTAAATATTTTGTGCTTTGTTCATGCTTGCTGCGTAAGTGTGGGTTGTTCCTAGAATATCAGTTTTAACATTTTATCTTGCAACCATTGTAACCAGTAAAGTCTGTAGTCTGTGCAGAATGCATATAATGTGAATGCATACCTTAAAATGTTTTCACATAATGCTTTATAGAGTAGTCTTTTAATCTGTATAGTTTGCTTGCTATTATCCTAAGCTTGATATGTAGGTAGTTTGTATGGCTAATTCCAAATTTGATCACCATCGAAGTGAAGTCCGAGATAGTATGTTGTGTTCATGATGGTTGTGGTTTTAGGTTCTGTGCTTTGTGTATAGAAAGATGAATGTCGGATAGTGAGATATTTAATTTCTATGGGCAGGGTTTGGTAGTTTTTGAATATCATTAGCTTTGTTTTTGCAGGGTTTATATATATATGCTGTTTTCAGGATTGGATTCATTTCGTGTTGCATATTTGTGCAAGCGATATTTGCGTTGTAGTGAATCGATGGTATGGCTGTGTCGTCTGTGTACTGGATGATTTTACTTTTTTAGGGAAGGTGGCTTATGTCGTATGTGTATATGTTAAATAGAATAGGAGATAGCATGGTTCCTTGAGGTACTCAACAGGTTACATGTACCTCTTTGCTCTACGCTGATCCTATATTTGTGGTGTGCTTTCTGTTTTTCATATATGCTTTGAACCACTGGATTAGACGACCTCCAATTCCGATATGGGTTAGTTTCTTTAACAATTTTTTTTTGTTAGTGTGTCAAATGCTTTAGTTAGGTCAATGAATACCACTAATGTTATTCTGTTTTTATCCAGTGCAGCATTTATTAGGTCTGTGAAATGTTCCAGGAGTGTTGCTGTTCCTGTATTTTTTGAAAGCCATATTGTGTTTTGGGTATGATTTGAAAATTTTCAATGTATGGAGAGAATTTGTGATGCGAGATGCGCTCCATGATTTCGGTGATTACAGACAATGTGGCGATGGGTGTGTAAGTATTTATGATGTTTTTCCCCCTGTTTGTGTATGAGTGTGATTAATGCCGTCTTCAGTGTTTCAGGTATGTGTCCCATTTGGAAAATTTTAATCAACAGGTTTTGTATATCTGGAAGTTGGTCGGTTTCGTAATGTCTTTTTGTCTGAATCCGTCTATCCCCTGTCCTTTGAGGTTTAATTCCTTACAGTCGTGTGTATACGACTGTATGGGTGGGGTTATGTTATATGGCAATAAAAGATCTCATGTTCCTAATGTTTATAATAATGTCTCCTATTATTATCAAGTATTCTGAGGCACCTACTTCTGTGGCTGAAAGCCATCTGTATAATTCATCTAGAAATTTTGGGGTGGTTAAATTGGGTGATCTGTATATTGCGTGTAATATAAAGATTTCTTCTTTAATGTTTTTAATTTCGATGCATTTGTTTACTGCATATTCCAATTTACAGTTTATTTCTGTTACTTCTAGTTTATGTTCGGTAAATATTATTATACCACTGCCTCGTTTTGTTTGTCTGCTGTGTTTATGTTGTTGGAAGTGTGGCATTTGGTAGGTAGATGCCACTTCGTTTGTCATAGATACTTCAGTCAGTATTAAAATGTCTATGTCGTCTATATCTTCCTTCAGATAAGCTTGCAGGGTCAGCCAGTATTTTTAAATTCTTCTGATGTTGATGTGGAGAATAGATAGTTCTTTCTTGGGGATAGTCACTTCTTTCCATTCTGTTATTGATTTCAGAATGTCGCAATTACCATGTTCCGGGGTGATTATATCTGCTTGATGGTCTGCATTCGTGTTTGTTGGTGTGCTGTTTCCTCTTTACGAGTTGTCACTATTCCTTTCAATGTGGCAGCCTGTTGAGGCCTTCTACAGGTTTTATTTCAATTGGTTTTGCATCTTGTATCATTCTAAGGAATATATTGCAGTCTCTTATCCATATATACTTTTAATTTCTTTCTGTTTTTACTTTCCTTGCTTGGTAGAATAGTTTCTGATAATATGGCGTTAAGTATTCGAACAAGTATATTGGGGTTATTGTGGTCTCCTTTGAGATCCTTAACTATTAGTTTTTCAATCATGATAGCTTTTATAAGTGTAGCTTTCACGCTAATAGCTTTAACTCTGTCGGTGATTGCTCTACGACAGGAGAAGGACGGGAATTATTTTCCCTTTTCCTTTTTTGTGGTAACAAATGTACTAACTGGATATCTTTTGGGAGCGCCAATTTTTTGGCTTAGTTTTATTACGATGTCTCTTAGACGTTCCGTTGCAATTTCTGGAAGACTCTGGAAGAATCTCTGCTGTTGATTGCTGTAAACAGCAATCAACAGCAGAGGGAATTAAAAACAGATTAAAAACAGAGGGAATTAAAAACAGCTATCAACAGCAGGTGGAAAACAGCAAATGCAGAAAACATCTGCAGGTTGTTTTCTGCATTTTGGACACTACCACTCGTCACGATTCTTATTTGATTTTCGTTGCGAAGGGCCTCGGACCTGGACATAGAAAATACATGTTCCTCTGGCATTCCTACTTGTTACGTGGTTTTCTTCCCCCGTTAATTGTAAATTCCCACATTTAACCACCTCCCAACTCAAGACCCTACGATCACCCTCACCAGTTGGTGGCAATGTGGTCATATGTGTTACAGCGAAAACCTCAGAGGCAATTACTAGGTCAAGCACTCTCTGACCAAAAGTATTTTCCATTACATGCTGTCACAGATAGTTATCCCATAATAACGGATAAGATCCAATTCCTTCCTCACGTTTGTTTTCTCCTGATTCTAATGAATGCGACCATAGTTGAAATCTCCCATAATAATCACCCTCCTTCCACTCATTTCTTCTATTTTCTTGTGCATACTATCTCCACCATCATTTCGATCACCTGGTCTATAGCAGCACCCAATTGTATATTTTGTTCTGCTAGCCACAATATCACACCAAATGGCCTGAAATGTGCTCGTTTCTCTATCCTGCAATTCAGCTTCTATTCTCCTTGGCTGCAGCTCATCAGCTATCATCAATAATACCCCTCCCCCCATTTTATTCTCCCTTTCATTCCTGAACAAACTACACCCATCACATTCAATCCCACTAGCTATATCATCTACATTCAGACATGATTCACTAATGCCAATAACCTGTGGTCTGGAAGTGCCAATCATAACCAAAAATTGTTCCTTCCTGTTCCTAATAGATGGCAATGGTGGCTCCATGGTTATGTTTCTATACTAGTCTCAAGCCAGGAGTTGATTTTACTGTTTGTTGGAACGTGCTTGGAAGATTTCAACTGCTATTACAGTTTAACTTTTTTTGCAAATAGGGTTGGATTTCGACATAGGGTGTTTCTTTCTTTATGTTCTTGTAGTGATGGTTTTTGAGAGGGGGTGGTTATCATAGGTTTCTTTGTGTGTGTGCATGTGTGTTGGGGAGAGAGAAACAGGAAGTGCTCTAATTTTCATTTTCGATATAATATTTATATAGCGCCTGTTTCAGGTCTCTGAATGTTTCTAGGTTTCTGTTGTCGAACGGCAGTTTGTTTATCATGTCAGGTACGTAGAAGTTTTGGGTGGCTTTGCCATGCTGATTGTTGTACTTACATGTTATGTAGTTTGTTGACTGTGGTCTTGTTATTTGATATGTTGTTCTAGATACTCTATAGGTTGGGCTGTAGTAATGTTTTAACTTGACTATGTAGTGGCATAAGTGTTTCATCTTAAATATTTTGTGTTTTGTCTGTGCTTCCTGCATAAGTGTGGGTTGTTCCCAGAATATCTGTTTTTCCATTTTATCTTGCAACCATTGTAACCTCTTAAGTCTGTAGTCTGTGCAGAATGAATATGATGTGATTGCATATCTTAAAATGTTTTCACATAATGCTTTATCGAGTAGTATTTTTATGTGGTTTAGAGCAATGTCTTTTAATCTGTATAGTTTACTTGCTATTATCCTAAGCTTGGTATGTAGGTAGTTTGTATGGCTATTCCAACTTTGATCAGCATAGAAGTGAGGTCCGAGATAGCGTGTAGTTTTCACCTGTGTGATGGTTCTGATTTTAGGCTCTATGCTTTGTGTATAGGAAGATGAATGTTGTATAGTGAGAAATTTAGTTTCTGTTGGCAGGGTTTGGGGGTTTTCGATTACCATTAGCTTTGTTTTTCCAGGGTTTATATATATATATATGCCATTTTCGGTTAACCAGTTAGTGATTTGATTGATGTCGTGTTGTATATTTGTGTAAGTGATATTTGCGTTGTTGTGAACGGATACTATGGCCGTGTCATCTGAATACTGGAAGATTTTACTTTTTACCGAGTTGGCTTATGTCGTGTGTGTATATGTTAAATAGAATGGAAGATAGGACAGCTTCTTGCGGTACTCCACAGGTTTCATGTACCTCTTTACTTTATGCTGATCCTGTACATGAGGTGTGCTTTCTGTTTTTCAAGTTTTTCATGTATGCTTTAAACCACTGGAGAAAACGACCTGCAATTCCGATATACGTTAGTTTTTGTGTGTTATTGTTTCAAATGAGGTCAACGAATACCAGTAATGTTATTTTGTTTTTATCCAATGCAGCGTTTATTATATCTGTGAAATATTCCAGGAGTGTTGCTGTTCCTTTATTTTTTTGAAAGCCATATTGTGTTTTGGGTATGATTTGAAATTTTTCAATGCATGTGGAGAGTTTCTAATGCACGATGTATTCCATGATTTGGTTGATTACAGAAAGCGATAGGTCTGTAATTACTTATAATGTTTTTTTTCTTGTTTGTGTATGGGTGTGATTAATGCAGTCTTCAGTGTTTCAGGTATGTGTCCCATTTCTAAGATTTTATTTAACACGTTTTGTATAACTGGACATAGGTTGGTTGGGTGTTTCTTGATGTGTTTTAGTCTGATTCCGTCTATCCCCAGTCCTTTGTTAGGGTTAATTTGTTGAAATGCCAGAGATAGCTTTTCTTTTGTTACTGTCGAGAACCACATCGACCGGGTTGCTCGTGGACCTAGTGGAGAATGTTCATTTGTGTGAGGAAAGGTTGTTTCTTGTAGTGTTTGGACAGAGTTCACGAAGTGCTGATTAAAATTGTTTGCCAACTATTTGAGGGATTTGGGGTCTCAGGCAAAGCTGTGTTTTATTGTTTCTCAGGCAGTGGTTCTGTGTATATTGTCCAGCATTTCATTAATCAGGTGCCAAGTTTCCTGTATGTCATTCTGAGCTGTTGTTAATGTGTTGCTGTAATAGTTTATTTTTGCCGTTCTAATCTGTGGTAGGAGATTCCGTTTTCTTTTGTATTCAGCTGTTAAAGCAATATTCTTCTGCAGCTTCTTAAGTTGTTTCCATAGAGCATCTTTTCTTTGTATGTCTGTTAGTATGTTGTCTGTTATCCATGGATTTTGTTTCGTTTGCGGGCGTATTTTTATTTTTTAATGCTTTGTTATATATTTTGTTAAATGCAAGTTTAAGATTATTATATACAGCTTCAGCAAAATCTATTGGATGCTATCTGCATCCAATCTATTTTTCTGATATCAGTGTTTGCTATTGTTTTGTTTAGAATGCTATAATACTGTTTTGTTGTGAGTTTTATGGGTTGTGGTTCTGTGTATAAATGTAATGCTGTGAAATAATCTGCCCGTTTGCATGTTATGATGGCTGCTGTGTGGCTATTTGGAGGGGCCGTATATTTATGTGGTCAATACAGGATAAGGTTGTTGTATTTGCGACTATCTCTTCTCCTGTATACGGCTGTACGGTTGTGGTTATGTTATATACTAATAATAGGATAAGTATTGTTCTGTGTTGTTATTTATGTTCCTAATGTTTATATTAATGTCTCCTATTATTATCAAGTATTCTGAGGTGCCTACTTCCATGGCTGAAAATAATAATAATAATAATAATAATAATAATAATAATAGTGATTATGAGGAGTAGTCAATTGATGCAAACTTCCAAGTTTCAAACTTCTAAGTCTTCTCCTTCAACCAAAATTCGCTTAACGTAGCCTTTTTATTTTATCATTGAGTGCAACCAGTGACCCCTTTGAACGCGAATCGAAAATTGAATTTGCACCCAAAATCCTCAGTTATACAAATTGCCACAAGTTGATTCGTCTTAAATTGGGATTGTAATCTTCAGAAATAGTGTGCACCGTTAGGTTTTGGACATGACTCTATTAATGTCCTCACAGTGTTGGAGTGCCAGAAATATTTAATAGATCCTTTGGTAAGTCTCCAGTTCGTCGTTAATGAATTTCAGAAAACATTGCTAATACAAATTCATAAAAATGGGTGGAAAATGATATTAAAAATTTCAGGTGAATCTCCTTTCTCCCAGTTCTCCAAATTATTAGAGAAAGTAGTAAAAACCGATTAGTAATCTTTTTCAGAAAAGCACTACTCCTCTAAGAAGTAGTCTGGATTTATTAAGTTGTAAACCCCATATGCAGAAGTATGCAACAGAGTAGGATTTAGGCTAACTCGTGTTTGCTATTTAAAAATATTGCTAACTGTAGCAATGTGAAAAACAATATATTTCTTCTAGATAAAGACTGATATTCAGCGGGATTCTAAGCATATGAGGAACATCACATCACTAATCTCGATCCGCCTGGTTTAGGCTCTCGAGTAGACCCACCGTTTTCCAGGTAGGCATTTGAAAACAAAATCCTTACACTTTGATTTTTATAAGAATATTTAAAATTTCTTTAGAATACGAGTACAACATGGGGAATTAACCAATTCAAAATATATATATTTAGCATTGGTTAATTTCCAGTGATTAACAAAATTAGCCAATGATATATATATATATATATATATATATATATCTTTTCTTCTTATTATTCTTCTTTTTGGCATTTTAGTTCCAGACAGTCCTGTAATCTATCCGTCAGACAATTTTCTTCAACTTATTTATATCTTGGGCATCCTTTCTTTCCACTGCAACTTTTCTTCTCTTACCCTTCACTTCTATTGCTATGACTCACTAAATTGGGTGGTCTACCGGTCTTCTCCATGTATGGCCCGCCCACTTCAATCTACTTTCATTTTTGTTGCTAATTTTTCTAACCTCCATCTCCTTCCTTATATCTTGTTTTGTCCTGTGTTCTTTCCTTGATGTTCAATTTATCCATCTTAGCATCCTCATGCCTGTTCTTGCCAACTGTTCCTCCTGAGTTCTACTTCTCTCCGATGTCTCTACTCCATACAACAAGCCTGGATTAATGCGATTTATACATTTGGTGTCCCAAAATTCACACAAGAAGTAATGTTAATAGAAAACACAGGTTTTTAATTATAAATTGTAATTTCGTATTGATACATAAAGTATACAGTATAGGGTTATACATTGAATAGCATAAGGCCTCCATGGATTTGCTGGCACATACGCATGCTTTTGTCGAAATTTCCCATGACCGTTTTGCATAAATGTGGCTGAATTTCGTTGATACAGCGCTCAATTTCCTCCTTCAAGGCGTGGGTGATCATGGGCTTGTTGGCATAAATTTTGGACTTCAAAAATCTCCCCAAAGAAAAACACTCCAACATCGTTCAGTCACATAATCTGGGCGACCAATTCTGATCATCAAAACGGGAAATTACACGACCAGGAAATGACTCATGTAGTAATTGAATTATTTCTCGGGTTGCATCGCATGTGGCACCGTCTTGTTGAAACCACATGTCATCCACATGCATATCTTGCAACTTAGGCACAAAAAACTGGATTATCATGTCGCGATAGTGAGCGCCATTAACTGTTATTGCTTTAGCAGCTGCATTTTCGAAGCAAAATGGACCGATGATGCCTACAGCCCAAAATCCGCACCAAACAGTGACATGTTGTGGAGGCATGTGTTTCTCAACAATCAGTTGTGGATTTTCTGAACCCCAAATGCGAAAATTTTGTATATTAACAAAGCCATCAAGATAAAAATGAGCCTCATCGGTGAAGATGATTTTCCTGCCAAACCTTCATTATTTTTAAAATATTGCTCAACAATGAAAATGCGTTGTTCTTTCGTGTAGCGCTCCATTTTTAATAACCCTGAACTGTCAGCTGTCACGCTGTCTTTTTTTTTCTCGTTAGCAACAATTTACCGCAGAAATGGCACTAAATTTAAATCTTACGTGAATTTTGGGACACCCTGTATATGCTTCTTTTTACTTTTTTTTTCGGTGCATTTATGTCACATATCACTACTCATCTTTGCTTCCATTTAGTTCACCTTGCACTAAATCTTTCTCTGACTGCTAAGTTGTGTTTTCCTTCCTTCCTTATATGTAGTTGATTCCAAATACTTAAAATGGCCAACGTCTTTCAATATATTTTTATATATATACTTTTGTCTCCTATATATTGTTCGTGATTGTCAATATGTTTGTGTACTGTGCTATAATCCATTATATATTTATTTTCTGTAATCATATATATTTCATAATCTGAATGAGTTTTTGCTCTTGGTTATACATGTACATATAATGTCATTAAAAGATATGGACTAAATGTCAACTTTAAAAAAACTAAAACAATGATAATTCGGACAGGATGAGTTACTGAATAGGGTTACATTAGACAGATTTCAACTGGAAAATGTGGAACACTTCACATATCTTGGATGCCACATGACGCATGACTTGAACCCCAAAAAAGAGATAAAAATTAGAATATCCAGAGCAACAACTATTTTAAAAGCAGTATACTCTGTGAATGCAAGACCTAGGTACTCCTGAGAGAATCTGAAAAGATGATATTAGCATTTATGAGGAAGTGCTCTAGAAAGATCTTGAGAATAAGCTGGATCCAGAAAGTGAACAATGAGGAAATCTACATACGAATACAACTAAAAGAAAACCTGACCCAGAAAAGAATTAAAAAGAGACTACGTTTATTTGGCCATATATGTAGAATGAATGATGATAGAAAATGAAAACGTTGCTGGTTGGAATGATTTAAGGAAAGAAAAAAAGAGGAAGACCAAACAGAGAATGGGGCGATGACATTGTCAAATAGTGCGGAAACTCTATACACAAACTGAGTCATCTTGCACGAAACAGAATGCAATGGAAGAATCATATCAAGATGACAGAAGACACCTACATGCATTGGACGCATGGTTGTTGATAATGATGATGATGATAATGATGATGATGATGATATCATTGAAAAGTCAAGTAATGGATTTTTTTTTATTTTTGTGTTTATTTACAATTTGGATTTGCATGAAGTATTGTATTAAATATAAAATTGTTTTCGTACTAACATTAAATAAAAAGTAAATCCTGATTGAAAAATAAAAATAAAAAAATTTAATTTCCAAATAAAAATGCTGCATAGAAGAAGTTCTGTTTGTCTGTACAGCCAACGATGGCGATCTGTTTCCTGACAGACTGCTTTGGAGCTAGAGCTATACCTTTTCGACAAGTCACGTGCATTATTTTTCAATTGATTAACCATCCTGGTATCTCACCTTTCGAAAAACCGATCAGCTCTTCTGTTTTCAAAACCATGGCTCCAGCTGGATGGGGGCACCCATAATAAGCCCTTTATCGAAGACCGCAAGATTCTTCGTGTTTCCCATTGTGATTAACATTATTGATGCTTTCTGACCAACAACATTCCTAAATAGTTGGCTGGAACACATGGTTAAGCAAGTAATCAAGTATTCTGCATATACGCTAGATAAGTGATGTTTGCATAAATCTGTATAAGGGTTTCTAATTCATTCACCCGTATGGGTACTTCTCAATTAATTTTGTCGGTATGCGCAATTCATTACAGAATATAAATATATTAAAAAAGCGAGATTATTTTCCCCATTTCGAGTGATCTCACTGACCTCTGATAAGAGAAATATTAACACCATTCTAATAGCATGATGTTCAATGGCGTTCAAAAATTTTTCGAGTGCTAGTTCGGCAATCACAACTTGGCTTACCTATTTGTTTCTAATATTTCACATACACACGAGAGCCAGAAGAGCTTTAGCAAAATTTGATGTTCGATTCTCACTTCTTCGATGCGAAATTCGATGTGGCGAATTTCACTGAGGTGTTGAATGTCTCCAGATAGTAGTAGATGATTTATTATCCAATGTTCGACCACGTCATGGCTTTGGAAGACCCAAGTACTTTGCACATTTCTACTCTCGAGTAGAGTTTTCAGAGTAGCTAACCTTTAGTCCATTTCACAAAAATGAATAAGTGAACTTTAGTGAAAATGAGCTTTAGTGGCTGATATTTGCATAAAAAAATAAAATAATAATAGAACTTTAAGTTTCATCATCACCATAATGCTAATTATGGGTATAGACCATGATGGTCTGCTCCACTCTCATTATCCACCCAATATCCTTTTTTGAAATCTTCCCTGCCTTCTCTTTCCAATTGGCTTATACAGGGTGTCCCAAAATTCACGCAAGAAGTAATTTTGATAGAAAACACAGAAATTAAAAATTGTAATTTCTTTTGATTCATAAAGTATACAGTATAGGTTTATGCATTGAATAGCATATGGCCTCCATGGCTTTGATGGCACATACGCACTCGTTTGTCGAAATTTTCTATGACCGTTTTGCATAAATGTGGCTGAATTTCGTTGATACAGCGCTCAATTTCCTCCTTCAAGGCATGGGTGGTCGTGGGCTTGTTGGCATAAACCTTAGACTTCAAAAATCCCAAAGAAAAAAGTCCAACAGCGTTGAGTCACATGATCTGGGTGGCCAATTCTGATCACCAAATCGGAAAATTACACGACCAGGAAATGACTCATGAAGTAATTGAATTGTTTCTCAGGCTGTATGGCATGTGGCACCGTCTTGTTGAAATCACATGTCGTCCACATCCATAGCTTGCAATTTCGGCACAAAAAACTGGATTATCATGTCGCGATAGCGAGTACCATTAACTGTTATTGCCTTACCAGCCACATTTTCGAAGAAGAATGGACTGCTGAAGCCTGCAGCCCCAAATCCGCACCGAACAGTGAGACGTTGTGGATGCATTTGTTTCTCAACAATCGCTCATGGAGAACCCCAAATGTAACAATTTTGTCGATTGATGAAGCCATCAAGATGAAAATGAGCCTCATCGCTGAAGATGATTTTGCTGCCAAACCTTCATTATTATTAAAATATTGCTCAACAATGAAAATGCGTTGTTCTTTCGTGTAGCGCTCCGTTTTTAATAACCCTGAACTGTCAGCTGTCACGCTGTCTTTTTTTTCCTCGTTGGCAACACTTTACCGCACAAATGGCGCTAAATTTAAATCTTGCGTGAATTTTGGTACACCCTGTATTTTAGTATTTGTTTTGGTTATCGGATGTTGGCCATTCGGTTTATATGTTCTGTCCATTTTTGTTTATAATTGATTTTGAAAGTTTATTTTTCACTAGGTTAGACTATAATAAATTTAGTTTAATTCTTTATCCAAGTGTGAGCACAAAAAGTTTGTGCCTAAAAGTATCTTCAGTATGGGGATAAGGTAGTACAACACCGAGAAACTCGTTGCAAAGGGGGAGCAAGCTTACCCTTAATGGCCCTTCCCTTAATGCACAACATTATACATATCCACAAGGAGATGTGTTTTGCATTATGGGAGATACCAAGATAGGATTGATATAAGCATGCTCCACCTTTGCAACGAGTTGCCCGGTGTTGTACTACCTTACCCCAGTCCTGAAGATTCTTTCAGGCACAAACTTTGTTTGCTCACACTTGGATAAAGGATTAAACTAAATTTATTATATTCTATTGATTTTGTTTTTAGTTCTTTTAAAATGTCTTCGTTCTTTTTTTATGTTTATTTTGCAGTTCTTCTCATAAATCTCATTTCACTTGTTCAAACTTATCTTTAAATTTATTTAAATTGAAATTCTAAGATGAATGAGTATTTGCACCGAATTTTAATCTTCAAGAAAAGGTCATTTTTATCTGTGGTTTCTCAGTTTTACTTACTATGAACGTGTTATAGACTGGAGTATATTTGAGAGATCCACACCCAATTCGTTTACTTTGGATGGCAACCAACAACTTCTCAACGGTGTCCAATGGTGCCCGCTGCACGAGGTATGGACACATACGACAACAGACACCTGCTGTATTCCGACATGAAGACAAAAACAAATATCCACCAACACGCGACAAATAGTTGAAATGGTGAATAAAGTAAATACAGTGAGTAAACACCTAAGAATATAAGAAAATAAAAGTGCATTTAAAGAATGCTTTGGAAAATAAAATAATAATTTGCAATTATTTTAGGCACTTGAGTGAACACTTCGAACATATGGTGTAAGATCAAAAAAAGAAACGTAATAGACACACAATTCTTGGTGCGTTCAAATTGAATTATATGTTGTCCTACCTTGAAATCCACTCAAATAAGATGAGAAATAAATGCTCTGCATTCGGAATCATCTCTTGTATTAACTCTTTATCCGTTTCTTACTATATTTGTTGTAAATAAATAAATAAAATCCTAATAAATAAATACTAGAACTTAGGGGCATTTTTCAACTCGTCATCAGCATCAGCAATGGAGGGTAGCTTGGCACGAAGAATGGAAGAATATTCCTGTTTCGACGTATCAGAAATTGGTTAAAAGCATGCCCTGAAGGTTGTTACTGTCATTCAGGCCACATGTGGTCACAGTCGGTATTAGAGATGTAATTAAAACTCATTTCTTGACCACAACGGAGTATTCAAATACTTCTTGTATTTAGTCTCATTGGGGATTTCCTGTGGATTTCTGAATATCAAGGATTTTATTTCGTTATATTTTAGATGTATGAAGTTAAGTGAGAGCTGGGTGGTGCCCTCATTAATATCACTGGCATATTTGTATAGACATACTGTAAATCATTATGCAGGAACAGCACTTCAGTAGTGCTACAGCTTATGGGAGAATCTTATCTGTTAGGAGAAATAACGTTATCAAGTAAGACGACCTTTGTAGATGAAACCGCATTGAATTTCACTTCAAAATCTGTAAATGAAATGCAAAACACATTCAACACAGAACAGTGGCAAATTGGTTTCAGGTGAAGGAAGTTAATCTCAGTATTGAACAAACACTAAATTTATAATTTTTAAACTCAGAAATACTCCTGTTACCAAACATTTTTCATCCGTATATTCCTGCATAACAAGTAAAAGTAACCAAATTTTAATTACATGGAAATAGTAAATGTGAATACTATAACCTATTTTGGACGAAAATTGAAAGTAGCTTACCCTGTTAAACTCCATATTATATAAGTATGCAACACAGCAAGATTTATGCTATCTCGAGTATTCTTTTTAAAAGATTCCTAGCGGTGGCAACGAAAAGAACATTGTATTTCGGCTGGATACAGACTGTTATACACACTAACATACACACTACTAATCTCTTTACAAAATAAATTAACAAGCATTTTAATCATAAATACTGAATGGAGGCTTTATGGAAAGAATTAAAGCGATATCCAAATAACACAGCTTTAAAAACTCAATATAAGGTAAAAAGGAATCGCCTTACAACACAAATCAGAAATGCAAAAAGAAGCTACTACAGAGACAAAATAACCTCTGCACAAAACAACATGAAACAAACCTGCCATCTGATCAATGAGATGCTAGATTGTGTTCCCAACACCACCGCCTCCGAAACCATTAAACACAAAAGCTTGATGAAAGACGCAAAACCTATCCAACAACTAGCAAATGACTTAAACCAATACTTTGCAGACTCCATCCAAGAACTGCACAGAAATATTCCCCCAATCACAAAATGTGACCTTCCACTTGGACCATAATCAAAACAGCCATAATGCTTCCCAACCATAAAAGAAGCAGAACTTCTCTCTACAATACATCAAATCAAACCAAACAAAGGCCCAGGAATTGATGGTATAAGACTTAAAGATATAAAGCAACATGCAACTAGTTTAAGTCCTAACTTACTAAAATTAATAAATAAAATATTTAAAACTGGACAGATACCAATATGCTAAAGACCACCATAATCACACCAATATAAAAACAAGGGAAAAGAAATGTAATGAGCAGTTACAGACCCATAGAAACATTACCAATTATCAATCAAATTATGGAGTGGATAGCATTAAAGAAACTCATAGCATATACAGAGAACTTTCATATTATCCCAAAACACAATACGGTTTTCACAGAAATAAGAGAACAACATCTCCCTTGGAAGACTTTACAGAACATCGCCGAAATACCTCGTCCAAAGAATTCTTCGGTCAAAGAAGATACCGTTTCGGGCTGTGAAGTGAAAGAAGAAAAGTTCAAAATTGGAAAAAAAGAGAAAATTGCATTCACTTGTTGGACCAGAAATGAATCATAGTAAGAATAACAATAATCGGTGCTTTCCGAGATCTTCTTTAGAAAAAATGTTTTGTAAAATGCCTCGTCCGAATATCTTTAATCTCCAAATGTCCTTTCATTCGTGTTTCTGTTTCCACCATCCATCCATTCCTCATTAACCCACGAGGTGTTGCGGTCCTTGATTAGGCAGTTTAATGCAGCCTACCTGCCATTTTCGTATGGGTTCCATGAGTTGCATGAGTTGTGCATAACTGTGTGTTGCATGAGTGTGCATAACTGTGTGTTGTCAGTTCTGAAGGGCGAAATATCCGAGTTTCCAGGAAAAAAAATCCTCTACTAAGGTATGAGAACATGCAACCCACCACAAGATTGAGAACACATGATAACAATTTCTTATGTGGCAGATAGGATTCAAAACCGGATCTTTTCAACCAAAGCGCTATATTGCTTAACTACTAACTGAGCTATAGAGACTATCTTGTTCTCTTCTGTTTACCTAATTTTCGAAGAAACAGTATTTCGCGTAAAAAATAATTTCACGAAGCTAAACTCTCCTTTTCCATTTCCGCCCCTTTAACCATCCAATCTTCCCTGATATGGACACACGTCAGAGTTAACCTAGATGCGAAGCGCATATTAAAATCCCATTGAAATTTATGATAATAAGAACTGTGGGATTGATGTATTTCATCCATATTGACGTCCATGCACTTGAATAAACAAATTAGCTGTCATATTTAAATAAGAAACTGGCAATTATTCTCCATAGAAAGAACGCTGTAAAAAAAGCTGTAAACAATAATGACACAAAAATCAATCGCATTAATAGAATGAATTAATTCAGCACTGGTCAAGTATCTTTTTCAAGGAGTAGATCACGTTCTCTGTGATTTGGGGAAAGAGTCACTTGGCATTGAAATATAAATGATTATCATGGTTTATTAACCAAGAGAATTATTTGCCGGTTTTTCCAACTTCCAGCTGCTCTATAGCTGCTCCAAACATCAGACGTCATGTGATGTCATTCACCATTTGGACAAAGCGTGAATGACGTCTTCAAGCAAATTGCAAGACCTCAGTGACTTCGACAGACAGTTAACGGAAGTTGCTTGTTGTATGTTATCATTTGCTGAATGCTTGTTAATTACTTTTTAATATCAATTCCTGAGGTTTCGTTTACTTTTTTTCTTGACCTCAGAATAGCGATAAGCGATATTTGCAATGTGGGAGATATAACTGTCACTTTTACCAAAATAACTTGACAATACTATGCATTATGCTATTTGTTAACTTTGTGTTAAGATGTCACACGTCTTGGTAGGATGAATGTTTTTGATCATTCATGTTATTTTTAATCTCGTTAACAATGCTAAAACACAAAACAACGCTACGTTACCACTCTCCTTGGAATGGACGACCATGACGAGGGATTCAGAGTCTACAGAAAGGTCGTTCGCTATTTTCCACACCGCTGAACACTTCCAGATTTGCTCATTGACACTGCGACTGGGTTCGTCTGAATGAATTAAAAAACGGAGGCGTGTTAATATCGCAACTCAGATTATGCTAGTTTGGTATCATCTCCATGTTTCCTTTTTCACCTTCGACTAAATCCATTAACTTAGCTACATCTTCAGCAAAGCCTGCACTGTGACCTCCACCCATCCTGGATTACATAATATTATGGAAAGATAGCTCTGATACAGAAAATTTACAAATTCAACTGAAATTTTGTGTTTGTTTTTTTTTTCGTGTTTCTTCAGGATAATTAAATGTACTTAAATTCCTTATGTAAACCAAGGCAATCTTTAACGAATGCAATAAAACAATCCGAATGTTCAAAAAGAAAAACGATTACAAATTACTTTTAGACATATAGCATACTGTTCCTGCATATAAACAATCGGCATTTCTCAAAATCCCATCCAATCGTGCTCTTTCACATAGCCCCGCCAAAACGAAAACGAATCACTGTTGATGGACCACATTCCATTGCCTTCCTCACTTTTCCTAATTTCTAAAATACGATTTTCACTAAGTGGCATCAGACATTTAAATGCAATCACGTAGCATTTTTAAAAGTCGTTTCCGTTCCGAAACCAAAATTGAAAACTCATTTCCGACCTTGAAATAATAATTTTGTTGGTTATCGCTTAATGAGAGATTTGTAATTTCTTAAATTCCCCTTCACGACTCTGAAATATTCATCTGCTGTGGCGCTCCGTCCATCATACAACTGAATTAAGCAATCCCCTGTCTCTCTTTCTCTCTCGCTCTCTCTTTGTGTCTGTTCCTTCCTTTAAACAACGAAGATGGAATTTTGCAAGTAGGTCTCACATATCCAAGACAAGAAAAATTATGCTGAGTTTTAAGAACAAACCTCTCGAAGACCGATCACTAACTTAACGATGGGATAAGCAGAGAAAAACGTACCTTGGAGTGGAGAGAACGACTCTTCGATGGACTGCTACTCACCACAATGGAAATCAGTAAATAAGGAGAATACGCAACCTCCGATAAACAACCGGAAACACATTTTCCAACTACGTATCTGATTGCAGACACTCTTAGTGCGGTAAAGAAATACAAAAACAATGTTTCCATGTGAAATATTCGGTCCCCTTTTGGAGTCGTTCTCAGCAGTGCCTATAGACGTTACTCAGTCTTACGAAAAGAAATCCGTGCATCGATTTGAGACCACTTTTATCTCCTTAAGTACAGAACAATTGAAAGTCGAGTTGATTGAAACCATCCAGAGCATGCACGAAGGGCGAGTAGAGTAAAACCAACCCACTCACTGGAACAATTCTAGCCACAAACAAACAGAACGTCAAAATTATTCGCTTTGTGGTGCAATTTCAAGCATTAATTATTGTTTTCAGTATTTTTTGCCACACAAATAGGGAACTTTTACCGTGTTCATTTGCTGTTGTTGTTCGGAACGGGGGGGGGCATCCCCGGTATCATTCAGTATCTGCAGGAACACATCCAATTAAATGTAGTGCGTTGGTTTCTGCGCATTTAAAATTGGCCCCATTTCTAAATCGCAGAACTGTGTGTGCTCTCTCAATACATCGAGCGGATTAAAGGGCTGTGCCGAATAGCAAAATTACAGACGAAATTACTTCGTTTCAGCTCGTTCATGGAAAAGAAGCTGAAATTGAATTGAAATTGAATCAATCAGCCACAGCCTATATTAGGTAGCGTCGTCTGTTACATGGGCTGATTGCAAAGAATGCATCTCTTGCACGCGATTCCCTTTGAGTAGCTCGATAAATGCTATTAAATGAGGTTCGGTTTATTTTCCAGATCGCGATTACGAAAACTCAGGTTCCGCTGACCATTTAAAGGACCGGTTTTTTCATGTTTAATCTACCAGACGTTTTTCACCTGATACATTACAGATGGCTTTTTGTGGGTGGGTGAATGTTCGTACGAAGAAAACAGAATAAACTCTGATATTTTCTCTCTTTTCTTTTAAATATTTTCTTCTCTGAAATCAAATGAATTTAGTAATTTCATATTGATCATTAGCGTAACATGAACTTGCTTGCATAGTGTTGGTCCACACAAATACCAACAACTATTAAAAAGAGGATGACTACGATAAAAGGATTCAGCACATTCAATAGAGTTTAAGTACCAAATATCATCTGCTGGCAATGGTATCCTGAATAAAATAGTTTTTCAAAAACTTAATTAACAGAATCCATCCAGATGCTGCATATAAAAACTCTGCAATTTATTTTGGTGTGATTGGCTTTGAAGGCACTTCTAGGTTTTCTTAAAACCACGCAGTATGATTCTGGGTGTTTTTCTTTGTTTGTTTGGTTTATCCATGCAAACGCTCTGGAGAGAAAAATTCAGGAGAGCTTTCTGTTTAGATATTCCTACAGTTCTACAATCTGGATAAGAAAGATAGATGGACAAAAACTGGTTTATACTTTTTGTTTTAATTTGTAGTAGAATAAGAGAGCAATTATCCATCAAATTAAATCAGCAGCATACAAAAAATGAATTCAAACAGCTGAAAATTAACTTCTCAGAAAATTAGTTGTGGATATACCAGGTGGGATCATAAAACAAAGAAATCTCATGTATTTTATTTTAGAAATTTTAAAAAGAATTGTACCTGATTTTCCACCTCTCTCTCTGTCTCTCTCTCTCTTTCAAAAAATTGTGTGCGGTGAGCTCTCTCTCTCTCGAAGTACTCTCCGTATGTAACTCGGTGTAAACCAAAACTTCGACTGGAAAGACCTGGACAATAATCCCTTCTTGGAGCCAAGATTGCCAGTGTTACACGGCTGTGATTTCCCTCTGAAACTCTAGTTTCTCGTCCTGCAACCCAGGTAAAATATGGTCATAAGCAATTTACAGACAACAAATACTTACTCGCATAGGGATAACCACCTTAATTGGAGGTATTGTTAAAAAATCCAAAGATACTTGGAAGTTAGTGGGCGTTTAAGAGACTGTTAGAGCTATTGTTCATGAGGATGATGATGGATTTCCGAGGTACTTGAAGAACTATTTCGAAGTCCTGTATAATTTTCAGACTTAGTTTCATTAATTTCTCTGTTTGCAGTTATGGTGAGCTTTAGCATAACGCGAGAATGAACCAAGAATGTTTGACATTCCAAGGGTTTGATACTTGCACACCCCCCCCCTTTCTGTTGTTGTGTAATGCTTTTAGGAGATAAGAGACCGAACGTCACTGAAGGAAAACTTCGCATAAGAATGAAACCTGTCAAAGATATTAATCCAAGCTATGAAAAGGAGAGGCAACTTCTACATTATACATGGAAGGATAACTTTTACTCAACTGTTTACTCAACTAATGAACTTCGTCGCTAATCTGGGACCTACGAGGATGAAAACTACAAAGAGAAGGTTGCGTCATCCGATCTTGGGGGACGAAGCAGGATTGCATACCAGCTGATCGACCAGCCTCCTGTCGGATTGCAGGAATGGAGCGCTTATCGACAAACTTGAGAAGAGGATTTGAGGTCATTGAGAAAAGGTCAGTTATATACAATAGATGGAGAGCAGGCGAGAGAAAAAACTACGGAGAACTCCTGAATTACTGGACTGGTCTGAAGAAAGGTAGGAAGGAATCTATCCTTCAGAGCGTACATTATCATATACTTTGTGTCATCAGTGATTAACTTTTGTATCTTATTGTACTGATGCTCGTCTCCAATTTAAGCGACAAATGAAACAACAGAAATAGGATCGGTAGGTTGATGGCAGACTTCTCTTTCTGAAAGGCTATCTACAAACTCGCTTCTTTCGTCCGAAGTAAATCGATTGCAGTTGAGTGTAATAAGCGGAAAGATGATATAGACCACTCTTTCATAAAGTCTGGTACGCATGCCCATAGGAATATGCAAATCATCTCTAGGGGATACGAAACACTTCATTTATTTATTTTTTTTACTTTCATATTTTCACATTTAAGTATGGATCACTAGTTAAAAATTGTAAAAAAATATTTCATAATTTCGGTTTTTACTTTGTGTATATTAGATTAGTATAACTCAAAATATATTTAATTAATGAAACATTACTTCACTTCTTTTTGGTTTATTATAGTGTAATTGTTAGATGTATTTTAAATTTTAACGGATTTAAATGAAATATTATTACAAGATCTCGCAAACTGCCTTTACCTGAGGTGGGAGGGAGGGGATACGGAGATAATGATAAAATTTCGTAAAGGTTACTCAGCATTCGTAGTATGTTATTACTACAGACTACGAGTTTGTTCCAGAGCAAATTAGTGCAGAAAAAATTCTGGAATAGTTCCCATTCTTATTCTTCTTATTTTTTATTTTATTTTATTTTTTTGTATATAGTTCTTTTTGTTATCTTCTCACTTCGTTATGAAATACACTCAGTGGGGAGATGGTTCAGAAGTACCGTCATAAAGTCCAGTATCTCTTATCGTCATTTCCTTCTTCATTGCCCTAACATAACAGACAAGACGATGATGAACAAAGATCGACGATTTTGAGTCTGTAGATAGAGAACAGAAGCGTCATACAGGTCAATAAAATTATGATATTTAATGTGCAGTTGTTTAGTAGGCTACTGAAGATCCCCTGAAAAATTCGAATACAACAAAACCACGAAACAGGGGAGATCGTTTTTATGTTTTTTTTTATATTTTATGTTTTTTTTCGGTTACACATTGGGCCTCGCTTTTCGTATCTGCTTAATCTAAAATTCAGGCGATAGTTCATCAAACAGATCAGCAATGTACGCTTTGGCAGTTCGGCTGGCAAATTATTGCCAGGATGAGTATTATACAAATGTTATACGATCCTATACAGAAGGTAGAAAGATTTCTTCGTTGAACCTTTGATTTTCTTCACGCAAACAATGTCATAGTCGTAACATTGCTGCTTCACCTAGTAATTATAGCAATGAAAATCCCAATCCTCACTTTTTCGGTGTCCAACGAAATCGTAACCATAGCGTTTACGTTGCACGTCGGCAAACCACTCAGCTGAATGGGCAATAAGTCGAGAATATTATCCCAAAAAATTTCTTTCAGCATTCTTCGGATTTACGATATTTCTCATCGCAATATTCAATGTATTACTGTTATTATTCACAAACTGGGAACGATCATAAAAAGTGAAACTTTAAAACTAAAACGGTGGTTTATCCCTTAAAAACTTGTCGATATTTCGATTACAGAGATCATGAAGCCAACGGTAGCATTAGTGGAAGATATTTCGTGCAACTTCATTGTGAACAGGACTGGTTGACTTTTATTTCCTTGTTAGGAAATGAGCTACAGCATAAATAATTTTCATGTTTCATCTCCACAACAATACTCAAGATTTTCTAATCCTGAGCCTTCTGCCTTTAATCTTATCTGTTCTTCAGCCATTATTAAACAATAATAACAATAAGGAAGAGCCATAGTACGATTACAAAATGCTGCCCACTCCAAATATGATGATCACAACTGTTAGTCACAATCAACAGTTCACCCCATATATATATATATATATATATATATATATATATATATATATATATATATATATTATATATATATATATATTAAAGATACCAAGTTATTTTAAATCTGGTACGTAGTGCAAGACCAAGGCAACTCATGGTAAAAGTAGAATAAGCTCTAATCACTAATCTTCATATTTACCCTTAATGCAAAGCACATCTCCTGGGGGAGATGTGTGATGTTTTGTATTAAAGGCAAAGGGGGGGCTACTACCCAGACTGGTTTTGACCTTTATTGAGGTCTCATCAGTGGGAGCCAGGTTAGAAATACCAAGATTTTAGTAATACAGAGCTTATAAGTCTTTAACCAGAACAAGTTACCATAAGGTGTTTTAACCTTATTAAATATGGTTAAAAGAGGAGATATAAATGTAGAAAGTATTTTACCTTGGGTATAATAAATGTTAAAAGATGCCAAGCTATTTTAAACCTGGGTTTACTCCATTTCCCAAGTAAGCAAACAGACAAACAAGTCAAGTTTGCGCTTGCAAGTGTTGCAAGTCTAGCTAATCCTACACATACTGCAAGACCAAGGCAATCCATGGTAAAAGTAGAATAAGTAGAATAAGAAATAAGTCGAAAAGTAGAATCTTCATAATTACCCATAATGCAAAACACATCTCCTGGCAGAGATGTGCTTTGCATTAAATATGAAGGTAAATATGAAGATTAGTGATCAGAGCTTATTCTACTTATTCCATGAGTTGCCTTGGTCTTGCCACTGATGAGTCCTCAATAAAGGTCGAAACCGCTCTGGGTAGTGGTCCCCTTGAATTTAATACAAACCATCATACATCTCTGCCAGGAGATGTGCTTTGCATTCTTCTTCTTCTTCTTCTTCTTCTGCAGCTTCTCCCACTTAAGTGGGGTCACTGATTGTAATGAGTCTCCTCCACACCTTCCTGTCTTGGGCTGTCACCACATCCAAGTTCTTCATCTTCAAGTCCTCTTCTACCAGATCCCTCCATCTCTTCTTTGGCCACCCACGCTTCCACCTTCCTTGCACATCCATCTGCATGACCCTTCTTCCCACATATTCGTCCTCCCTCGTCATCACATGACCAAACCATATCAACCTTGCCTCCTGTATTTTCGCTCCTAAGTTCGTAACTATCACTATTCCCCTGACATAGTCATTTCTCAGACGATGCTTTCTGGTCACACTGCACATCCACCTAAGCATTCTCTCCTCTGCCAGTTCCATCCTGCTGATGTTAATTTTCCTCAGGGCCACAGTTTCTATAGCATATGTCATAGCTGGCCTCACTACTGTCCTATAAATTTTGCCTTTCAGATTGATCGGCACCCTCTTATCGCATAACACTCCAGCCATCTCCCTCCAGTTCCTCCAACCCGCTTGTATCCTGCATCCCACTTCCTTCTCAGCTCCCCCATCTTCTTCCACTGTTGAACTTAAGTATCTAAAGTCTTTCACCTTCCTGATGACATTTCCTTCCAGCTCCAGATCTGTCTCCTGGCCGCCGCCCACTGTGCAACACATATACTCTGTGTTACTTCTGTTCAGTCTCATACCTCTCTCTTCCAATACTTTTCTCCATCATTCCAGTTTAGTTCCCACTTCTATTGAATCTAGATGTCAAGATGTCATCTGCATACAACATTGTCCAAGGTGTATCTTCTCTCACCTCCTCTGTTACCACCTCCATCATAATATTAACAGAAACGGACTTAATGCTGACCCTTGATGCAAGCCAACTGTTACTTGAAAACTTTCTGTCTGTCCCAAACAGGTCTGAACACTTGTGTTCACATTTATGTACATTTCCCACACCAACCTCACATATTTCTCCTGCACCTTCTTCTCCCTCAGACACCTCCAAACTTCTTGCCTTAGCATTCTATCGTATGCTTTATCCAGATCAATAAATACCAGATGTAGCTCCCTTTGTTTCTCTCAATATTTTTCCATCATCTGCTGTAACCCAAACATACCATCTGCTGTTGATATACCAGGCATGAAGCCAAATTGTTCCTTTGCAATCTCCACCTCCTTCCTCAATCTACCATCAAGACCCCTTTCTAGGATCATCATTGTGTGAAAATCAACTTTATTCCTCTATAATTTTTACAGTCTTGTGCATCCCATTTACCCTTGTAGATGGGGACAAGAGTACTCTCCCTCCATTCCTCGGGTATATTTTCCTGTTAGCAAACTTTCATGAGCAGGTCCCACAGCAGGTCAATTCCCTCTTCCCCAGTGCCTTCCATGCCTCCACTGGAATTCTGTCGGGGCCCACCGATTTTTCATTCCTCATCCTCTTCATGGCCCCTGTCACTTCCACTCTACTGATGTTCTGCACCATCCACACAGAAGGATGCCCATCTCCTCTGTGAGTCCTTGCATTTTCCTCAGTCAAAAGTCCCTCAAAGTATATTTTCCATCTCTTTCTTATGTCCACATCCCTCCATAATACTCTTCCTTCAGCGCCTTTGATCTGCCTCACATGTAAGATGTCCTTTGTTTCGCTAGTTGGTAAATTTTTCTCTGTCCTTCTTTTGTTTCTAATTGATCATACAGATCTTGAAATGCCATGGCCCTCGCCTGTGCCATAACTCTCTTGGCTTCTTGCTTTCTCTCTTTGTATGCCTCTCTGTCCTCTTCCACTCTTGACTCATCCCACTTCTGCTTTGCCTTCCTCTTAGCTGTCACTGCCACTTGTACATCGTTATTCCACCACCAACCCTCTTTCTATTCTCTAATCTTTCCAGATGTCTCACCAAGCACCTCGGTTGCACAGCTCAGGATTACTTTTGAATTATGTTTCCACCAATCTTGTACACTTCCAGTCCATCCGAAATCCTCTCTAACACCCTCTCCCTAAAACGATTCCTCACGCACTCTCCTCTTTTAAGTGAAACCACTTAATTGTCTTCATCCAATGGCATCCAGAAGTTCTTATCTTCGATCTTATTTTAAAGTCTGAGCACAGCAGTCGGTGTTGTTGTGCTACTTGATCTGTTGGAATTACTTTACAATTTGTCACAACCTTAAAATGTTTTCTTCTAGTCAAAATGTAGTTAATTTGTGAACTGTTCTTACCACTCCTAAATGTTATCAAATGCTCTTCCCTCTTGTAGAAAAACGAGTTCACAATTGCCAGATCAAACGCTACTGCAAAGTCCACAACCCTCTCTCCTTCCTGGTTCATCATTCCCACTCCGTGGCCACCATACACCCCTTTCACATTCTCTATTCTGTCTTTCTATGTGTCCGTTCAAGTCTCCTCCAACAATCAAATCACCATCTCATTTTCTTCCAATTCCCTCATTTCTTCATCTAACACGTTCCAGAACTCATCTTTTTGCTCTGCTGTACAACCAACTTGCGGGGCATATACACATAATACGACCACCCGCTCTTCTCCAAGACCCAAAGATCATTCGCATGATCCTATCGTTCCTTCTACCCACGTCCAGTACTTCACCCTTCATTCTGCCACACACCACAATAACTACACCATTTCTTCCCTCTTTATTAGCTCCAGAGTAGAACAATTTATATCCATCTCCCAGTTCCTTTGCTTTTCCCCCCCTTCCACCTTGTCTCCTGCACACATAAAATGTCCAACGTCCTCTTCCTCATCATGTCAGCCACCTCTCTTCCCCTTCCAGTCATGCTTCCAACATTCAGTGTTCCCACTCGCAACATCCTCTCCACCTGCTGGGCTCGCTTCTTTAACGGCACCCGCCCTTGATGCGGTAGCCCTCGTCCACTTATCGCAGCTGTAGGGCGATGTGGCGGCGCATCGCTTAAGGGGTACGCCCTAGCCCTTATATCTTTTTCTCATTGACTCATAATCATAGTTTGAGCTGGTATTGAAGTTTTCCGACCGGATGCCCTTCCTGACATCAACCCTCGCATTTATCCGGGCTTGGGACTGGCACCTATTCAGGCTAGCTTGCCTCCTTCGGTGGTGGCATAAGACGAAATGATTTAGCATAGGAAAGACTCACCCCTATCCCTCGAATACTTTAATAGCATCAAGGGGAAGGAGCAATGGGAGGAGAAAGAAGCAAAGAAAGAAGAGGAGGGACCAGTCTACAGAATAATATAACATATAGATATTACATGAAGTAAGGCATGGTCCAGCATCAAGGTACCTCGGGTTTGCCATGCCCGTACTCACTAAAGTGAGCCCTTGAGGTTGAGATGTGCTTTGCATTAAGGGAAAATATTAAGATTAGTGATCAGAGCTTATTCTACTTTTTCCATGCGTTGCCTTAGTCTTGCATTACGTGCAGGGTCAGCTAGACTTGCAACACTTGCAGGCGCAAACTTGACTTGTTTGTCTGTTTGCTTACTTGGGAAATGGAGTAAAACCATATATATATATATATATATATAAATTCTATATATATATATATATATATATATATATATACGTAGATGGTTCGAAATAAAGAGGTTCGCTAATCCGAACCTCTTTATTTCGAACCATCCAGTAATCCGAACTGCGATTTGAAAGGGGAAAAAGCTTATTATTTATTAAGTATTATTATTTTGTGTACTATTAGTTTTATTTAATAATTATTATGCTAAATATTATTATTTATTTTATTATTTTTACAGCACAGTATAACAATGGTGAAACGCAAAAAGAAGAAATTCAAAACGTGCATATGGGGGGGGGGGGTGGGGGGGGGGGGGGGTGGGGGGGGGGGGGGGTGGGGGGGGGGGGGGGTGGGGGGGGGGGGGGGTGGGGGGGGGGGGGGGTGGGGGGGGGGGGGGGTGGGGGGGGGGGGGGGTGGGGGGGGGGGGGGGTGGGGGGGGGGGGGGGTGGGGGGGGGGGGGGGTGGGGGGGGGGGGGGGTGGGGGGGGGGGGGGGTGGGGGGGGGGGGGGGTGGGGGGGGGGGGGGGTGGGGGGGGGGGGGGGTGGGGGGGGGGGGGGGTGGGGGGGGGGGGGGGTGGGGGGGGGGGGGGGTGGGGGGGGGGGGGGGTGGGGGGGGGGGGGGGTGGGGGGGGGGGGGGGTGGGGGGGGGGGGGGGTGGGGGGGGGGGGGGGTGGGGGGGGGGGGGGGTGGGGGGGGGGGGGGGTGGGGGGGGGGGGGGGTGGGGGGGGGGGGGGGTGGGGGGGGGGGGGGGTGGGGGGGGGGGGGGGTGGGGGGGGGGGGGGGTGGGGGGGCAAACATGGATGTTTGAAGTTTGAGTCCGGTTCACAATGTGTTGGCGGCCATCGTCAGTGTCAACTGAAAAGAGACCGTGACTAGAGAGAGCGCTGGCTCTTGTCCTGTTATAGGAGATATCTCGAGGAGATATAATTGATGGATTTAAGCAAAAAGTGATCTAAGTCAAAGACGAATGTTTCTTTGTAACTCCAAGGTGGTTTTTAATAAATTATTAGTTCTATTGTATAGTACAATCGTAACACCACCTTGGAGTTACGAAGAAAAATTCGTCTTTCTCTAAGGTCACTTCATCCCTTGATCCCTCGACTGCATGGTCTCCCCAAGATTCACAAAACAAAGCCCACTGAGACCTATAGTTGAGGGCATACATTCTCCTGCCTAAAACCTCTCCAAATATCTTGCGAGTTTTCCAAGAAATCTTTCTGGAATTTCCTCTTCACATATTAAAAACTCTGCTGATTTTGTTTCAAAAATCAAGGATATCAAACTTAAAAAAATATTTAATGGCCAGCTCTCTTTCTCCAAAACTGGAAACATTCTCAAGAGGTTTAACTTCAGAACTTGCTTCACTACTACCAAAACTTCGTTCAATACTTAGTAAACCTAAAGAGAAACATCTTCAAACTCAGTTTCCAGGAATGTACAAGATTTTATGTGATTGTGGAAAGCCATACTATGGCCAGACTGCTAAATCCATCCTTCTATGTTTAGAAGTAAACTGTAGAGATATCTCCTACAACAGGACTAGAGCTAGCGCTCTCTCTAGCCGAGTTCTCTTTACAGTTTACTCAGACGAAGGCCGCCAATACATTCGGAACTGGACTCAAACTTCTAACATCCATGTGTGCTATGATGAGCTCGGAGGAATATTGTCGAATCCGGAGAAATTTCTCTAGATTCCTCTTCTTCCCTTATCAACAACAGCCTAAGATTTAATCGCCCTGACGCACACGTTGCCTCTGTTGAGTATTGGTGCACTCGCAACAGCGCGTAGTCTACGTTTATTTGGAACTCAAGCTCGCATTTTGTTTTCAAACAAGCTACTGACTTTTTTGTACTTGTTCTGTTAATGTAATTTTAAGTCTATGTAATTCTTTATATATTTCTTTGATTTTGATACCTGAAGATGTTATCAATTCAACGAAACTAGTAAATTAACAGTATCGTTTCAAATATACCATGTCATCTTTTTATCTCTCGGCGTCAGTCATTAAAACCTTTTAATATTATTTCCCACCGAGTAATAATATATATATATATATATATGAAAAAAATTGAATGACTAGAACCGAGATTTAATTAAAAAGGTTTTAATATAAACACACTACTAGTTTCGGCCTGTAACAGCCTTCTTCAGGTGACATTATAAAAGAAAAAACACTAAACATTGAGGGTTAAAAGACTATGAACAACATAGACAGTCTTTATACATAATTAGCATGAAAACGTTGTAGTTGTATTTGAAGCTGTTCTTTCATTTGTTGCATTGTTGGGAGAGTGCGTGCTTGCTGCATCACGTGAACGCCAGTACATGATTACAGCTGAATGACTATCTGGGAGGTTGTAGCTTAAGTTGTTATTTAGATGAACAGGATTGAAGATGATTTCTCTCGATTCCACAATTTTTCTCTCTATTTCGTCACTGCAACGGAAGATGTTTGTAGATTTTTCCCAGCAGACTTTGTGACTTTGGTTATCATCATTAGGATTAGCCGAGAAAAGGATATGACTTGATAGTGCACTTGCTCGCTGTCTCTTGTAAGTAATGTCTCTCATGTGTTCTTCCATACGCATTTCGACAGATTTGTCTGTCTGCCCGAAATAAGGAATATCGCACTCACATAATATTTTATATACGCCAGGGTATTTGAGTTGATGATGACAACGTTTTGGGTGGCTAATTAAGGAACGGATCTTTGGAAGTGGAGTGAACAAGGTTCTGATATTGTATTTTTTTAGAACATTTGCTAATTTATATGAAACAGTACTTATGTAAGGAATAGATATATTGCTTTTGAATCTATTTGTTTCTTCTGGGTGATGTCTAGGAGGATTAAGAAGGAATTTGTTAATGATTTTCATGGAATATCCATTAATTTCGAAAGAATTTTTTAGATGGTTTATTTCTGTAAGCAGTTCATTTGGATCATCAAGAAGAGAACGGGCTCTATGTCCCAAGGTGGAAATTATTGCAAGCTTATGAGAAGGGAAATGATGTGCCTGACTGTGCAGATATCTGTTGGTATGTGTGGGTTTTCTATATATCGATATTTTTAGTTTACCAGAAGAGCGAGTCAGTTTGACATCAAGAAAAGGCAAGGAATTATCCGTTTCAAGCTCAGCAGTAAACTTAATACTTTGATGTCGGCTATTGAGATGTTCGAGGAAAACCATAAGGGATTCATGTCCATGGCTCCAAATGATGAAGACATCATCCACATAACGTTTCCAAACTTTAGGTGTTAAAATAAAGGAAGAGATAGCCTTGGTTTCAAAATCTTCTAAGTAAATATTTGCAAGAACCGGAGATAAAGGATTACCCATAGCCAGTCCATGATTTTGTTTGTATATATTATCTTGAAATTTGAAGTAACCGGACCTGATGCAGTGTGTAAGCAAGGCTAACATTTTTTTGGATAACTTGTTCTTGAGTAATGTTAGGACTTCATCTTTTGGGACATTAGTGAACAAAGAGGTTATGTCCAAGCTAGCCATGATGTCATTTTCATCAACTGTAATATCCTTGATGTATGTAAAAAATTCTGTAGTGTTCTTGATAAAGGATGGTGATTTCCCTGAAAAACTTTTGAGGTATTTGGCAAGGTATTTCGAAAGATTGTATGTAGGAGAATCGATACCTTCTACAATTGGGCGTAATGGGGTGTTTTCTTTATGAATTTTAGGAACACCATATATGCGAGGAATTAACGGATGGAGAACGCGTAGAGATAAACGGACGTTTCGGGATAATTCAGTTGTTGTTTTTAATAAGTTGTTTGTACGATTTTGAAGTTCACGAGTTGGATCTCTCTCAAGTATTGAGTAGGTATCATTATGTAGTAATTCAATCATTTTATTCTTGTAATCTTCGGAGTTCAGGATGACTGTTGCATTTCCTTTATCTGCAGGGAGGATGATTATATCTCTGTTGTTTTTTAAACTTTTAATAGCTTTGCGTTCAGTTGAAGTAATGTTGTCTACAGGTGGTTTTGCGTTATTGATAATAAAGATTGATTCAATACCTAGAAGGTTTACATCTTGTGGAAGGAGAAAAGAAGCAGCTTTTTCTATTTTTGTAAGTAGTGTCTCCTTTGGTATTAATTTTGGGGAAGAAATGAAGTTTAGACCTTTACTAAGGATGCTTTGTTCTACATCTGAAAGTATATAGGAGGATTTGTTGATAACGACTTTGTCAATATTGATGTGTGGTTTTGAGTTCCTATTATTTTGTAATCTCTTTAACGTTTCAAATTTTCTTATAAGATTTACTTTGTTATTATATTGTATTCTTGCTGCATGAGATTCACAATATGTATTATAGGTATGCCAACTTTCATTATCTAAGATTCTTCCAGTATTTCAGCTATGGTTCTTTTTTATTGAAAAGAAAAGCGAGAGTGCGTTTAGTATCCGATATTCTTTCAGACAGTAGGTTTAATTTAGCTTTATGATAGATTCTCTTTGCACGTTCATTTGTTATGTTTTCTTTAAAGCATATAAATTTAGGAAAGATAGCATGAAATTTGCAACGTTTTAAGAAGACCACTCGGGCAGACAGACAAATCTGTCGAAATGCGTATGGAAGAACACATGAGAGACATTACTTACAAGAGACAGCGAGCAAGTGCATTATCAAGTCATTTCCTTTTCTCGGCTAATCCTAATGATGATAACCAAAGTCACAAAGTCTGCTGGGAAAAATCTACAAACATCATCCGTTGCAGTGACGAAATAGAGAGAAAAATTGTGGAATCGAGAGAAATCATCTTCAATCCTGTTCATCTAAATAACAACTTAAGCTACAACCTCCCAGATAGTCATCCAGCTGTAATCATGTACTGGCTTTCACGTAATGCAGCAAGCACGCACTCTCCCAACAATGCAACAAATGAAAGAACAGCTTCAAATACAACTACAACGTTTTCATGCTAATTATGTATAAAGACTGTCTATGTTGTTCATAGTCTTTTAACCCTCAATGTTTAGTGTTTTTTCTTTTATAATGTCACCTGAAGAAGGCTGTTACAGGCCGAAACTAGTAGTGTGTTTATATTAAAACCATTTTAATTAAATCTCGGTTCTAGTCATTCAATTTTTTTCATAAATATATATATATATATATATATATTTATGAAAAAAAAAAAAATATATATATATATATAATTAATCCAGGCAGATAGATTATCCCTATCTTACCTGCACAATTTTAATTCTCTTTAAAACATTCTGATATTTATTATTATTATTATTATTATTATTATTATTATTATTATTATTATTATTATTAGAAATTACAGCAAGATCGTCAAACAAGACGTATGAAGTGCTACAAATGCCAAGAAAATTAATGGGGGAAGAAAACCACGAAACATGTAGGAACTGCCAGAGAAACATGCATTTTCTATATTCAGGATTGTCAGAGGCTACCTGGCAGCAAAAATCAAACAAGAATCGTGACGAGTGGAAGTGTCCCCATTGCAGAGACAACAAAGGAATGTCGCCTTCGACCGCAGGCGGAAAACAGCAAATGCAGAAAACAACCGGAGGCAGTAAACAGCTATCAACAGCAGAGGAAATTAAAAACAAAGAAAACAACAATGGAAACCCAGGTGAGACGAATTTAAATATATTACTTGAAAATAGATTAGCAAACCTAAAAGACACTTTAATCGATTTTGTTGGAGAACTATTTCAAAAACATACCGCACAAATTACAGAAAAATTCAACCAATATGAGGAATTTATTAAATTTAATAATAACTAGGTAGAAGGTGTATTACAGACCGTTAGAGAAATTAAAAACTGCGTTAAAGAGCTAACGGAAAGACAGCATAATTTAATTAAAGAGACAACGGAACTACGGCAAGAAATAAACTCTTTAAAGCAACAGTCACGAACTTTCAAACCAACAGCAGCACAAAAATGATCTCCTCATAAATAGTCTCCCAGAAATAGCTACGGAACATCTAAGAGACACCGTAATACAACTAAGCCAAAAAATTGGCTCTCCCATTGAATCAAGAGACATCCAGTCAGTGCATCGGATACCACAAAAAAGGAAAAGACAAGTCCTTCTCCTGTCATAGTGCGACTCACCAACAGTCCAATAAAAACTACACTTATAAAAGCTAGCAGGATTAAAAAACAAGTAGTCAAGGATCTGAAGGGAGACCAAGACAATACCCCAATATACTTATCCGAATACCTAATGCCATATTATCCAAAATATTCTACGAAGCAAGGAAATAAAAAATAGAAAATACTATATGGATAGCAAAATATTCCTTAGAAAGACACAAGACGCAAAACCAATCTAAATAAAACCCGTAGACTACCTCAACAGGCTGCCATATTGAAAGGAATATTGACAACTCGTAAAGAAGGAACAGCACACCAACCAACATGAATGCAGACCATCAAGCAGACGTGATCACCAGGGAACATGATAATTGCCACATTCTGAAATCAATAACAGAATGGAAACAAGTGACAATTCCCAAAAAAAAGGACTATCTATTCTCCACATCAGCATCAGAAGAATTCAAAAATACTGGCTGATACTGCAAGCTTATCTGAAGGAAGATATAGACGAAATAGACATTTTCGTCTATATCTTCGACTGACTGAAGTATCTACGACAAACGAAGAGGCATCCACCTACCAAATGCCACACTTCCAACAACACAAACACTGCAGACAAACAAAACGAGGCGGTGGTATAATAATATTTACCAAACATAAACTAGAAGTAAGAGATATAAACTATAAATTAGAATACGCAGACAACATATGCATCGAAATTAAAAACATCAAACAAGAAAACTCCCTGATATTAAACGCAATATACAGATCACCCAACTTAAGCACCACAAAATTCCTAGAAGAACTAAACAGATGGCTTTCAGCCACGGAAGTAGGCGCCTCAGAATACTCGATAATAATAGGAGACATTAATATAAACATTAGGAACATAAATAACAACACAGAACAATACCTAGACCTATTATCGGCATATAACATAATCCCATCCATACAGTCGTATACACGAGAAGAGATAGTCGGAAACACAACAACCTCATCCTGCATTGATCATATAAATATAAGGACCCCTTCAAACAGCCACCCGAAACTACACATTGAACCAGAATCCATAAAACTCACTGAGACTACAAAACAGTTTTATTGCTTTCTAAACGAAACAATAGTAAACGATGAAATCAGAAATACAGACTGAATTAGACTCTGCTGAAGCTGTAATATAATAATCGTAAACTTGCATTTAAAAAATATATAACAAAGCATTAACAAAAATAAAAATACGCCCCCAAACGAAATAAAATCCATGGATAACAGACAACATACTAACAGACATACAAAGAAAAGATGCCGTATGGAAACAACTTAAGAAGTCGCCGAACAATATCGCTTTAAAAGCTGAATACAAAAGAAAACGGAATCTCCTAACAACACAGATTACAACTGCAAAAAGAAACTATTACAGCAACAAATTAAGAACAGCTTAGAATGAATTAAAGGAAACCTATCACCTGATTAATGAAATGCTGGACAATGTACACAGAACCGAAATCCCTTAAATAGCTGGCAAACAACTTTAATCGGCACTTCGTGAACTTTGTCCAAACACTACAAGAAACAACCTTTCCTCACAAAAACGAACATTCTCCAATAGTTCCACGAGCAACCCAGTCGATGTGATTCCCCACAGTAACAAAAGAACTATCACTAGCAAGTCAACAAATTAACCCTAACAAAGGAACGGGGATAGACGGAATCAGACCAAAAGACATCAAAAAACACTCAATCAACCTACTTTCAGTTATACAAAAATTGTTAAATAAAATCTTCGAAACGGGACACATACATGAAACACTGAAGACTGCATTAATCACACCCATACACAAACAGGGAAAAAGAAACATTATAAGTAATTACAGATCGCCACGTTGTCTGTAATCAACCAAATCATGGAGCGCATCATGCATCGGAAACTCTCCCCATACGTTGAAAATTTTCAAATTTCATACCCTAAAATATCATAATTTCATATAATATTAAATTTCATACCCTAAAACCATACTGTGTTTTGAAAATTTACAATTTTCTAAACACAGTATGGTTTTCAAAAAAATAAAGGAACAGCAACACTCCTGGAAGATTTCACAGATCTAATTCACGCTGCATTGGATAAAAACAGAATAACATTAGTGGTATTCATTGACCTAACAAAAGCATTTGACACACTATCACACAAAACCTTGCTAACGAAACTAACCCATATCGGAATTGGAGGTTGTCTACTCCAGTGGTTTAAAGCATACACGAAAAACAGAAAGCACATCACAAGTATAGGATCAGCATATAGCAAAGAGATACATGTAACCTGTGGAGTACCGCAAGGAGCTTTCCTAGCTCCAATTCTATTTAACATATACACACACGACATAAGCCACCTTCCCCTAAAAAGTAAAATCTTCCAGTACGCAGACAACACGGCCATAGTATCCATTCACAACAATGCAAATATCACTTACACAAATATGCAACATGATATCAATCAAATCACTAAGTGGTTAACCGAAAACAACATACATATAAACCCTGGAAAAACAAAGCTAATTATATTCAAAAACCCCCAAACCCTGCCCATAGAAACTAAATATCACACTATTCGACATTCATCCTCCTATACACAAAGCACAGAGCCTAAAATCAGAACCATCACACAGGTGAAAACTACACGCTATCTCCGACCTCACTTCGATGCTGATCAAAGTTGGAATAGCCATACAAACTACCTACATGCCAAGCTTCGGATAATAGCAAGTAAACTATACAGATTATAAGACATTGCCCCAACCCACATAAAAATACTAATCTATAAAGCATTAAGATTAGTATTATTTTAAGATATGCAATCACATCATACACATTCTGCACAGACTACAGACTTAACAGGCTACATTGGTTCCAATATAAAATGGTAAAACTGATATTCTGGGAACAACCCACACTTATGTAGGAAGCACGGACAAAACACAAAATATTTAAGGTGAAATACTTATGCCACTACACAGCCATGATAAAACATTACTACAGCCCAACATATAGAGTAACTAGAACAACATATTAAATAACAAGACCACAATCAAGGAACTATATAACATACAACAATCAAAACGGCAAAGCCACCTGAAACTTCTACGTACCTGACATGATAAACAAACTGCCGTTCGACAACAGAAACCTAGGAATATACAGAGAGCTGAAACAGGCGCTATATAAGTATTATAGCGAGAATGATAATTAGAGCAATTCCTGTTTCTCTCTACCCCCACACACCCACACACACACAAACCTATGACAAAGCCGCTCTCAAAAAACCATCACTACAAGAACACAAAGAAACAAACATGCCATGTCTAAATCCAACCCTATTTGCACAAAAAAAAGAAAGGTTAAACTGTGATAGCAGTCGAAGTCTTCCAAGCACTTACCAACAAACAGTAAAATCAACACCTGGATTGGATTGTGACCAGTATAGGAAAATAAACATGAAACCACCACCATATCTATCTTCTATTATCTTCCTCAGATGAGCTCTGCTAAGCTTCGAGGAAAAAAATTATTAACTTGCAAGTATCTGTTATTCACAATTGTAATGTGTTATAAATATTATATATATATATATATATATATATATATATATATATATATATATATATTTCTTAATAGAGAAATGGACAATGGCACATATCTGTGCCTGTTTTACCACGCAAATATTCTTTCTTCTTCCTTTTTCTACGGAAAAAGGAATAATTTTTGGGGTTATTAAAACACTCAGCTGATATAAAGAAAATGGGATAAAACTGGTCCTTATATACATGGTCAGCAGAGTAGGAAGTGAATCTCACCATCAAAATTTGGTCATTTTGAAAAAATTTCGAGAAAAGGGTAAAGGTAATAAAAATTGTAAATATTTAGTATACTTCTGCTCAGGACACGGACTATTCCTTTCTAACAACATATTTCAACAAAAGGATGTGCACAAGTACATATAAAGAAAAGTCACACGAAATAGGAAAAGCCTCATTGACTACATCATTGATGATAGTGATATCTTTATGCAGGTTCAAGACAAGAGGGTGCAGAAGATTTCAAATTGGATGTGATCATTACTTATTACTAAGCAGGATAAAATTGGTATGATATTGAAAAGAGCAATGTATATAAGAATGTTTTAAAGAGAATTAAAGTTGTGCACGTAAGATAGGGATATCCTATCTGCCTGGATTAATTGTAAGATAGGGATATCCTATCTGCCTGGATTAATTATATTTCAAGACTATGAAACGAATCAAGCACTGACACAATGTACTAGAAAATTTTCAAGAGGAATGTAGGCAAGACTACGTATCAATAGTTGGAGTAGCAAAATCCTACAACAACTTGGAAAGGCAGCAGGAGTAAATGATATTCGACCAAAAATGTTTAATATGGAGTATAAAAGATTAGCAGTGGCTACAGTACTGACGACCCTATCATGGAGAAATCGAATTTGTGACCAGTAGAGGGCCTGGTCACAAATTCGAATTCTCCATGATATAGTAGAGTAGGATATTCATCGTTCCATTTCATAAAAAAGAATAGATAATAAACTTGAATTTGAGAATTACAGAGGAATTTCTCTACCAAGTATTTCAGGTAATGTTTATGCGAGTATACTTGAGAAGAGGTTGATAAACATCGAGGAAGAGAAACTTGGAGAAGAACAAGTATGCTTCAGACCAATAAATTGTTGTCAAGATCATACTTTCAATTTGAGACACACAATTCAGAAATCCGTGGAATGTGACAAGGATTTGGACTTACGTTTCGTAGATCTCGAAAAAGCATACAACAAGGTAACCAGAGAAAACTTTTTCAAAACACTAGAATTATATGTGATGAATGAAACATTATACAGAGCAAACATGGTCTTTAGATAAGTTCCATATATCTATATATCACTCATGGTCTTTAGATAAGTTCTACATATCTATATATCACTCATAAATTAGAAATGAAGGAAATACTGGAATATAGTTTATGTGAAATCATGGATAAGATATGTACACATATCACCTTCACTCTTATTCATAATCTATATGGATCACATTTTGAAAGAAAGTGGAAATAAACCCGAGATTAGAATTAGAGATATCAAACTTACATCTTCGCTTTATGAACATAATGTACTCCTAAACATATATAGTGAACGTCTGCAAGATTCTCTAACTGAACTGAATAATAACTGTAAAACATTTGGCATGAATATCAGCAATAAAAAGGCCACAACTATGAAAATAGGCAGGAGCATAGAAAACTTCAGTTACATTCTGAACGGAGATGTTATAATACAAGTAAAATATTTCAGCTATTTAGGTACAGTTTTAAGTGAAGGTGGCAATTTAAATCTCGAAATAAACAAAAGATATCTGGTATGGCTAATAGATAGATGAATAAATTTATAAAATAAGAGAGAAATAAACCAAAATACCAATCTAGCAGCATACAAGAGTGTTCAAACCAGTTTCATGTTATTATTATTATTATTGGTAACACCTCTAAGGTGTCCGAAGACTCATCGCGGGAGGACACCTATTATACAACTGTTCCCACCATTACACCGAACGTCTACCAATCATCTCCATCAACGCCATCTACCGCCGACCACAACTAGTATTTTTGTATGCAAATTGCGTGTGTTCTGAAGGGCCGATTTTTCTGTATTCGGGATGAAAAACCCGAGTTTCCGGGAGACAAAACCCTGCTACCTCCGTATGAGATCGGCTAACTCACCTTCGATTGAAAAAGTCCACATAAAGATTCCTCCGATCGCGACGAGAATCGAACTTAGGCCTGTTCTAATCGAAGGGCACAATGTACCGTCGTTCTTCCAATTGCGCTACGGAGGCGCTTATGGATCTGAAAGTTAAGTAAGAAATAAAGAGTTGATCACAAAGCCCACATATGTTAGCTTGAGAAAAATTAGTGCAGTGAACCGATGGCAGAATCATATTAAAAATGAAGATATTAGAAAGAAATTTTATATGAGATCTGTTCTGCTCTTGTGTTCAGAGCTAATCTAAGGTGGTGTGGATAGTTAAATAGAATGGGTGAGGAAAGGTTAGCAAAACAAATATTTGGTGCCAGGATGGGAGTAACGACATTCAAAATCAGACCAAGGCGGATTGATCAGTCAGAAGTGCCTTAGAAGCAAGCACAAACTGTTAGATATTGGAGTGCTCGCAAGTAACAGACTGATTTGGAGATACGTTTAGATAAGAGACTGTTAGCGATGTATACTTAATCGTTTAGTGCTGCCACAGTAACTTGAATATCCCTAAGGGTACATATTAAGAAATTTATGATGCAGGGATTTTTTTTTTTTTGTATTACAGGTTTACAGTTTTCCAATCTTTTTTCTGTAAGAAAATGTGTATCTTTGAGTGAAGGACTAATTCAGTGGATTCATTTGTATTTTTGCATTGCTCAAGCAGATATAGAGATGATATAGGTCTTGTCGGCCTGATCGACAAAGCTGAAAGACTACGAAGTTATCCTTAGGCTACCGAAATGTGTTCAGACAATCTCGCTAAGATCTCACAATAACGGAACGAGGTTTTATAAAAGTGAGAGAACGTGACAATATGTTGTAAATAATTCGTGGTCGCTTCTTTCATCGGACTTCCATTGCTACACTCATTCGCCCAAATTCATCTAAAAGGAAAGAACTGATTTCTCATCAAACGAAATCTCGAATGTGGAAAGTAAGAAATAAGTAATCTTATTTCTTACTAAAAAGTAAGAAATAAGACACCCTATAATTTGGTATTATTGTTAAACGAAATCCCTCGCGAAATCTCCACCGAAACGTATTCAAGTTCTCAAAATGTATACGAAAAAATGCAAAGAAAAATATTCCAAAAATCATTCTCAAATGCTGTTCATGAATAGTCACAGCACAAACACGAAAGCAAATGGCATGTGTCATCGCAAAGGAAATTCAGATGCGAACCTCGATTTTCAGCTATTCGGTCTCTCCACATATTGAAAGCATTGCTTTCCATTACTCTGTACGTGATTCCTTTATTATAAAGTTTGGTGTATCTTTTTCCTTTTTTCATTATGTGCATGATAGAGCCACCATTATACGGTGGCTTTATCATGCACACAAATAAGAAATACATATTTCCACAATTCCAACATCGTTTTTTTTTCTACATCGACTAACTGACAAATTCCGATAGATATTAAGGTAATTGCCAGAAGCAACGCTTCAATGCAAATTATACATCTCGAACAGAATACTTCAGAGCTTTCGACACTCTCCCTAGATTATCAATTAAAGACGAATTAGAAAATTAAATACAGAGGTAGCAGGGTTTTTCTTCCAACAACTCGAGTTTTACAAACCCCATGTTCCGAAAAATCGATCTGCAGAACACACTCTATTTACAGACGAAAAATACGATTTTTGGTGACGATGGACGTTAGATGGCGTTCATAGTAGTAGAAGGAGAATTATATAGTAGTGGAGAGGGAGAAATGTATTTGAGGAAGTATAGTAGAGTGCCTTCCCGGAATAGGTCCTTGCACTACCTAATAATAATTATTATTTTTTATTCCCATAATTGATACACAGTAAAAACAAGATATCATATAAACAAAAATTTGACTGGTGAATTAGAGCAATTCAAATTCTACCCAAGAATCTAAGAATAGTACGTCAGGTAGCGTCTTAAAATATGGACTGTTCCAAGTAATGCTGTTTTTTGTAGGTCATATGGGGTCACCACTAATTTTTAATTGCTGCAAATAGTTGGACAGCTTCTTCGAAGTTGCACCAACTACAACGATAACTATTGGGATGAATTTGGTGTGTTTAAGCCACAGTCGGCCAACTTCAATTGCCAGATCTCGTAGTAATTTTTCCAGTTCTTTGTTGTTAATGTTGTTATCACTGTACACTGATATCAATAATTCAAACCTATCCATGTTCGATAATTGAGATGTCAGGTCTTATTTGTATCAGTTTTTATTCGAAAGTCCCAGAGTCTCACTGTCTCTATTTTATTTTGCCACCAGTTATCAGAAGTAGGAAAGACATTTCTTTTTCATACATCCCAATGAATTATTTTGGCCACTCGATCATGGTGGTATTCATAGTCAGTTTGAGCTATGTTGCTGCAGGCACTGATTAGATGTTCTACAGTCTCATCTTTCTGATGCATAATCTGCATTTGCTCTTATTACTGATGCTCAATTTTTTTGCTTTCATCACATTAGTTTGTAATGCCTGTTCTTGAGCTGCTAGAATAAATCTTTCTGTTTCTTTTTTAACGTGTCCGTATTGTTGCCACTGCCACGTCTTGTTCACGGTAATTTTATCCTCAGTATCTCGAGGAAATTGCTTGTGCAATTGCTTGAAGCATTGGCTCAGAGCTATTGTCGATGTAACATCTTAAACGAATTTCTTCTTCTTCTTCCACAGTTTGTCTTACTTGCAGCAGACCACGTCCGCCTATTCTCCTGTAGGTACAACCTGTCCACATCACTTCGTGAAAGTAATGCATGTTCATAGTCATTAGTGTGCTAGTTTTGCTTTAATAGATAAAATGGCACATTTATCTAAACCAAATTCCATTTTGATTTCCTGACTGAATATATTAACTGTGTTCAATAAAGAATTTATTTGCTGGGCCGATTTTCCATATAGCTTCAGGTTATCCATTACAACAGGTGGGAAATTTTAATATTGCATTTGGGAATTTCATATCCAAGTTTTCTTTCAGAAGAAAAGAAAACTTGGAAAACTTTGTCTGTGATTCAGACAAAGATATCAAAGAAATATTGAAGACCAATGGTGACAAGGAATCACCTTGGAAAATTCCACGTTTAATGCTGATATCTCCAAATCGTTCATTATTCATTATTAATATTAATTTTCTATGATTTCATAGCTGTAGCTACAAACGAACATATGTTTTTGCTAATTCCAAATAGCTTTAGTGAATTTGGGATCCAGGAATGTGGGAGGGAATCGGAAGCTTTCTTTTAGCCTATCCATGCGATTTTTAAGTTAGTTTTTCGTCTTTTTGAATTTATAAGAATTATTTCAGTAATAAGGACCTGTTCTTTTGTTCCTCTAGATTTTTAAAAATTGCCTTTTTATTCAATCATATAAATCTGATTATCTGAGATGTAGTGGTATATGGAATTTTATATGATTGCAGTGAAATCTTAAGCATAGTTCGCATGCATGTTATTGGACGATAATTACTTGGGTCTGCACTTTTATCCTTATCTTTCATGAAGAGACTTGTGCCCCAGATATCATCCAGTCTTCCAATGAGCCTGACTGTACGAAATAGAATTTTCTAATTCTATTTCCTTAATCCATGAAGTATCTTTATTGTGTACAATAGGATTATCCCAAAAATTGACTTCCAAAAGTTGAGTGTTTCTTCTTATCCTGGTGAATGATGGTTTGTATTTGCATCTCTATGGATAGACAGAAAGAAATGGCGTTTGTTTTGTCAAAATTGCATATTTTGTACATATTGCTTTATTCCTGCTTCATATCTTTTCATATAATTTTCTATGCAGTCACTGTAATTCGTTGTTTTAGCTCTTCTGCAACTTCAGCAATTTTTTTGTTGGCCAAATTATACGTGTTAATCTGTTTGCTTTTGATGTTATTTTTTTTCAGCCGTCCTTCTTTAAAACTCTTTAAGTTGCCCAGATAAGCTCGAAGTGTGTTGAATTTTTATTTCAACCCGAAATTTCAATGGCGCAGATTGTTTCATCGTCGGCTTTTGCTCCTGAGGATTGTAAACAAGCTTCACTGTAATGATATAGGCTGTGTTGCATAGGAGTTAATTTGTTTCCTTTCTACTGCTGATTCTGATGGTTTTAAGCACAGTATTTGCGTCTAAGAGGAGCTGTTTTAGCTTAGAGTTTTGTAAAGTAATGGCGGTAGTCGTATACGGCCATTTATGGAGTTCATATGTTTCAATAAAATTTCATATGACTTCATTTTACACTGCACTTCTGTCAAAACATTCTGATGTATGTCGTCTGCTTAATATTTACTGAGTTGAATTACAAAGTTTGAAATAGCTACCTCCTGATGATTTGCTGTTACTGGAGTTGTTTATTTATTACTTAACTCTAGCAGCTCAAGTTAAGTAAATATTTTGTTGCGGAAAATGAAAATCATTGTAGTTCTGTGAAAACATTTCATAATTTCTCTGCTTTCTTCTACAGTCCATTTCTTACGTTTGGTTTCTTCCAGTGGCTTTTAAAATTTCTGCCCAGATTGCCCAGTAAGAATAGCTGGGTCCTGTAGCCCACTTGTCGCCTGATGCCAAGGATCCCCAACATCTGACGCAATCCTTGATGACCCGGGCTTCGACAGATCTCGTATGGATCTCTTCTTCCTTTTCACCATTAAAATGGGGGATTATTATTAGTGTTGTTTTTACAAAACAGTCAGTAGATTGTATAATAATAACGAAGATACAGATATTTAAAAAAAAGTATATGAATTTGTAACCAAAGAAAAAATATTGAAAAGAAATAATGTGACTTAAACTGCGTACAATATAATGTACAGAGCATCAAGCGTAATATTCATTAATTGTGAATATATAAATACTCTGTATGATGAAAATAGAAATATTGTTATTTTATACACAACGTGCAAACATGCTAAAAATATCTGTAATAATCATATGTATGTAATTTGTATGAGACATTATCATATTATTATTATTATTATTATTATTATTATTATTATTATTATTATTATTATTATTAATTTTAATATTAATTATTATTATTAATAATATTAATACTCCAATATACTTGTCCGAATATCTAACGCCATATTATCAGAAAATATTCTACCAAGCAAGGAAAGTAAAAACAGAAACAAATTACCAGTTTATATGGATAAGAGACAGCACAATATTCCTTAGAGAGATACAAGACTCAAAACCAATCGAAATAAAATTCGTAGAAGACCTCAACAGGCTGCCACATTGAAAGGAATATTGACAACTCGTAAAGAAGGAACATCACACCAACCAACATGAATCCAGACCATCAAGCAGACATGATAACCACGGAACATGATAATTGCCACATTTTGAAATCAATAACAGAATGGAAACAAGTGACAATTCCCAAAAAAAGGACTATCTATTCTCCACATCAACATCAGAAGCATTCAAAAATACTGGCTGAACCTGCAAGCTTATCTGAAGGAAGATATAGACGACATAGACATTTTAATACTGACTGACGTATTTACGACAAACGAAAAGGCATCCACCTACCAAATGCCACACTTCCAACAACACAAACACTGCAGACAAACAAAACGAGGCGGTGGTATAATAATATTTACCAAACATAAACTAGAAGTAAGAGATATAAACTATAAATTACAATACTCAGAAAACATATGCTTCGAAATTAAAAACATCAAACAAGAAAACTCCTTGATATTAAACGCAATATACAGACCACCCAACTTCAGCACCATAAAGTTCCTAGAAGAACTAAACAGATGGCTTTCAGCCACGGAAGTAGGCGCCTCAGAATACTCGATAATAATAGGAGACATTAATATAAACATTCGGAACATAAATAACAACACAGAACAATACCTAGACCTATCATCGGCATATAACATAATCCCATTCATACAGTCGTATACGCGAGAAGAGATAGTGGGAAATGCAACAACCTCATCCTGCATTGATCATATAAATATAAGGGCCCTCCAAACAGCCACACAGCACCCGTCATAACATGCAAACTACCAGACCATTATTTCACAGCATTGCAGTTACACACTGAACCAGAACCCGTAAAAATCACTGGGACTACAAAACAGTATCATAGCATTGTTAACGAAGCAATAGTGAACGATGAAATCAGAAAAACAGACTGGATGCAGATAGCATCTTTAGACTCTGCTGAAGCTGTAATATAATAATCGTAAACTTGCATTTAACAAAATATATAACAAAGCATTAACAAAAATAAAAATACGCCTCCAAACGAAACAAAATCCATGGATAACAGACAACATACTAACAGATATAAAAAGAAAAGATGCCCTATGGAAACAACTTAAGAAGTCGCCGAACGATATCACTTTAAAATCTGAATACAAAAGAAAACGGAATCTCCTAACAACACAGATTAGAACGGCAAAAAGAAACTATTACAGCAAATTAACAACAACTCAGAATGACATAAAGAAAACCTGGCACCTGAGTAATGAAATGCTGGACAATGCACACAGATCCACTGCCTCGGAAGCAATAAAACACAGCTTTGCCTGGGACCCCAAACCCCTTAGTGCTGATTAAAGTTGACAAACAACTTTAATCAGCACTTCGTGAACGCTGTCCAAAAACTACAAGAAACAACCTTTCCTCACAAAAACGAACATTCTCCACTAGGTCCACAAGTAACCCAGTCAATTTGGTTCCCCACAGTAACAAAATAAGAACTATCACTGGCAATTCAACAAATTAACCCGAAGATTTCGAAGATTTTATTTAACAGTTTTTGCATAACTTCCAATTATACAAAAACTGTTAAATAAAATCTTCGAAACGGGACACATACCTGAACCACTGAAGACTGCATTAATCACACCCATACACAAACAGGGGAAAAGAAACATTATAAGTAATTACAGACCCATCGCCACGTTGTCTGTAATCAGCCAAACCATCGTGCATCAGAAACTCTCCACATACGTTTAAAAATTTCAAATCATACCCAAAACACAATATCGATTTCAAAAAAATAAAGGAACAGAAACACTCCTGGAAGATTTCACAGACCTAATAAACGCTACATTGGATAAAAACAGAATAACATTAGTGATATTCATTGACCTAACAAAAGCATTTGACACACTAGCACACAAAACCTTGCTAACGAAACTAATGCATATCGGAATGGAGGTAGTCTACTCCAGTGGTTTAAAGCATACTTCAAAAACAGAAACCACACATCACACGTATAGGATCAGTATACAGCATAGAGGTACATGTAACCTGTGGAGTACCGCAAGGAGCTGTCCTATCTCCAATTCTATTTAACATATACACACACGATATAAGCCACCTTCCCCTAAAAAAGTAAAATCTTCCAGTACGCAGACGACACAGCCATAGCATCACTTCACAACCTCGCAAATATCGCTTACACAAATATGCAACACGACATCATTCAAATCACCAACTGGTTAACCGAAAACGGCATATATATAAACCCTGCAAAACCAAAGCTAATGGTATTCAAAAACTCCCAAACCCTGCCCATAGAAACTAAATATCTCACTGTCCAACATTCATCCTCCTATACACAAAGCGCAGATCCTAAAATCACAACCATCACACAGGTGAAAACAACACACTATCTTGGACTTCACTTCGATGCTGATCAAAGTTGGAATAGCCATACAAACTACCTACATACCAAGCTTAGGATAATAGCAAGCAAACTATACAGATTAAAAGACATTGCCACAACCGACATAAATATATTAATCTATAATTCATTATATGAAAACATTTCAAGATATGCAATCACATCATACGCATTCTGCGCAGACTACAGACTTAACAGTTTACAATGGTTGCAAGATAAAATGGTAAAACTGATATTCGGAACAATCCACACTTATGCAGGAAGTACGGACAAAACACAAAATATTTAAGGTGAAATACTTATGCCACTACACAGTCATGTTAAAACATTACTATAGCTCAACCTATAGAGTAACCAGAACAACATATCAAATAACAAGACTGCAGTCAACAAACTACATAACATACAACAATCACTACGGCAAAACCACCCGAAACTTCTACGTATCTGACATGATTAACAAACTGCCATTCGACAACAGAAACCTAGAGCTGAAACAGGTGCTATATAAATATTATAGCGAGAATGAAAATTAGAGCAATTCCTGTTTCTCTCCCCCCCACACACACAACCCTATGACAAACCCCCAATCTAAGACATAAAAAATATAATTATTATGTATATTATATATTCAAAAATTCTGTATAATCTTTATTGTTAATATTAGAACATGTGTTGTAAATACATAAGATAGAGGCAAAAAAAGTATTTTTTTTTAAATTTTAATTGAAATCCAATGTAGAAATTGCAGCACTTTGTGCTGAATTCTGTAAAAATTATAGGTTGCAATGTCTCTCAAGATATTTATTGTATGTATAAATATTTTAAAAAAATCAAAAAAAAATATTATTATTACCCATTATTCAAAAATTCCGTGTAATAAAACTAAGAACTTTTATTGTTAACAGACCACACGATTTGATGATAAAAATTACAAAGAGCCAACAAGATTCGCTAGCCACTCTCTATCATTTTCAAGGCGGTACTGGTGTGCTGGTCTGTTAATATTAAAAGATCTTAGTTTTAATACATTAGACCAAATATGAACAATTTAATTCCATGTAATTTTGATTGTTATATTAGAAGAACACGTGTTGTAAATATATATGCAAAAATTATTATTATCAAAATTTTAATTGAAATGCAATGTCGAAAATTGCTGAATGTGGAACAGGAATATTGCTTTTCAAGGACAGAGTGATATTCCCACACACACACACACACACACACATGATGTAGACTGTTGTTGTGGGTTACAGCACTACTCTTGTTTGAATGAGGCTTTCGTGTTTTATTTATCGCAAATCCTCCCCCCCCCACACACACTCACGCACCTTTACATGATATGTCGTGTGTGGGTACGAAAACGGCCATACAAAATAGCCATCATTAAAGCCAAACTGGACATCGGAATTGCTAAATGCAGAAGAATGTTCATTTGTGGAAAGTTTTATTGTTCATTTGTACTTTTATCTCTGTTTCTCAGCGAGATAGTTTTGCACTACGAAAAGAATAAAAGAAAAAAAAAACATCCCGACAGCATTCATTTCTCATTATCACGATTCCCCAGTGTCACACGAAATGCTTCGAGAAATCATCAGGACTTCTGAATAAAACGAGGAAATTTTCGTCGCTGAAAATGAAATTCTGCATTTCTGTCCGAAATCTTTTTCTAAAACGAAGATCCTTTCACTGATATTTTATACAAAGGCCCTTTATCTCGACAGAGAGAGTGGCCTGTGCAAACTGCATTTTTCCTTGGTTCTCAAAAATTACACTCAAGTCAAGGACAATACCGCTGGGCAGGAATCCGATGACAATTTTTAATAGTGGACACCTCGTACCATCCTGTCTTCTTTTTTAGAAATTCTGGGCACATTCTGTTTCTTATTATTTTCCATTATTTTTAGATGAATTGCTTACTTTAAAATACACATTGTTCCGAAAATATATAAAATGTCGAATTGGATGAACGAAGATTCATTCTAGTTTACTCAAGACGTTCAAAGGAATATTCTTCCTCTTCTTGAGGCAAAATGTCATGCGTATTATGGAAGAAAACAAAAAAGTGTTCAGTGTGATTTGTGTACAATGTCTTGATGATTTCGAAACAAAAAAAACCTGAGATCAGCACTTCAATATAATATTAGTTCACCTATAATATTAGTTTACCTGAAATCAGCAAAATAATATTGGTTACCTTTCTGTGGACCACACCTATCAATCCTGGAACATAGCCTTTTTTGGTTTGTGGACCGCCAAACAGTCCATCTGGGGGAGCAAATATTTTATACCTACAATAATAAAGAAAATAATAATAATAATAAGGAAAAATTAATCTCAAATCACATTTACATTTCTCTATTTGCATTAAAATTGCTTACCTCATTCTGAAGAAATATTTCGCTAACTTTTGTCTTTTTTGTCTTCTTCCTCCAATCTTCAAATCTCTGATCTTCATGATTCTTCCTCCAATCTTCAAATCTCTGAAGATTGGAGGAAGAATCATGCTTTTATGGCTCATAGTTTTTTTTTTCATAGTTTGGGCTAACCTCCTAATAGGAGTGAAGGGGAATATTAACGTTGCGGCCTAAATTGACATTGTCAGTAATTGTTTGCTTCCATTTCTTTTTATTTTCTTATGTACACATGAATTGATTTGAATTTTGCTATATATTAGTATTTCTCATTATTATTATTAGTATTACATAACACCTCCAAGGAGTCCAAAGACTCATCGAGGGAGGGCACCTACTCTACAATTCTCCGTCTCCACCACGCAATCCAGCAACTGTATTCATCATCTACACTAACGCTATCTATCGCCGACCACCACCACTAGTATTTCACAGACAATCACAAACATCCATGCCCACTGCAGGATTCGAACCTACAGCCAATTTGCCCGGAGAGCGGATAAGCTAACCAGTCGGCCAATCAGGACAGTCAGTATTTTCATAATAATATATTCATACATGATTAAAATATAATATCAAATATATTCTATATTTATTATCTATATTTGTGCCTTCGATACACAGAGCGCATGTGCAATAAATTTTTGTTCTTGATAACAAACAAACAAACAAACAAAGAATATTGGTAAAAAAAATGACGTACTAACTGTGAGTACCTCACTCGGCAGGTGGCGTTCTTCTCGCATCCTGCCAATCGACAGTCGTCGTTCGTATTGTCAGATGGCGATTCATTTTTATCCCAGAGAACGCGATTCCACTTCTTCAGAATCCAATGGCAGCGAGAGTTACACAACTCCATACGGCGAATGGCGTTGCCCTTGTTGAAGTTAAGTTTCAATACGGCTGCTGGATCGTAGAAGCCCATGTTCGTCAGCTTTCGAAAAAAAGCTAGGCTAACATTGCTTGCGGAGACATTTCAGAACTAATCAGTGAGAGTTGTAAACGAAGACAGGAGATTATTTCATGCATTACTGAGCTGAGATTTTGCAAAGGTGACATCCTACGTGAGTCGTTTCGTCGAAAGTCACGTGTTCTTGCTTTTAAACATATACTAGCCATGCTTGTGACATATACGTCAATCGAGTTCCAAGAAGGGTCGTCCGAAAATGTAAATGATGTAATTTTATTTATTCCATTTGCTTTTGCTAGCTTGGTTCACTGTTCTGGGCTAAAACACTTACCTAAATCCGAGGGCTTCAGAAAATATCTGAAGCATACGATATTCACAACCAGCACTGGGAATCAAGTTTCCATCCTCGTCCGAATGTAGTTCAAATACTGTATCCAACTAAAAATTAAAATAGTAGATACATCATATACGATGCAAAGCTGCATTTCTGAATTTAATATATATATTTTCCTTAAATCCAAATTTCAAACTTTATTATTATTCACACATAATATTTACAATATATACTTGCAGACTAATCTGCATACAAATATTTACATTTACAGGTAACATATTTTAATAATAATTTTTTTTTTGCTTACAAGAACTTTCTGTATACGTCCATATACATTTTCATCACTTTTAACACCTTATTATTTCTCAGATAAAGTAAATAATAATAATTTTTAACAGTGAATTTCATACAAATTTTCCTTTTTTTGTGTAATGTTATAAGGATTACGCGTGGTTCAGCGAGGCGAGTTAATCCCACCTACTTCGAAGCTTGGGTTAGCTTTTGTGAAGAGAGTGGGATTTAGGCTTCAGTATTTGTTTTGTTGCTACTGTTTATGTATGGGATGTTGGCATTGGATGGTATATTTTCCAGAGTTCTAGTTTTAATGTTCTGCAGCTATCTACGTGTTTTAACTTTCTTGGTAGGTTGTTGAGTTGCGTGGGTATCTGATGTGGTCTCATAAAAGAACCGTATGAGCTGTTGAAGGGTGTGGGGATGTAGAGAGTTGTCGTAGGTCGTGTTATACGATATGTGTCTCTGTTGTTTCGATAGGTGATGTTCAAGTAATTCCTTGTTAATGTCATGCAGTGTTTTAGGTTTTTAATGCTCAGAATTCTGTGCATCGCCATGTGCTTGTCGGATATTGGTTGTTGCATGTTAGGTGTCCTGATCATTGTTGACACGATTTTCCTGAGTAATGTTTCTAATTTTGTTAGGTGGCTATTTGATGTGTTTGCATTGACTGTTATTGAGTATCTGAGCAGGGATTCGCAGATACCGTGATATAGGAGTGTTTTTGTTGTTAATGCAGCGGTATGTGTGACAGTGTATCGATAGTGATCCGGGGCGTATGATTCTTGGGTTATGTATTATCAACATCTGTGTTTTGGTGCCATTGATTAGAATTGCGTTTTGTTGGAAGTATGTTGTGATTTCATTTAGGTCTTGTGCTTTGCAGAGAACCGTGTTGATGTCTGTGTGGTTTGCTACTAGTGCAGTGCCATCTGCGTACTGGAATATTTGACTTCTTATGGATATGTTATGAACATCGTTAATGTATATGTTGGAGATAATATGGCACCTTGAGACACACTGTTTTTTTTTTTTTGTATTCTCCGACTGTGACATGTACCTATTTTTGTTACTTGTGTTCTGTTTGAGAGGTAGTTCTTGAACCATTTATGGAGTGTTCCTCTTATACCTATTGAGTATAGTTTGGTGAGTAGTATGTCGTGTCCAAGTGTATCAAATGCTTTGGTTAGGTCCAGCAGTATAAGAACGGCGTATTTGTTTTTGTCGAGAGCTTTTTTTATTGTGTCGAAGATGTTTTCTAATAAATTGATGGTGCTTTTCGTTTTCTGATAGCCGTATTGGTTTTGTGAGATGGTGTCGCACTTCTGTAAATAGTTCTGTAGTCTGGTGTGTGTTATTTTTCCTAGACTTTTTGAGATGACTGGTAGGGTAGATATTGGTCTATAGTTCAGAGTATCGTTTCTTTTGCCGTGTTTGTATATTGGCGTTATTACTGCAGTTTTTAGTTGTTGTGGAATAATGCCTATGTCTATTTAGTTGTGGGAGTGCTTCTTTCAGTTCCAGTTTTCTTACGGGTGGAAAATACATCGTCTATTGTTGACTTTGTGTCGGTAGTTATTTGATGATAGTTGGTAGTTTGTCTTTTTTTTTTTTTTGAGATGTGTGATATTGTTTGTGAAGGCATGGTTGAACGAGTCTGCTAGTTCCTCTTGGTTTGTATCCTGACCGAAGCTTTTTGCAATAAAATCATGTACTGAAGTTTTCTTTTTTCGAGTTACTAATTCGTTGAGTGCAGCCCATGTTTGCTTAATGTTGTCGTTATATTCAATGAATTTTTAGAAGCAGTAACGTCTTTTTGCCCTACGAATTTTTGTTGTTAGTTGATCTCTTGTGTTTTTGTGTAAGGTTTTGTAAATGTGTGTTAGTGCTTGACTTTTTAAGTTTTTCCCATAGATTTTCTTCTTTTACAGTAATACTATTTAGTATGTCGTCCATGGATTGTTGTCTGTTTGTCGCCTCGTTTGTGTAGACTTTGTTGCGTTTTTTTGTATATTTCTGTGAACTTTAGTTTAAAATACTCGTATAATGTTACCGGATCATTTATTTTAAATAGGGAATTCAAGTCTGTATTTTTTACATGTTTATCGACAATTCTCTTTAGTATGATCGAGTTTTGTCGACTTTTGTGGTGGTAGGGGAGGTAGGTAACGTAATAAAACAAAGTTGAGACAAAGTAGTTAAGGGCAATTTTTACGTTAATTACTGATGATGTATATGGATGGATAGATGGTTGGGAGTCCGTATGTTGATATGATCAATGTATGATTGTGTTATTGAGTTATTTGGGGGGGGGGGGGGGTGGGGGGGGGGGGGGGTGGGGGGGGGGGGGGGTGGGGGGGGGGGGGGGTGGGGGGGGGGGGGGGTGGGGGGGGGGGGGGGTGGGGGGGGGGGGGGGTGGGGGGGGGGGGGGGTGGGGGGGGGGGGGGGTGGGGGGGGGGGGGGGTGGGGGGGGGGGGGGGTGGGGGGGGGGGGGGGTGGGGGGGGGGGGGGGTGGGGGGGGGGGGGGGTGGGGGGGGGGGGGGGTGGGGGGGGGGGGGGGTGGGGGGGGGGGGGGGTGGGGGGGGGGGGGGGTGGGGGGGGGGGGGGGTGGGGGGGGGGGGGGGTGGGGGGGGGGGGGGGTGGGGGGGGGGGGGGGTGGGGGGGGGGGGGGGTGGGGGGGGGGGGGGGTGGGGGGGGGGGGGGGTGGGGGGGGGGGGGGGTGGGGGGGGGGGGGGGTGGGGGGGGGGGGGGGTGGGGGGGGGGGGGGGTGGGGGGGGGGGGGGGTGGGGGGGGGGGGGGGTGGGCTTAGCTATGTTATCATGCCTCTCACTTTACTTAATTTGTGCGATTTTACTGCATCCACTTATAATGTGGTCTATTGTTTCTTCCTTTTCTTTGCACAATCTACATTTACTGTCGTCTTAAATTTTTTGTATTTTTGCCTTCATATCGTTGGTGTTAATGGCCTGTTCTTGTGCTGCAAAAATTACCGATTCTGTTTCTTTCTTTAGTGCTCCATTTCTCAATGATTGCCAGTTCAAGTTACTGTCAGCTGTCCTCTATGATGTGAAGGTATTTTCCATGCAATGCCTTATTTTTCCATCTTTCAGTTCTCACTTTTACTTGGTTGGTTTTGTATTCCAATTTTGTCTCCATGGGTTTAAATAAACCCTCTTTCCTTACCTTAATTAGAAATTTTTCCATTGTTTGCTGCAGATAATGATTTAAATTTCGTTTTTCTTCTTCAATAATTTGCTTCACTTGTAATAATCCGCTACTTACTTTTTTGAGTGATAGATATAGCCTATCAATATCACTGCAAGGATTGAGGGCATGGTGCATTGTCATAAATTTTCAACTTTTTCGGTCTACATCTTCCATCACTAGCTGGGTCCATTCAACAATTCCTGCTGAATATCTCAGAACAGGTATGGGCCAGGTATTAATTGCTTTTATCAAATTTCCAGTATTAAGCATTGACTTAAGGAGTTTTCTTAATCGTCTTATGTATTCTGCTTTAGTTCTTTCTTTGATCTTATTGTGCAGAATTTCTGATGCTTCTAAAATCCCCAAATATTTGTAGATGTATTCGAATTTTATTGCATTGATTATTTTGCCATTGAGTAACTCGATTTCGTTCATATCTTCAAACTTTCCTCTTGTTATTCCAGCAACTGAGCATTTGTCTAAGCCAAAATCCATTGATATATCTTGACTGAATATGTGCACAGAGTTAAGCAACGATCTGAGTTCATTCTCTGATTTTACATACAACTTCAGATCATCCATGTATAAAAGGTGAGATATCTTGCACTCTTTTATGCAGTTTGATAACCATGCACAGTTTTATTTAAAATTCTAGTTAAGGGGATCAATGACAATACAAATAATAGAGGAGATAATGAGTATCCTTGAAAGATGCCCCTATTTATGTTTACCTCTCCAATTTCTTCTCTATTTAGAACCAACGTTATTTTCCAGTTTTTCATGCTGGATTGCATACAATTTTGCACGTTTTCGCTAATACCGAATAGTTCTGTGCATTTTAAAATCCAAGTATGAGGGACTGAATCAAACGCTTTTTTATAATCTATGCAAGCCATATGAAGGTTGGTTTTTCTACGTTCGCGATTTTTAAGAATCATTTTATTAATCAGCAATTGGTCTTTTGTGCCTCTTGAATTTTTGCTGTAACCTTTTTGTTCAATTGGGAGAAAAGAATTTGCTTTAAGATAGCTGTGTATTTTATCAGCTAGTATGCTTGTGAGTAGCTTAAAAGTTGTTGGCAGGCAGGTTATTGGTTGGAAGTTTCCTGGATTTGGACCTCTTTCTTTTTCCTTTATGATCAAAAACGTTTTCCCTGCTGTGAGCCACTCTTCTTTGCTCTTTCCTTCTAAAACATAATAAATTGGTTATCAAGTCTTTCATAAAAGGCTGTTAGATATTTCACCCAGAAGCCATGTAATTCATCCTTCCCAGATGTTGACCAATTTTTTATTTTATTAGCTTGCTTTTGAACCATTTCAGTTGTTATTTTTAGTTGGTACATTTTTCGTCCTTGAGATTCATTCATAATTTGTTCAATCCCCTTTACCTTTTTATTGTGCAACTTAGGGTTGTCCCATAGGTTTTCCAAAACTTTAGTGTATTTTCTTTGTCTCTGGTATTTATATTTATATTTTATTTAAGGTTATCATTCCTGCAGCAATCAATTTTCTTGTAAAACTGGCAAAACATCGAATTTTGCTTGTACTGTTCAATGCATGCACTATATCTTCTTATTTTACTGCAACTACAACTATTTTTGCTTCACTTCCTCTAATACTTCGTCAATAGGTCGTGTGCCAGTATTATATCTCTTTATGAGGTTATTTCAGATTTTTTTATTTTTCAGCTTCTTTTCCTTAAGTTTTTTCAAATTGCTCACGTCTGCTCTGAGTTTAAGAATTTTATTCTCCTGTCGATGCTTCCATTTTGGTTCCTGAGCCTTACTGCTTTTGGGTTCACTAATCTTATATCCTAATTCAGATATTATGACATAAGCTATTGAGTACATAAGTTGGTTCGTTTGCCCAATAGTTCCAGTAGGAATATCCCTTTCAGCTTTATTGGCCTCTTGTAGGAGTTCCTTCAGTTTTTGTTGAGGTACTCAATACTGGAAGACTAACTCGTTCCTGATTGCTGTTCATTTGCTCGATAATTTTTCTTGCGAGTTCTTGTTCCTTATCTGATAGCTTCCTTTGAACTATTTGTATATTTTCAAATTTTTCAGCATTCTGCACGATGGAATCGGTTTCTGCTCCATTCACATTCTTGCTCACTTCAGGGTCAGTATCATCTCCTTTTACAGCTTCAGGTTTCAGTGCTTCCAGCTCAAGTTCACTAAATACCTTGCATTTGATAACGAAGCTGCGATGCTGCATCAGCCTTTCGAATGAAATTTCAGAATTTGGGTGTCGTTCAACCCAAAGTTGGAACATTCGTTTCTGAAATCCCCTAACTGGTGGGTTTGAACTGTAGAAGCACTGCATGACTTGTCTATTTTCAGCCATGCTCCATTTTTTCCTGGTAAATACTTTGGAGTTCTGTGGATCTTGCTCCTGCAACCCATTTGTCACTGGCTGTCCAGGAAGCCTAACATCCAGTGCACTCCTTGGTAACCTGCACGACGAACGATGCGGTATAGAGTTCCGATTTGTTTTCACCATTTTTAACTGGGGGTGGGCAGGTGCATGAGATAAAAAATAGGTAAATAGAACATATATATATATATATATAACATATATATATATATGTTATATATATATATGTTATATATATATATAACATATATATGTTATATATATATATATACAAAAAATAGATAAATACAACATATATATATATGTTATATATATATATATATGTTATATATATATATATGTTATATATATATATATATGTTATATATATATATATATATATGTGTGTGTGTGTGTGTTAAAAATTCCAAGCAATTTTAAAACTGGTTTTACTCCATTTCCCAAGTAAGCAAACAGACAAATAATAAGTCAAGTTTGCACCTGCAAGTCTAGCTGATCCTACAGGTAGTGCAAGACCAAGGCAACTCGTGGTGAAGGTGGCATAAGCTCTGATCACTAATCTTAATATTTACCCTTAATGCCAAAACACATCTCCAAGAAGGGGATGCATGATGTTTTGTATTCAAGGCAAGGGGCCACTACCCAGACCGGTTTCGACCTTTATTGAGGTAGAATGGGAGTTCATGCCTTTCATCACTGGCCACTTTAGATTTTAAAAAAAAGTTGTGCTGAGAGTCAGGTTGATAGTGAGAGAGGAGAAGGAAGGTAGAGTCGATAGTAGTAGATAGTTAAAAGAGGCCTCAGTCGATCTACTTGGCCTGACTTAAATGCCAGCACCAAGCAGATCCCCGACATTATCTCCCTCCATTCATTCTCCTCTGCGTTCTCCAGCCAGCCACCTCTTCAGATGTCTGGCCGATGAAAGAAGTGAAAAAACAAATGCAGGAAGACACACATAAATTGAAAATCAAAATAACTAAGACACACATAAACAGAAACAACAAGGAGCTAAAACACGCATAAATAGAAACAACAAGGAGCTAGAACACACCTAAACAGAACAACAAAAGTCGGTGAATTAACATAAAACTACTGCAAAAACCCGAGTGATGCAGCCCGCAAGGAGCTGCACCACTTCGCTGTAAGCCTTCGCCGCTCGGGTTCTCACGTCTGCCCCCTCCTATGTGGATTAAGCGTGAACATACAGAAACAGTACCAAGAGACGTAGAAGGGGCTGTTTTTTTTTCCTCTCTGGCAGATCGATACTAGGAGTTGACTGACTTGTTAGGCGAGGTTTAAATCCTCCTGCTGTCTATTGTTGTGAGTTTTAATGATGAGATCTGCTGATTTGTCTCCACAGACGTGCTTTAGCATGTAGAGTCCTCTGTGCAGTGCTAGTCCCACGTCGTCCTCTGAATCGATAAGACCAATGATCTTTTCAGGAGTGATTTCATCTATATTATCGACAAACACGTCGTTCCATTCTGCACTGACGACTCTTGGCCCGTTTTGTCCTGTGAGTATCAGTTGAATGTCTCCGAATGTTTCTATATACTGCCTCCCAATTTTTCGGCCAGGTTTCTGTCCGGACAGGTGTCCACCTTACAGCCGTTAGTGGCGCATTTTAGGCATGCTGACTGGCACTGTGCTACTATATGGCCTGCTGTTAGGCAGTTCTTGCATATTAACTTCGGGCACTGGGCTGATAGATGAGTGAGGGCCCCGCATCTAAAGCATTGCCTCTTTACTCCCAGGTAACTCACCATTACCCTGGCCGATCCTATCTTGACGAAATTCAGAATTTCTGCCTTCATCATGATGGAAAAGGTGACTTCACCAGATTTCCATTCTGGGATCTCAGCGTCCGTGCCAATTTCGATATCCCGAACAGCTCCCCATTTAGAGAATACTTTAGTTATGATGTCATTGTCTTCTTCTAAGTATTCAAGCGGAAAACGATCTATTCTTACTCTTTTGACAAAACTTCCTACCACAAAAGGTTGAAAAATTTTTGCCTCGCACTCGACTCCTTTCAGAGGTTTTTCTTCCCCCCCATAAGGGGTGAAACCAGAAATATTGTCTGCCCTGACGCAGTCAATAATAGCCCTCGCAAACGTCCTCTGGTGAATACCAGTATCTATTTCGAACCCGAGGGTTCTTACCCTCGGTAAAACTGAAGACATTATTTAACGAAAGAAAAGAAGAAGTCTTTCCAAGGATAGTCTATTCCTATAAAATTCCTATAAAATATTTCCATCGCCCCTCAAAGTTTGCCGCTTTAGGCCCGGGCCTATACTGCCTATACCTAAATACCTATATATATATATATATGTATATATAAAGTAATGGCGGCACTTTTCCACCATCTCTTCAACTTCAGTTAGTGATAATTTCACAAGGATATTTCTTGTAACCAAAAATCTGGATTTAGATTTACAGCCTGATTTGTTTCATAGCATAAAATCCAACATGATATTTGTGCGATACTTCAATATTCATCATTTTATGAAGAGAAAAATGTACTGTGATGGGATTCTTATATTTTCAGGAAAAGAGATCGACACTGATTATTGTAATACTAGAGAATTAATAATACATGAAGAATTAGACTTGTACAGAAAATGGATCTCATTTTTGAAGTATTTTGATCTCATTTTTGAAAAACAAAATATTAGTATATTTCTAAATGTTATTAAATTGAAATTCTTCATACGAAAAGTGATATCTTCCTCTTTCATGAACAATTTAAATTTGTTTATGCATGGAATAGGCCTACTGGGGATACCACATAAAAAACAATAAATAAAAATATCTAGCCTGATACTCTACTGAAAGGTGGTGCAGAAAAGAGTAAATCTGTCGCTTTTCTGTCTGTCGATATTCCCATTAAAAAAAGGAAATATTGACATTAAGTAGGATGAGTTTCTTCTCCATGCTTTACTCTAGTTGTATGCCTAAATGTTGATAACGTCTAATTTTATATCCGACTTAGATCCAATCAACAACCTACACCTTCTATTAGAAGTCGATAGTATTCACGGTTTCTAAAATATCCCAAATCTAGAATGATATTAAGGTCATTATCAATTTCGAAAAGCATGAACGTACTTTTAACCCTCAAAACGTGTTTTCTGTAACAAGAAAGGAAGAAAGAACCTGAATATTATTCATTTACACGAGTCCTCTATATTTGATATTATTTAGTTTCTTGGCGAAAACCGTTTAATCTTCGATGTAATGAAAGAGTTGTGGTTGCATCTGTTGTAAAATCGTTAAGTGGATGTTAGCTAGCCATGGTCGATGCAGAAAGTTAATCATGGCTATTCGTACTGTAATTTTGTATTGCTGTCCATTTTTTCTTTTGTACACTAAAGAGGCGATTGGTCAATTTTTGAAGTATGTTAGAGCCTAACTCCCAACAATTCCTAATTGTTGGGAGTTAGGCTCTAATTCTAACCTTTCTAATTCCTAATAAATTTCATTTATTAGGAATTAGAAAAGCATTAGGAATTTAGTCAGTGTTAATTGGAAAACTTAAATATTTGTTGCCAAATCTTTACCTTCGTATAGCCCTTTGGGTTCTGTGAGTTTCTCTAAAATTGATTGCAGAAACTGTGGATTGTCCATAGACTGCTGTTCTGGAGATACTACTGAAGCATCAATTGTTCTAAGGCAAATGCATTACCTTTTCCTTAATACACGATATTTTTTATTATTATTTCTTTGCTATTTTCTATTGCCTCTGTTTGGGTATGTTCAGCTGCTGGACATTTTAGAACTTTTCTTGCTTCCCAGGAAGGAAGCAAGGCACATTCTAAAATTTGAAGATTTTAGCCATCTGATATCCAGGGAACAGTGTTTTGCAATAAAATGTCGGAATTTATATTTCGATGTTAAAATTACGTATCTCATTTAACTAAATTCTAATATTTTTCAAGTAAATAAATCACCGATAGAAGGACAATAGCACCGCTCTCCACTTTGCCACGATCAGGTGTTTCGTCAAAGTGATTCCCATTCATATTCGGAACAACTGCAATTCATACAATTATTGATCGATGCTGGAGCAGATGTAAATGATTCGTCAGAAAAGGAACTTATGCATTTAAATTCTAATTTCGAACAGGACGAAGTGGTAGAAAAACTGATGTATGCTAACTAATACCTGAGAAAATGTGACACAGACTGCACGTCACCATTATTTTGACTGGCCAGGAACGGTAACAAGAGTGCAGTTATTATGATGCAGCAGTAATTGACTAACAGAGGCAAACATGCGTTAAGAACAAGTTGCTGCTCGATGCCGTTGAAAAACTGATTTAAAGAAGTGGTTGCTGGATCAGGTGTCATCTCCCCTTTTCGCTGCTTAATCTAAGTCGTGTTTAATGAGAAATCCTCCATTAAAGAAATTGTTCACCTCAGATCTGAATGCTATCCTTGGAGTAAAAGGAACAGCCGTCATCGCTGGAGATTTCAATGCAAAACATCCTGCCTGGAACAGTAAATCTACCAATAAAAATGGCCGCATCCTTTCCAACTACACAGGATCGAACTATGCTGTTGTGGCTGAACCTACCGAACCAACTCATCTCAGTACGTTTGGCACCGCTGATGTCCTGGATATATAGCTGTAGCTCTCCTTCAAGACATCAGACTTCAGTACAGCCTTAAATCACTAAACCAGTTGTGCTTGGATCACAATCAAATTCTTTCAGGTATATCTTGGGAGAGATTGTTTAAAGCACTTAGTGATCAAATTGGACCTGTCCCTCACATATTCACAGCAGAAGATGTGGAATCTGCTGTGACTAGCTTCACCCAACAGACTAAGTCTGCTATAACGGTTGCAACGTTCCACAAACCTGTTCTCAAGCCTGGTTATTTGCCTGAGGATATTATGGACCTGATCAGAGAGAAGAGCACAGCTAGGAAGAGATTTCGTAACACTCGCACTCCTCAGGACAAAACAGTTCTTAATAAATTGAACTTAAAACTCATAGAAACCAAGTTTGTGATAAAAAGTTATCCTCTATCTCACCGATTGATCACTCTATCTGGGGGTTACAGAGAAACATCAGAAATAAAAACAGAACCCCCCATAATCTCAAACCAGGACTTAGTTCACACAGATGTAGATAAGGCAGAAGCCATACTAAAGAATCTAGAGGAGCAGTGCAAACCTTCTTATAACAACTTAGATTTCAATCACTTGTACAAAATCCACAGACAGGTCAGACATGCATTAAATCTCCCAGATACCAACACTGACCATATTGCACCCATATCACCTGTTGAATTATATGATATTATTAAAAAACTTAAGATCTATAACGCTCCTGGAGCAGATGGCATCTCAAACAGGGTGATCAAGCTGCTGCCTTGAAAACCTGTAGTGAACCTGACCAGTATAATAAATGCAATATTAAGATTTCACTATTTTCCATCCACCTGGAAACTGGCTGATGTAATTCCTATACATAAGCCAGGCAAAGACCCACCCCTACCGCAAAATTATCGTCCAATCGGTCTTATCTCCAATCTGGGTAAGGGTGTGGAGAAGGTCATTCTCTCACAACTCCAACCCTCAGTAAATGACCTAAACATCCTCCCTAAAGAACAGTTTGGTTTTTGGCAACACCATAGCACTACCCAACAAATCCACAGAATTGTGGAATACATCACCACCAGCTATAACTGGCGCCAGTGCACAGGAGCTGTTTTGCTACACCTATCCAAAGCATGTGACAAAATCTGGCATTTTGGACTCCTACCCAAACTTATCTCAGCCAGCACTTCACTAAACGTGGTTCATCTAATCCATTCATATCTTCAGAATAGATCAGTGCAAGTCAAAATCAACAGTTCTACATCGTCCCAGTGCAATATCTTTTGCTGGAGTGCCGCAGGGATCCCTACTGGCCAATGTCATGTTTTCTGTATACATATCGGACATCCCGCATAATCCGATGTCTTCCAGTTTGGCCTTGTATGCAGATACAAGGACAAAATACAAATACAACAATACTAACCAGATCTCTTCCACCCCATTTCATTACAAGAAAACTTCAAGAAAACCTTCTAACGCTGGAGGGTTGGTCCTCTAAATGGAGATTGGAAGCCAACCCCCAGAAAAGCTCAGCTGTTCTTTTCTTGAAAAGGCCAATGTCTCCTGCAGGAGATGTGTTACTGTTCAACACTAAAATTCCCTGGCAGACGGAAACAAAATACCTGGTGTAATTCTCGACAAACAGCTATCTTTCAACCAACACATCAAGTCTACGTGCGCAAAGGCATCTAAAGCCATAGCTCAGATCTACCCACTGATTGACAGAAATAGCAAGCTCAGGAACAGAATCAAATTGCAGCTATATCAGATGACAATTTGTCCTATAATCACCTATGCCTCTCCAGCCTGCAGCCACACCTCTAATACTAACATTATCAAAATACAACAAGGGCAGAACAATTGCTTGAGAATGACTCTGAATGCCCCTTGAAATGTTAGAAACAATCAACTTCATAGAGATACAAATATTCCCTATATTTTCTCTTTTCAAAAATCATTAGCATCAAAGTTTTTCCTAAAGACTTCCACACACTCCAACGATTTTGTTCAGCAAGCTGCAGCATACGAGGCAATGGACATATTCAAACATAAAATTCCAAAAGCTATATTAGCCTCCTATAGTGATGCATAATTTCCATGCCCATTCAGGGCGAGCAAACTGCTCATAAATTTTACCCTCACTGCAACCACAACAGATAGTGGGGTATATAAAAGCATCGTGCTGGACCCGTAAAGACATAATGTCAATTATCAATTGTCAATTATGGCGGAAACATTTTTATGTCTATATGAACTTCGTGTTGTGGCTGGGATAAGAATAGCCCTTCATGTTGGAGGTTTAATTGAATATTAACAGAACTGAGAAAGGATTAAAACTAATTTTAATGCTTCCAATATATCGTCACCGTCACAGAGACATCTTCAGAGATTACAAAAACATTTTGTAACAACACACACACAAATATAATACACTAGTGAGTGAAACTAAAATCGTATCTAGGTGGTGAGCCCTCTATGGGCATTTGAAGGTGGCCTAGGATATAAAGAGGGTTCTCTGTCGGTTGTATCCAAAACATGGTCTGCAAGGCCAGATTGACCATAATCGTGATTGCAGATGCATGACCTGTATTCTTCTAACTGGATGGGTGCTGATCAACCTGTCTTTCCAAAGGAAGCCAGTTTACAGACACAAGGAACTCTATATACTCCAGGCACTGATAGAGGAGGGAGCTGGTCTTTGATGGAATGGATAAGGGTAGCAGGTTTACAGTAGGGCTTAAAAGCTGTATGGGGGTTGTACTTTTTTAATGATCTGGGTACATTTTCTGATGTACCATGGATGTAAGTTATGGTGATGGCATTTCTGAAGCCCTTCTGAAGCGATGGTCGGTGAATGGGGAAGGACTTGGTTATTTTTTTAATTCTGTAGTCACTGTAGCCATTGGAAAGGAAAATGTTGTGTATGTGTTTGACTTCTGATGAAAGAGCAGCTTCACTGGAACAAAGATTGTGGGCTCTACTGGTCAGAGTGTTAATAATGCCATATTGCTGAGAGGGCTGGTGGTGGGAGAGTTTGTGAATGTATCTGCCTGTGTGAGTAGGTTTTCTATATACAGAGAAAGAAAGGCTACCATTAGGAAGGCGTGTTACTAAGGTGTCTAGGAAGGGGAAACTATTGTTATTTTCCTTTTCTACCATAAACTGGATTCTTGGGTGTAGACTACTGAGGTGACTGAGGAAGGAATCTAATGTGTCTAGGCCATAAGGCCAAATAGGGAACACATCGTCTAGATATCTTAGTCAGATAGAAGGTTTTAGAGGAGAAGAATATATATGACTAGTTTTTCAAAATTTTCCATGTGAAAATTGGCAAGAGGTGAGAACCCATGGCAGTTCCCTCTATCTGTTTGTAGATTTTGTTCTTCCAAGAAAAATAACCAGAGTTGCAAAGGAAAAGTGATCTAAGATATCAGAAGGAAAAACGTTTTTTAAAAGTGTTAAGTTGTCAATTAGGGGAAAATTGGTAAACAGTGAGATGATGAGATGATGTCAAAGCTTACCGATATGTCTGCATTATTTAAAGTACAATTTTCAATTAAATTTTTAAAGTGGGTAGAGTTTTTTACATAGGATGAGGTAAGACCAGTGGGGGGGGTGAAAGAGTTAGCTAGCTGTTTGTTAATTTATAGCAAGGCGCACTGGTGGCATATACAGTACTATTGGTCTTATGGGAGAATTAGGTTGGTGGATTTTTGGTAAACCGTATATACGGGGGGGGAAGAAAACCAAAAGGCTTGAGTTTTTTTGTAATTTCAGGAGGCCAGGCAGACAATTTTAAGTAGGTTTCTTAATTTTTTAACCTGAGTTTTTGTGGGATCATGAAGTGGTAGGTAGTGCGATCATGGAGAATAATATCCATTTTACGATTATATTCTTATGCGTTGATATGGGGTACCATGCTTGCTCACATGCCTGCTGTGAGCATGCATGGTACCCATCTTGCGCACGTTTTCAATTGTAATTCTTCATGCAAAATATATCCTGCACATTCTTTTGAAATGCTTATAGTCTCAGCAATTTCACGCACTTTGACTCGCCAGTCACCCAATGTCATGCAGTGCACTGATCACTGATTTGGTGCTGTTACACTTTTTGGACGTCCTTCACATGGATCATCTTCAAGGCTGATATGGCCACGTTCATACTCGGCAGCCCATTTCTTAATTTTTGAAAACGAAGGAGAAGATTGCCCATAATCTTTTATGAACTTTGAATGAATTTCTTTTGGCATTAAACCATTATTTACAAAGAATTGTGTAACCACACGATGCTCAATTTTATCCATTTCAAGTGATACAAAACAACACTTTTGCTTCAATCAGCTGTATAAAACAAAGTACTTGATAGAAAAGAAACTACCTGATAGAATGACCTGCAATTTCACATGGATACTTATGATAGATGTACCAAATTGAAAAAGAAAAATTTGCAGATAGTGTTGCCATCAATGGTCGAGGCCGAGATCATTTCAGACCACCCTCATATACAGTACATAATACAGCAGCAATAAGCATAGTTATCCAGTGTACCATTGTAATACCTTCCATATAATTACGAACTTACTATTGTGTTCATCCATATATGCATCAGAGTAATCAAAGGTTATTTCTATGCTACCTTCAATAAAGTATGCATCCCGAGTTATTTCATTAGCATTTAGAGAGGCAAAAAAGCGCTTAAAAATAAGAGAATTAATTTTACTGTACCTGAGATGTCAGTTGTAAAAGTGTCTCTTGGATTTGCATCTATCTACTTTGTATGGCCGAATGGTCGCTGTGATGGTGAAGGCATTTAGGAAATAACATCATGCAATTTGTATTAATCCATGCAAACCTAATAACAATCTTAGTGACAGGTTTTCGGCTGTTGATTGTTAAAGTAAATTTGTGAATCACTTTTAATCACTCGAATAACAAACAAACTGTCGTTACAAAACACCATTAATATTCAACAATCAAGCATTTTATTGTTTTTGTTTTTGTTGTTTTATTGTTGTTGCTGTGATTATCTAAAACCTGTTTCGTTTTTATTTTTAATTAATTAATTTATTTGTTTATTTTTTTCGTTGCAATTAAATGTGTGCTAAGTAAGGTTGGCTAATGCCAGCTGATGGCTAATGATAATCAAATTATTCAATAATCGAGTAGTCTAATTAATGAATCAGACGATAAAAGAACTTACGTTATTAGTTGATAACCTATATATATATATATATATATATATATATATATATATATATATATATATATATATATATATATATATATATAGGTTATCAACTAATAACATAAGTACTTTATAAGTGCATTAATGCTTTTATTAATTAAAAGCATTAATGATAAAAAACACAACTAGTTCTGGCTTTTTACAGCCTTCATCTCTTTAGAAAGAGGAAACAATAATAAAAACTGAAGATTCTGAAAAACTGAGAATCACAGATAAATTGCAGTACATAATTGAAATAAAAAACCGTTGTATTAACATTCATTTTGTTCTATTTTACATGCCATTGTTTGTTTTATGTGAGGTGACAGACTCTCGAGATCGCCAGTACTGAATAACAGCAGTATGGCTCTCAGGGATATTATAGCATAAATTGTTGCTTAAATGATCAGGATTAAGGACGATCTCCCTGGATTCCTGTATTCGGTTAAATCCCTCTGCAAATTCAAGCAAAATCATCGTGTAGCCATTTCTTAAATCCAACTCAGCTGATACTCTATTATAAAAAATATAATATATTACTAAGCCATAACCGACCCTTCCCAAAGCGATGTTGACATTCATACAGTATCAAATTTTTATCCATCCATTCCTGAATTCTCTTTTTGACCAAATTTTCTAGTACTTTTATTACCATGCTGAAATAAGATGACACTGAAAGATATATGGCCCTCGGCCAAATCTTACAATTATAAATACTGCAGTGTAGCTTAGTGGCCTGCGGGTTTGATTGAAATTATTTTTTATTTAATTGCGTTTTAATGATGAGTGGTTATTTTTTCAAAATGGCTGCCAGGCCACTGCAAAGAGCTCTGTGGCCATGCATTGGAGACCCCCATCTGTAGCCAATGAAGTTTTTACTGAGGCTCGGCTATTGCTCTAACCCTCTTGCCCTGATCAGAGCTTATAGCACTATATTACCCCATCCATACATTTTCTTCTAAAGATAACGTAGAATATGAAAAGCATTCTTGCTTCACCCATCTAGCCAAAAAAAAATCGTATTTACTGTTGAAAACTCTTCTGCTCGTTAGGGATGATTGGTTAACAATAAAGTAAATTCCAGTTTAATAGCAGTAACAACGTTTTTGTTTCCTTTTTTTTTCATTTCTGTGCCTTTTATGCCAAGCTGGTCATTCTATAAATTTCTGTGTTAGCATTTGATTTAAATATTTGCATGAATTGATGAAATGGTCAAGGAAGTTTCACTTATTTTATGAAATTGGTTATTAATAGTTTTGACTGTTTCAGCCAAGACTATTGTAGTAGTAGTAAGAGCATTAGCAGTACTTGCTGTTTCTCTTGACTTTTCTCAAAAGGTTTACTCATTTGTCACAAGTGCTCAAAGTAATTATGTTACTGACTTGTCTGTAAATAGAATCCCGTACGTATCTGTAATTAAAATGATTGCTTCAATGAAAGTGTCAAGAACTGCTTTAAAGACCACTCATTTAAAATAAACTTCTGATGGGGGGATGTTCTCTGAAATTCTCCATAAATTGCACAGAAAAGCAAAAAAAGGGTACCTCACAGCAAATCTTCAGAATTAATTGTATGTGATAGATACTGCCACCTATCGGTGTATTTAAGAACTACTTTGCTTCCAAGTTCACTATTTTCGATGACTGACCTCCATTTGTTCTGTAAAACAAACTTTTAGAAAGCAAACACTTTTATCAAAAAGAGTTGCAGTCATTCTGATTAACGAATTCTAAATGATAAGGCATTAACTGCATTGAACACATGTTGGAGCCACAGTGTATTGCGTCGGAGATAGGGTGTGACCTGAAACAGTTGCATGTTTGGTCTGTAGAGCAGGAATAGTTTGGAAAGAAGGATTTGCTAATCAAATTTCTCTTAACGAAAATATTTTGTGTTCTACATTATAAAGGATTCCTATCAGTTTTTCCAATACCGTCTGTAATGCTAATAAGATGAACAAGCCTATAATTTTTCACTTTATGTGATGAATTACTCTTATTGAATTAAAATAACCCCCGAAATATCCAGCTATAAGTGAATATAATCTGAGCACTTCATTGAGTGTAATCAGAAGGCAGAACGTAATGACAGGATAAAAGGTACAATACCGATGAAGGTTTGATCCATGAAAAACGTCAGGTAGTTCCAGCTATTTCAATCCACCTCAGCCGTTTGGGTGTTAACGTGACGTCTATTTTGTTTACAAATATAAGAGATGTATCATCCCTACCTCCAACCTTATTAATTACCAAATTCTTTAACATATCAACGATCTTGCCTCTTAAAAAGCATTTCCTATTTCCAGTGAACAATGTTCACATATACACTTGCATAAAATTTATTTTTTAAGTACATGCATGTTTTTATGAATTTTATATTAATTCATTGATTTTATTCATCTGTAACCTCATCACTCAAATAATTGCCAAGAAATCTGGTTATGCAGATTTCTGATAATCTTTAATTAACAATTTAGTTAATGTTAACGCCTATATCGTTTATATTTTCGCAGAGGATTTATCTGTTATTTTTCTAGCTGTTCTTCGAGAGCCTAATTGGCGTATTTTATTAAAAAAAAGATTGTTTACGAAATAATTTCCTAGAATTAAACATTTTCCTATCACCCCCTCGCTCTTAAATAATATCGTCCAATTAAACCTTCTTAATTCTCTTATAATATCGAGAAAATCAGCTTTTAAATTTCCACGCTGATGCTTTGTAACAATCGTTTCTCTTAAACTTATCCCTCTCTCCAAGGCCTGATGATTGCCATCTCAGGAGTTGTTCTACATAATGAATATGCTCCACCACTGTTTCCTCTGATGTCAGGAAATTCAAGAGCCTCTTCCCTCTAATAGGTGGATCTAATGTTACTTCAAAGATTTTCTTAATAACTATTACATCTTGTTTTGTTCTCTCATAATACTTTCCATTTCTCTTTAAGTAACAGACCCACAATATTAACGCCACTTCCTCGACAATGGAAAGACACTCCCCACCTTCAACTTTAGAGGCTGCGTACTTAGTAAGCACCACAGACGGAATCGTAACCAAGCCTTTCCAAGTAAAGGGTATTGCCGATACCGATTGTGCTATGGATGGTCTGTAATTACAACCAACATTGCGCTTTTCGATATCAAATACATTCTCCTGAAGAGATTAATCAGAAATTCTCTTGGTATGGGGTTTCATTTCTTCAGTTAAAACTTTAAACCACAAGAAACTTCTTTCAGTTTCGTCGGTATATAAGAATGTGATCCCATTCTGTACAATTAATGTGGACCCTCCTAATATTGCTTAAATTCTCCTCACTCATATAACATTCATTTTACATAAATTTATTTTGATATATGTAAATAAAGTTACGTGTTTTGCGACCTTGATCAGGTTTGGATCTATCATAATTTAGAAACGATCCCATTGCCATTAGACCAATTCCAATTATCGTGAATTAATTTACAATAATTATTACGATAATTATTCACGATAATTATCGTAAATAATTATAGTGAATTAATTTCTTCGAGAACAAAGGAAAATCTTTTGTCTAGTAAGCGATTAGAAAAAATTAGTGCAAAAAAAATTAAATTGGTTCTTCAAGGTAAGGCAATATTTAAGTGAACAAATTATACGAGATCTTTATTTTGTCCAGACATTAAAATTGTATTGTACAATAAAAAGAGAAAACAAAAATGTAAATAATTTCTCTATTTTTAGTCTATCCTATATAACTAAAATCCAGTTGACTAGCATGGAACAGGGACATGCGTTTCTTGATATAGGCAACTGAGAGGCAGCTACAAACGTGAGATAACACGATTAACTGTTCTCTTCAGCATGAGAGTTTATCACACTTTCTAATGGACATGACAGTGAAATTGCACTTCTTATCCAGGTTCTTTAAACAGCTGGGCTGAAACATATCCAGATTTAGCTAGACGTCTATAGACGTCCTAACCGTTTGGGAGGTTAAGACAGGGTACATGTGGAATTATTGGTCTGGTAAGTATGACAAGCTTAGGAGTTTGATTGGTTCAGTGCCATGGCATGTACTGCTCCAAGGGCTAGAAGTTGATAGTGCATAGGAGGCAGTTAAGAAGTGTTTGCATGAAGCAATGGCTGACTGTATACCTAGAGTCCGAATAATAAATCAAGTAGTGGTTAAATTGATGAATAACACCATTAAGCTTGAGCTGCAAAAAAAGAAACAACTATGGAGGGAATTTAAGAAGAAAGGTGACTGGCAAGCACTTAAACGGTTTAAAGCGCAGGCCAGAAGGGTAACGAGTGTGGTAAGAAAAGTAAAAAAGGATTATGAAAGATCATTGGCCATGCAGGTGGGTGATATACCCTTACAAAATGATCACTTGGTAAACTGAACTACTTCTGCTTTTGTTACTTTCCTACTATTCGCACTGAATTATCTTTCCATAATCATTCTTTCTCTTAATTGTTATGTGTGAAACACCTCATTTGCTTTGGCCTACTTAGCTAATTTTCTCTCGAAAAATCTGATTTACCCTTCCTTATCACAGTAGTTTCTCTTCTTCCTTGTTCTTTATTCATCTCATGGGCATGCTAATTACCTTGTGTATATTCCTTCCATAATTCTTTATTTTTTGAAGGAATATACACAAGGTGACATTCATTCCAGGAGGTTTCGTATGCCATGAACTGCTCCAAGTTGCTTTCTAAGTTTGTCATCACCAGCTTTGTCGTTCCACAGAAACCCTTTCTTGACTGAAATTTCCACACGTGAGCAAACCTCCCAAGATAAGGAAGATTGCTCACATGTGGATATACTTCTGGAACAGGGGATATACATGTGAATATCCTTCTGAAGAGCATGGATATTAATTGTATCGCATGGCCAGTACACTCCCCACATCTCCTTCTCCTGGAAACATCGTTTGGGACACAAGAGGGAGATGCTCAAATAAGGTGTTATCATTGCTGGGAAAGAGGGATGGGCCAGTTTTCTTCACAAACTCCTGAATTACTTAGTTATAAGAAGAGTATGATGTTGCGATTCTCTCCGTTCGGGATGCACATTTTCCATACAGAAATATCTCTCTGCATAGTTTTATGTAATCGCTGTACATTAATTTCTTAACTACATCCTTAGTGTTAAATTGTGAATGAAGCTATGTTATGTAATTTATTATTTTTCATTCACATTTAACATTGCTTATTAAATATTAATCATGGTTTATATAAAATTGTTTATTATTCCTTAATCAAGAATTACTAATTAAATATTTACTCAAAATCTGACCTGCTATTAACTTATAAAATAATAATATGTTTAGAATTTTGTATAACTAAATATATATGGAGTAACGTAAGGTGTTAATTTATATTTAACTGTATACGTAATCAAAAAGTTAAAGAAGTAGCTTAAATATTCTGTTGTTTTTATTTGTGAAATATTTAATGTTATGTAATCACTCATGAATAATAATAGACCATACATTACATTAGCGAAATGTTTACGTGCAGTCTGTTGTCATGGAGACGCATGCGTAAACAACCACGAGTGGAGTAGAGCGTGGCATTCGAACGTAAGGTGGGAGTGAAGGTCATATATAGAAGGTTATAGAGAGAGAAAGGAAAAGAAGAGGGAAGGTCATAGATAAGATAGAAAGGAAGAGAAGAATTATTATTAAGGAGTGAAGAGAGAGTTTTGCGGAACCAAGATTATATAATCCTCAGGGCAGAAATTTATGAGTATAGTGTTCGGAAGTGAACCTATAAGTAATGAAACATCAAGTTTAATGTTATAAGCGAAAACTGCTGTTGTTATGAAGAAAGGTTGATGCCGTAATCAGATAAAAGGAAACTGGACAGTCAATGCGAAAATTCTGATTAGTTCCAGTTAATCTGGATTACGATTAAATTCTATGTTGCCCTAGGAAAAGGTTATATTGGTTACTTGGAGAAAAATCTCACACCCAATGGCCTGAAATGTGCTCGTTTCTCTATTCTGCAATTTAACTTCTATTCTCCTTGGCTGCAGCTCATCAGCTATCATCAATAATACCCCTCCCCCCATTTTATTCTCCCTGTCATTCCTGAACGAACTACACCCATAACATTCAATCCCACTAGTTATATCATCTACATTCAGACATTATTCACTAATGCCAATAACCTGTGGTCTAGAAGTGCCAATCATAACCAAAAATTGTTCCTTCCTGTTCCTAATAGATGGTGATGGTGGTTTCATGGTTACGTTTCTATACTGGTCACAAGCCAGGTGTTGATTTTACTGTTTGTTGGAACGTGCTTGGAAGAATTCAACTGCTATTACAGTTTAACTTTTTTTTTGCAAATAGGGTTGGATTTGGACATAGGGTGTTTCATTCTTTGTGTTCTTGTAGTGATGGTTTTTGAGAGGGGTGGTTTATCATAGGTTTCTGTGTGTGTGTGCATGTGTGTTGGGGAGAGAGAAACAGGAATTGCTCTAACCTCCCAACCGGCCGGTGTGGATGAAATATTCAACACTACCTTGCTTTTTTCATGGATCAAAACTTCGTCGGCATTCTACCTTTTATCATGCCATTACCTTCCTCCGCCGTTAATCTCTTTACGGCTATTCTATAGGATTAGTGGATTAACTGTTGCTGAGTGACCCTTGTGTCCCCTCCCCCTGTCTTTACGTCTATTGTTTGCTTAGAATTTCATTTACTGTCCTGAGTTATTTGACCTTTCTTGCCTCTAAAATGATTTATTGTGTCTCTTCCCAAAAATTGAAACCAATTTCACATATGCGAAAAAAAAATCAATCCTGAAATGCACACTGATCAGCTTTTGCAAGGAATCTATTTAGTGATAGTGAATTTGGTGTATTTTATTCTACAAATCAGTGCACCGGAAGAGATGCACTGATTGTTCTTTCACTTTACGTATAATAATTGAATAATTTTTTTTCGAATTTTAAAATTTTCAAATGTTTGCTTTGAAAATATTATGTCAAATATTTTATTTTTAAATAATATTTATTGAAATAAATATGTCCTTTTTCTTTCGTTTCTAGCGAAATAGCATTATATGGATTATCACATTTCAGATTTAGAAACGATTTTTTGTTATTCATAAAGACAAAATAAAAAAAAATGTTAAAATGCTAAATTGCCTTACTCGGTTTCCGATTGTGTCTTTTTGGTATCAAAAATTTATATCCAATGATATTTTAGCAGTGATTCTTCCCCTTCGTCATTTATTTATTTATTTGTGTTATGCATATTACGATAATATCTAGTGCATAACCTCATAGATATGTTGAAAATATAATGTGAAAAATATCATATACGGAATGATTCAACATTTTTGCTCATTTTGAAGATTTTCTAATGCTTTCCTCCCCTCCTTATTCTCTCCTGGAACTGAATTGCATAACTACCCTAAATTTCTATACAGGTTTGAAAGCTTTTCTAGACAGCATTCAAAATCAATTACTTCATTTTACCATTTTGACAAAAGATATACGGCAATCAGATTGTATCGTGAAGCTTCTAAATCTGTTCTATTTATTTGCAATCTAAAACCAGCTGTTCTACTCCCCGCTGAAATTATGTGAAATTTTAGAAATAATATGCTATATTTTCACCATGCAAAATTGTTTATATGCATACCACACGAAAGAAAGTTCAGTAGTATTATTTGTGTTTGTTTTTCTTTTAAAAAAATCTAAATATTACTTCTTCTGCTGCTGGAAGCTATTTCTGAAATAATCTACGTCTTATAAATACTTGGTAATTCTACAAATCAGTGCACTGGAAGAGTTGCACTGATTTATCTTTCACTTTACATATAATAATTGAATAATTTTTTTTCGAATTTCAGAATTTTCATATGTTTGCTTTGAAAATATTATGTCAAATATTTATATTTTTAAACAATATTTATTGAAATAAATATATCCTTTTTCTTTCGTTTCTTGCGAAATAGCATTATATGGATCATCACATTTCAGTTTTAGAAACGATTTTTTGTTATTCATAAAGACAAAATAAAAACCAAATGTTAAAATGCTACATTGCATTACTCGGTTTCCGATTGTGTGTCTTTTTGGTATCAAAAATTTATATCCAACGATATTTTAGCAGTGATTCTTCGCCTTCATCATTTATTTATTTATTTGTATTATGCATATTACGATAATATCTAGTGCACATCCTCGTAGATATGTTGAAAATATAATGGGAAAAATATCATATACGGAATGATTCAAAATTCTTTTTCATTTTGAAGATTTTCTAATGCTCCCCCCCCCTCCTTATCCTCTCCTAGAACTCACAGGTTTGAAAGCTTTTCTAGACAGCATTCAAAATCAATTACTTCATTTTACCATTTTGACAAAAGATATATGGCAATCAGATTGTATTGTGAAACTTCTAATTCTGTTCTATTTATTTGCAATCTAAAACCAGCTGTTCTACTGCGCGGTGAAATTATGTGAACGTTTAGAAATAATATGCTATATTTTCACCATGCAAAATTGTTTATATGCATACCACACAAAAGAAAGTTCAGTAGTATTATTTTTGTTTGTTTTTCTTTAAAAAAAAATAAATATTACTTCTGCTGCTGGAAGCTATTTCTGAAATAATCTACGTCTTCTAAATACTTGGTAATATCCTCTTAGCTGGAGGAAAAGTTGAAGGCCATTACTCTCAGTGCTATTGAGAAGAAAGGGGAGAACACTAAAGTGCCCAGGCTGTAGTGCAGAATATGTCAAGAATGTCTTGTTTCCTTTTCGATTGTTGATTACCTATATTCTAACAGAAATACTGATATTTCGTTTACATGCTTATACATTATTTATGCCAAAATAATTGTTTAATTTATAATGATCAGTTTCACTTTTATTATCAAAAATTAGAAATTAAATCATATAATTATCTTAAAAAAGAGGATTTGAATTATTTTCAAAGAAAAGGTGCATATGCGTTTCATAATCTTCTTTTTTTTGGGGGGGGGGGGGGTATAGACCTAAGCAATCTGCGGATATTTCAGATAATTTATTTCATAAATCGTTCGCAAGACAGCTGTTACAAACGTAAATCACTTGGGGAACATACCCATTCATTTTAGTGTAAAATAGTAGCAAAGGTTCAGTTACTTTAGATATCTAATCTAGAAGAAAATGTTATGTCTGCTGAGATTAGAATCATACGTGAATAATTTTTCTGACATGATTTCTCTATTCGTTATAATGTAACCAATTTTCAGATTTTTTTCCTTCCTGCAGACTTCATGTTATATGCAGTGATTTCTTCTTTGAACTATAAGAAAAAAAATCAGATAACAGGAGAAAAATATGTAGTATTTTCTTTTCCACTGGCTGAATTTACAATGTTCTTTCTTTGTGTTTTGAAGAGAAAGTGCAAATGACTTTTTTCTTACTATTTTTGCCATTATAACATCTCATATAATTATAAGAGTGACATTTTACCGTTTTTCTCCCACACGAGAAACAGAAATAAGGTGGTAATAATATTGTTGATTCTGCCAAACTTCATTGTAGCAGAAATTTTTATTACAAAACTTTGTAATATATATATATATCTCCGAAACAAGAAATTTGGAACCCATATCACATCAATGTTGAGTGTTGGCAAGGTGAAAATGTTCCCGTTATTATTTATATATTTAATTTATTAACTAGGGGGGCTATGCCCAACCCCTGTGTTCTGGTATTGTAGACCAGTTCTCCTTCAATTGTGATAACTCGAAAATGGGTTCAGCCCCTGAATTCTGATGACTCGAATTTTGAAAACTCGACACTCAGGGTAGCCCCTGAGTTTCAAAACGTTTCGATAAACATGACATAAAAAAGCTTATCGTTTTATATATATATAGGGTAGATTTTATTTCATTATTTTTTATTGTTTTGATGAAATACTTTACCTGGAATACTCTTTCCAGTTTCTCTGTGTCATAAAAAGAACTTAAAAATTACCCTTCAAGATGAAAAAGAAACAGTGCATTCGGGTATCCCTCTATCAATATTTGTAGTCCTGAAAAGGACTGTTTTGATGGCCTTGAAAACAAACATTTTTTATTTCATACTGTTCAGAATTTGAAATTCTTGAGCAGCATGGAACACCTTGAAGCAAGGGTAAACACACAAAGCAGTTTTACACTCAGGGCACCAGATTTTTGTTTCCTTTCTGATATTTTTTTATTACATACATAATATTTGCGTGGAGGTTTTTTTTTTATTAGCCGTTGGTGGTAGATTTTCGGGATAATGGTTGGAGTTAGCAGCGTTCAACCTCAGATGTCTGACAGGATTTCCTGTTTTTCTGCTTGCTGAAGAAGGTGCATGTGCATGTAGCAATGCTTTCGCAATTTCTATTCTGTATTCTAGATATGTTATGGTAGACAAACATTTTTTCTTGTACAGGAGGAAACTGTTACAAATAACAAAATCCAAACACTTCAAAATTCAAATAACATGTCCAAACACATTTTTGTAATATTTTTTATGCTGTTTCCTCATTACAGAGTACAGTGATAGCTGCTGATCGCACCTGTCGACGCAACCCATAGTGTCGTTGTATGCACACACAGCAATGGGTTTTTCTTTCTTCAAACCATGCCTCTCCACGGATTTTGCTGATGGATTGTGCAGGGAAGATAGCAGAAAAACATCTTTTTTGTCTTTCCAACGTAGTGAAAAGACTTTCCCTCGCTGATAAGTTCCCCCTTCGATAGCTTTCCTGAAGTCAGATCTGGAGGCATATCTCGCCTTTTTGCATTTACAGTACCATAACTATCTGTAAGATGCTGTACAAGCAAATCAGCAAGTTCAGGACACATATATAGTAATTATCCATTATAATGCAGTAACCTTTCCCCAGTAAAGGATCTAGTAACTGCATTACTGCACTCATCGACAAGGGGAGATCCGAGTATTTATCGTGCTCGATTACAGTTTGCTTTCCCATATAAGGTTTGAAATCCCAAAGATATCCACTTTCCAATTCGCAAAGCATAAAAAATTTTACTCCATACTTCGCTTTCTTTTTGGGAATATACTGCTTACATTTCAGTCCACCTTTGAATGGCATAAGGCTTTCATCGATACGCAAGTCTCTCTCAGGAATGTAGAGTGATCTACATTTTTGACGGATTTTCATCAGAAAATCATAAGTTTTGTTGAGGACTGAGCAAGGATGTGTTGCCTGATCGTATTCTTCATTATTCTGAAAATGCAAATACTTCATGATGAGACTGAATTGTTTTTCAGTCATAACATCACGAAACATTGGCGTGTTCAGAATCCAGTCTGTAGACCAATACATTTCGAAAGTCCGCTCTCGAAATGTATTTCGAAACTTCGGGTTTTTCACTTTCTTTATTCTGATATTGCATTTGAAGGATGACAGTGATTTTAAATATTAATTTCACCTGTATCCGAATATCACATAATTTCCTGATTTATAATAATCAGGAAATAAGTATATTGTCTGATTTATAATTTGCTAATTTATAATAATCACCACATAGTTTCAGTATCTAAAAATTAAAGTTATGTGGAACAATTACTAGAGAAAAATAACGAATTAAATAAAAACTGTACCTATGTTTCATAACAGTTTTCGGGTGTGTGATAGTAATGCAACGGGGGGGGGTTAAACTATCAGAGGCGAAATAAAGTTCAATTCTATTGTAAAAATATGGAAATGAAATTTCACATTTGATATACATATTTTGAATGATAAAAATAAGCAAATGTATCGCTTACTTTAAAAATTGGAGAATAAAATATCTGAATTATGCAGAAAATATTAATTTAAATCATAACTGTTAATTTCATTTTGTAATGACCAATTATACAAGGAAACCAAGAAAGTGAAAGTACAGATTACTATACAACATGAAGAAAAATTTAGTAATATGATTAAAGAATTTCATGTTATTCTCTATAAAGCAAAGTTGCTGAAGCGTGTCCTAAAGGAAATCTGTTAAGTATTATTCGATTTCGATGGTTTTGTACAAAAATAAAATTAATATAACCTGGAACGTCGGCAGCTGGTTTTCGTTTCTTTTTTTAAAAGAATATTCCAAATAATTATCGTGAATTAATTTCTTCGAGAACAAAGAAAAATCTTTTGTCTAGGAGCGATTAGAAAAAAATTAGCGCAAAAAAATAAAAAATTAAATTGGTTAAGTGAAGAAATTATGCAAGACCTTTATTTTGTCCAGAAATTAAAATTGTATTGTACAATAAAAAGAGAAAACAAAAATATAAATAATTTCTCTATTTTTAGTCTATCATATATAACTAAAATCCAGTTCACCAGCATGGAACAAGAAAGTCCGTTTCTTGTTATAGACAACTGAGAGGCAGCTACGAACGGGAGATAATCCGATTAACCTTTCTCTTCAGCGTGAGGGTTTATCACACCTTCTAATGGACATGACAGTCAAATTGCACTTCTTATCCAGGTTCTTTAAACAGGTGGGCTGAATCTTATCCAGATTTAGTTGGACGTCTATAGACGTCCTAGCCGGTAGGAAGGCTAATTTTCATTTTCGCTATAATATTTATACAGCCCTGTTGCAGCTCTCTGTATGTTCCTAGGTTTCTGTTGTCGAACGGCAGTTTGTTTATCATGTCAGGTACGCAGAAGTTTCGGATGGCTTTGCCATGATGAATGATGTAGTTTGTTGACTGTGGTCTTGTTATTTGATATGTTGTTCTGGATACTCTATAGGTTGGGCTGTAGTAATGTTTTAACTTGACTATGTAGTGGCATAAGTGTTTCATCTTAAATATTTTGTGTTTTGCCTGTGCTTGCTGCATAAGTGTGGGTTGTTCCCAGAATATCAGTTTTACCATTTTATCTTACAACCATTGTAACCTCTTAAGTCTGTAGTCTGTGCAGAATGAATATGATGTGATTGCATATCTTAAAATGTTTTCACATAATGATTTATCGAGTAGTATTTTTATGTGGGTTGGAGCAATGTCTTTTAATCTGCATAGTTTACTTGCTATTATCCTAAGCTTGGTATGTAGGTAGTTTGTATGGCTATTCCAACTTTGATCAGCATCGAAGTAAGGTCCGAGATAGCGTGTAGTTTTCACCTGTGTGATGGTTCTGATTTTAGGCTCTGTGCTTTGTGTATAGGAAGATGAATGTTGGGTAGTGAGAATTTAGTTTCTGTTGGCAGGGTTTGGGGGTTTTTGAATACCATTAGCTTTGTTTTTCCAGGGTATATATATATATATATATGCCATTTTCGGTTAACCAGTTAGTGATTTGATTGATGTCGTGTTGTATATTTGTGTAAGCGATATTAGCGTTGTTATGAACGGATACTATGACCGTGTCATCTGCATACTGGGAGATTTTACTTTTTACCGGGAGTTGGCTTATGTCGTGTGTGTATATGTTAAATAGAATGGGAGATCGGACAGCTTCTTGTGGTACTCCACAGGTTTCATGTACCTCTTTACTTTATGCGGATCTTGTACGTGTGGTGTGCTTTCTGTTTTTCAAGTTTTTCATGTATGCTTTAAACCACTGGAGTAGACGACCTCCAATTCCGATATACGTTAGTTTTTGTATGTTATTGTGTCAAATGAGGTCAACGAATACTACTAATGGTATTCTGTTTTTATCCAATGCAGCGTTTATTATATCTGTGAAATATTCCAGGAGTGTTTCTGTTCCTTTATTTTTTTGAAAGCCATATTGTGTTTTGGGTATGATTTGAAATTTTTCAATGTATGTGGAGAGTTTCTGAGGCATAATGTGGTGCATGAATTGGTTGATTACAGAAAGCGATGGGTCTGTAATTACTTATAATGTTTTTTTTCCTTGTTTGTGTATGGGTGTGATTAATGCAGTCTTCAGTGTTTCAGGTATGTGTCCCATTTCTAAGATTTTATATAACACGTTTTGTATAACTGGACATAGGTTGGTTCGGTGTTTCTTGATGTGTTTTAGTCTGATTCCGTCTATCCCCAGTCCTTTGTTAGGGTTAATTTGTTGAATTGCCAGTGATAGCTTTTCTTTTGTTACTGTCGAGAACCACATCGACTGGGTTGCTCGTGGACCTAGTGGAGAATGTTCGTTTGTGTGAGGAAAGGTTGTTTCTTGTAGTGTTTGGACAGAGTTCACAAAGTGCTGATTAAAATTGTTTGCCAACTATTTGAGGGATTTGGGGTCTCAGGCAAAGCTGTGTTTTATTGTTTCTCAGGCAGTAGTTCTGTGTATATTGTCCAGCATTTCATTAATCAGGTGCCAGGTTTCCTTTATGTCATTCTGAGCTGTTGTTAATGTGTTGCTGTAATAGTTTCTTTTTGCTGTTCTAATCTGTGTTAGGAGATTCCGTTTTCTTTTGTATTCAGCTGTTACAGCAATATTCTTCGGCAGCTTCTTAAGTTGTTTCCATAGGGCATCATATCTTTGTATGTCTGTTAGTATGTTGTCTGTTATCCATGGATTTTGTTTCGTTTACGGGCGTATTTTTATTTTTTAATGCTTTGTTATATATTTTGTTAAATGCAAGTTTAAGATTATTATATACAGCTTCAGCAAAATCTAAAGGTGCTATCTGCATCCAGTCTATTTTTCTGATATCAGTGTTTGCTATTGTTTTGTTTAGAATGCTATAATACTGTTTTGTTGTGAGTTTTATGGGTTGTGGTTCTGTGTATAAATGTAATGCTGTGAAATAATCTGCCTGTTTGCATGTTATGATGGTTGCTGTGTGGCTGTTTGGAGGGGCCGTATATTTATGTGGTCAATACAGGATAAGGTTGTTGTATTTGCGACTATCTCTTCTCCTGTATATGGCTGTACGGCTGTGGTTATGTTATATACCGATAATTTGTCTAAGTATTGTTCTGTGTTGTTATTTATGTTCCTAATGTTTATATTAATGTCTACTATTATTATCAAGTATTCTGAGGTGCCTACTTCCATGGCTGAAAAAAAAAATAATAATAATAATAATATTAATAATAATAATAATAATAATAATAATAATAATAATAATAATAATAATAATAATAATAGTGATTGTGAAGAGTAGTCAATTGATGCAAACTTCCAAGTTTCAAACTTCTAAGTCCTCTCCTTCAACCAAAATTCGCTTAGCGTAGCCTTTTTATTTTATCCTTGAGTGCAACCAGTGACCCCTTTGCACGCGAATCGAAAATTGAATTTGCACCCAAAATTCTCAGTTATACAAATTGCCACAAGTTGATTCATCTTAAATTGGGGTTGTAATCTTTAGAAATAGTGGGTGCCGTTAGGTTTTGGACATGACTCTATTAATGTCATCACAGTGTTGGAGTGCCAGAAATATTTGATAGATCCTTTGGTAAGTCTCCAGTTCATCATTAATGAATTTCAGAAAACGTTGCTAATACCAATTCATAAAAATGGGTGGAAAATTATATTAAAAATTTCAGGTGAATCTCCTTTCTCCCAGTTCTCCAAATTATTAGAGAAAGTTGTAAAAAATTATTAGTAATCTTTTTCAGAAAAGCACTACTCCTCTAGGAAGTAGTCTGGATTTATTAAGTTGTAAACCCCATGTGCAGAAGTATGCAATAGAATAGGATTTAGGCTAACTCGTGTTTGCTATTTAAAAGATTGCTAACTGTAGCAATGTGAAAAACAATATATTTCTTCTAGATAAAGACTGATATTCAGCGGGATTCTAAGCATATGAGGAACATATCACATCACTAATCTCGATCCTCCTGGTTTAGGCTCTCGAGTAGACCCACAATTTTCCGTGTAGGCATTTGAAAACAATATCCCTACGCTTTGATTTTTATAAGAATATTTAAAATTTCTTTAGAATAAGAGTACAACATGGGGAATTAACCAATTCAAAAAATATATATTTAGCATTGGTTAATTTCCAGTGATTAACAAAATTAGCCAATGATAATAAGCCAATAATTAAAACTCATTTCTTGACCACAACGAAGTATTCAAATACTTCTTGTATTTAGTCTCATTGGGGATTTCCTGTGGATTTCTGAATATCAAGGATTTTATTTCGTTATGTTTTAGATGTATGAAGTTAAGTCAGAGCTGGGTGGTGCCCTCATTAATATCACCGGCATATTTGTATAGACATACTGTAAATCATTATGCAGGAACAGCACTGCAGTAGTGCTACAGCTTATGTGTGGGGGGGGGGGGGGGTGGGGGGGGGGGGGGGTGGGGGGGGGGGGGGGTGGGGGGGGGGGGGGGTGGGGGGGGGGGGGGGTGGGGGGGGGGGGGGGTGGGGGGGGGGGGGGGTGGGGGGGGGGGGGGGTGGGGGGGGGGGGGGGTGGGGGGGGGGGGGGGTGGGGGGGGGGGGGGGTGGGGGGGGGGGGGGGTGGGGGGGGGGGGGGGTGGGGGGGGGGGGGGGTGGGGGGGGGGGGGGGTGGGGGGGGGGGGGGGTGGGGGGGGGGGGGGGTGGGGGGGGGGGGGGGTGGGGGGGGGGGGGGGTGGGGGGGGGGGGGGGTGGGGGGGGGGGGGGGTGGGGGGGGGGGGGGGTGGGGGGGGGGGGGGGTGGGGGGGGGGGGGGGTGGGGGGGGGGGGGGGTGGGGGGGGGGGGGGGTGGGGGGGGGGGGGGGTGGGGGGGGGGGGGGGTGGGGGGGGGGGGGGGTGGGGGGGGGGGGGGGTGGGGGGGGGGGGGGGTGAGTTTGGTTTGGTACCTTTAATACTTCAGAAAAAAGTCGGATACTAAGCTCAGCGATACTAGGAATATTGCACAACAGGAAAAGGCTTCATAAAACATTATCTGAATGAATCTCGCACAGAAATTTCTTAACATACAACTGAGTCCGCGGTCTCTGCTGATGGGAATTTTAACTTTAAAATTGGTCTAGTGAAGAAAATGGTGCATGACAACACAGTCTGTGTGCACATTTACCAAAAAAATGACAATATAAACAGTTCAGTACTTCAATCACCACTACCATGAAGCACAAAAATGATACTACGTAGAACTTGTATTACAGACTCATAAATCGCGATACCTTTCTCAAGAAGTTACCTGAGCTAGAATGTTAGGTGTCTACGTTCTTTTCTTTATTACTGCACTCATGCTTTTCAGACCAGAGATGCCGATTATTCACTAATATATATATATATATATATAAATATATATATATATATATATATATATATATATATATATATATATATATATATATATATATATAACTGACTCGATCAGTCTCTGCCAAGATTCCTTTCTTGTTGCGCTCTCCTAACATGCAGAACGGAATGCTCACTTATTACCCAATGGATCCACTGACGCATCTGAATGAATCCAAGCTTACAGGCATTGATTTTTGCTGCACTCTAATGCTGTGTGGGTCAGAAATGCTAATCATACACTATACATGCAGACGTAAATATATGAAAAGATAAAGGATTACTACAATTTGTAGACAGTGTTATACTGAAACCGCATAGTATAAATACTGCTTTATACGAGGGTTACCTGTGCACAAGTGAGGCCTGGTTTAACATAATGTAGCTACAGGGATAGTGAAAGATATTACATTTTCAGATGGTGACTTTGCAGTTACTGATGCAATTTGAGGTATGTGAACTGGAAGTACCCAAGTTATTGAAAAATCTCGTCAGCTCATGTGCAAGAACTCGCACTGCCTCTGACAAAGTTGTTTAATCTGTTAACTCTTGCAGTGTTCGAAGTGATTGTAAAGAGGGCAAGAAATTATGTTCTTTAATTTTTATCCAGGTGGAAGTAATGTTTACATGAAAACGTACATCATTACTAAGTTCCTATCTGCAATTTTCTTCCAAATCAACATCACCAGTCAAAACTTCAACATTATCAGATCTTATATTTCTATCTTCTAATGCAGTGCTTCCCAAAATTCTGGAAGTCAGGGCCCCCTTTGGAAAAATAAAATAATTCACGTCCCCCCTCGAAAAAAATCGTAATATATATAGACATATATTAATATTCAATACAAAACATAAACAACGAATATTGCAAAAATCAAATGCAAATATTACATTTTTAGCATCTTGCATACACATTTGAAATGGCATTTTATCTCATAACTTTATATAGATAGATATATTGTTTTTGTACATTTGCATTACAAGCACATGGAACCTAAAACGTGTCATCTGCTTGTACTGTGCAACAGGTATGTAGTGCAACTTTTATGTGCAACAGGAATGTAGTAATAAAGAAAGAATTAAAAACATAAAAGATGTTTAATAACAATTTAATGTGCTGGATGTGTTTCAATATTGCTACACCAATATCAGGTGAAATATTGGAAACTGCAATTCTTAGATTTCTGCTTTGAAGTGAAACTTATACGAATAAGCATATATTTACTAATATTCATTAATCGCCGAAATACACAGGAAGCAAACTTTGGGAACCTGCCACCAATGTGTGCTTTTTATCGATTAAAATATAAAAAAAAACAAAGAAATAATAAAAGTTCAATATGCCTCTTTTAAGATTAAAAAAAAAACTATTTAGTCTTAAAAGATTTTTTAAATTTGTATTCATTATTTCATGGCCCCTTCAACAAAACCTACAGACCCACATTAAGATGAGCCTTAGAACAATGCTTCCCCTTTGGAAAGCATTGTTCTAAGGCTCATCTTAATGTATCAATCCACATATATCTTGGTCTTCCTCTGGGTAATTTTCCTGCCAACCTGGCAGAGAACATTTGTTTTGCTAATCTTTCCTCGCCCATTCTGTTCAAGTGACCATACCACCTGAGATTAGCTCTGCTAACATATTCCTGGATGCTGACAATATCAAGTTCTTTCCTAATATCCTCGTTTTTAATGATATTGCCATTGATGCCATCTGTTCGTGACCCTTATCTTTCTCAGGATTCTCATATCTGTGGTCTCTAGCCTTTGATCAAGTGTTTCATTTCTAACTCGGCTCTCAGATCAATAAGTTAAAATTGGTTTGAAGACTGGATATTAACTATATACAATATATATAGCTAATATCAAAACAATAATGTTTTGACTAATTTCTCTCTTATTCCATATAAATTTATTCATTTGACTTCCTACTATACCAGCTTTGTTAGTTCTGTTGTCTATTTCTATATTTAATTTACCATCTTCACTAAAAATTGTACCTAAGTAGCTGAAATGTTTTGACTGCATCAGAATGGGTTTGTAGAAATTCATTTGGAAAGGTTGCTTGTGTAAGGGAGTGTAAATGAGTAATGCAAATAATATATTAGTGGAAGTCAGAGGAGATGTAAATGAGCAGGGGAGTGGAGGTGAAACCAGTGTGGTGGTGAATGGAGAAGAGAATGCTAGAACAGGAATGTAATTTGGGCAGTTGAGATAGGGTGGGCAAAGGAGGTCAAGGAGACTGAGAATCCACTCTCCTTACACTGAGTAGTGATGAATGAACGCATGCATCTATGTAGATATCATAGGAACGGAAGGTGTGGAATACATTAGAGATTGAGTAAGGGGGAATCAATATATGGATGTGGTAGAGGAGCAGACAGGAGTAAGTGAAAAGTCACAGTGGAGGGAGGACCAAGAAATGACTTATTATCCTTAATTTACAAATTGTCAGGAGTATTATAGAGATGAAATTGTTGCATTGATTGAGAATTGGCTGAAAATAGTTGGATTAAGTGAATGATGGTTGGATGAGAATATCTTGACCAGAACAGAAATGGATACTGTTTTTTGCAAAGATGAGAAAAAGCAGAAGGGAGGCTAATGTTTCCAATGAGGGGACAACTAGTCTACACAAAGTTGCGATACAAAGGGTGTAAAGCGGAAGTGGTTTTAGTTCAGTATGGTGTTGAAGTGTAGGTTGATATTGAGATTTGGTGGAATGTTGCTACATGCTAGGGGGAAGGGAAGACAAATGTATAGACAACTTGGTTTCGTAAGTGAAAGGTGGTCATTGAGTGACTTCAATTATCTTAATATGAATTAACGACGAGAATCGAACTTAGGCCGATTCCAATCGAAGGGTGCAATGTACCGTCGTTCTTCCAATTGTGCTACGGAGGCGCTTAATATTAGTAGCACCAGTTCAAATTTTTCTCTTTAGATGTCATACAAGGACAGAATCCCAAGTCAAATAAAGTTCAATTGGTTGGCAATTAATCTAGGAACCCACCTGCGAAGTTTGAGTATCTTATGACGATTCTTTCCATACTAAAAAATGTCTGAATATGGGAAGCGTGCCAACCGTACATATACGGGCTAAGCAAAGCAGCCGTGTGTTTCCGAGCCCGTAATAATTTCTCAGCAGTGAAAGGGTTAGCTTGAAAATGAGTTCCTTCTAATCTTAAGAGACGGCACTATAGTCCAGCTCAATACAAATGCTTTCTCAAACTAAATTAAATGAGTATTACACATTGAAAGTTCAAATCGAGTTAACTCGATCGTAGCAAGGTCGCCATTTTTTTCCACGCTCGATTTAAGTCTACCGTAGCAGTTAAAGCGTTAAAATGAAGAGACAGCATCAGGGAATAAGGAGAATGAATTACAGAAATTTTATAACAATCTTAAGTACTATGTAATAGTGGGCACATAATGGTTATGCTTCTTCGATATGATTGTCATCAAAGAATGTAATTGAATGCAGTGACTAATCTTTCCCTGGTTCATGAGCGTGAACTTGAAGGGATCATCTGGGTTGTGACTAGTCAGATGAACTTTTATAAAGAAGGGTATATGTGGAACCACAATGCTGGTGTTATAAAAAGCTTAGACAACTAGAAGCAATAGCATGGAAAGAGGAGTTGAGTTGAACAGAAACAGATTTTTCCTGGAGAGCTGTTTTGGAATATACTCAGACATTGTCTGAGTGTATTACAAAGGTAAAAAGGCTAATGAAAGTAGAAGTAAAATGCATTAAGTGATTATGCTTGAAATCTGGTGAAATCACTGTGGAGGCAGCACCAGATGAATGTTAGCCATTGGTTTCATGAAGAGTGCAAAGAGCAGGCAGGGAGAGGTGACTTGGTTGGTAAACACAGCAAAAGATAATTCTTATCTCCAATAATTCTTATTGGAGATAAGAATTAGCTAAGCTAAGAAACATTTTAGTAAATTCCTTTGGATATGTGCAAGTAGGAGAAATGACTGGGAAGGTGATGCTGGCTGACCCTGGATTAGTAACCAATGTGGAGGGTATAGTTGAAGTATTCAATGATAAGTTGATTGGTGTATTTCATTCCTGTGAGAGCAGCACTAGGAGCAACTGAATTGCTGAGGATGTGGTGGAAGAGGGACTGATGGTGAATGAGCAGAAAATTTGAGGAACCAAGTAAACTTGATATTAAAGCAGAAAGGCCATGTCTCGAGGGAATCATCTGTGGAATTAATGGCACCTTCGGAACAACTGTTAAGAACTCTTGCAACAAGTCAAATCCTGGAGGAATGGATTGGAGGAAAAATTGTTCCACTACACAAAGGGGAAGGGTAAGACTGAGCCTACAAATTAAGGCCAATCTCTGCATATGGGGTAAGTTCAGAAAGGTTATGGTTCCCTTGATTTTTCAATTAATGTTGCATAGTGCAATATTCTGAAATTTCATAGGTAACGTTGGGATGAAGAGTATATAATTAATGGAGAAATTTTAAGGAAGTGGAGGTCTTGAAGTAATGGTAGCTAGATTTGAAGTTTTTAGGATTCACATTGCTAAAATTGTAAGAACATCACCCCAAAGCGTATGGCAATCATGAGAATAACATTGACATAAAGCAAAGATGTCATGCTTCCCTTGTATAAGGCTTTGATCGAGCCATATATGGACTACTGTGCACAGATTTGTTTGTCTGTTTTTATGGAGTGATGTATTACAGAAAGTTGATTAAGTTGGTGTCAGATCTATGGAATGTCACATGAGAGATTGAGGGAATGCAACTAGAACCCCTGCAAATAGAAGAGGTGATATAATTAAGACATAAGTTGATGAGGGATTGTTGATAGATTAAAGTGGAGATTTTTCATTGAGTAGAATGAGGTACGAGGGTGATCTGAAAAGTTCTTGGGCTCGACCACAGATGGCAAGACTCGGCAAGATTTTTATTTTCTTAGTCAGTACATCTGTCATAAGCATCCATGTCAAATTGCAAGCCATTCTATCAGGTAGTTTCTTTCATACAGCTGTCTGAAGCAAAAGTGTTGTTTGTATCCCTTGAAATGGATAAAATTGAGTATCGTGTGGTTATAAAATTCTTCGTTAAAGAAGGTTTAATGCCAAAAGAAATTCATTCGAAGTTCATAAAAGTTTATGGACACTCTTCTCCTTCATTTTCGACAATTAAGAAATGGGTTGCTGAGTTTAGAAGTGGCCATACCAGGCTTGAAGATGATCCACATGAAGGACGCAAGAAGTATAACAACACCAGAAATCATTGATCAAGTGCACGATGTGGTATTGGATGAACGGTGAGTCAAAGTGCGTGAAATTGCTGAGTCTAGGCATTTCAAAAGAACGTGTAGGATATATTTTGCATGAAGAATTGCAAATGAACAGCTTTGCAGAAGATGGGTGCCGCGCTTGCTCACAGCAGATCAAACACACACTCACATGAAAATGTCTGAACAGTGCTTGAAGCATTTTAACAAGAATAAAACTGATTTTGTGCATCGGTTTATTACTATGGGTGAGACTTCGATTCATCGTTACACACCAGAATCCAAACAGCAGTCATAACAGTGGACAGAAGCCGGTTGTTCAGCGCCAAAGGAGACAGTCTGTTCCATCAGCAGGGAAGGTCATGGCATCGGTGTTTTGGAATGCTATAGCCATTTGGTTTATTAATTATCTTGAAAAGATTAAATTAATAACAGGGGAATATTATTCCGATCTCTTCACCAGACTAGAGGAAGAAATTAGTAAGAAAAGACCCAGTTTTCAGATGAAAAATATCATCTTTCATCAGGACAATGCACCTGCCCACAAAGGTGTTTTGGCAATGGGAAAATTAAAGAATCTGCGCTATGAACTGTTGGAACATCCACCCTATTCCCAGATTTTGGCTCTATCTGACTTCTATCGGTTCCCAAAACTAAATCTCTTCCTCGCATTTTTCTTTGAATCAAGAGGTGATTGCAGCTGTAGAGGGGTATTTTTCAGATCCTATTGTGAACCCCTACAGAGCTGGATAACACTGCTGGAGCATCACTGGAATAAATGTATTAGTCTTATGGGAGATTATGTTGGTGAGTGGAATACATTTGCTGAAAGTGTGAGTGCAGAAACTGAATGGTTTGAGATGATCTTTTTGCATGCGGGAGAGACTTCCTATGATGAGGGCTATAACTCGATAAAGGCTTAATATAACAATTGATGAGAGAGCATTATTATAAATTATCATAACAATATCATAACTTTAAGAGAGCGGTAATTCTTTTCTATGTAAGGAATACAACTTTTATCCCACTCAATGACATTATTGGTTGTGGAGAAATGGGAAGATAAGTCAGATATATCATGTCTGTTGTTTTTGACATATAAAATGTGTTTTCTCTGTCTAATCTCAAGGCTTCTTGAAGTTTGGCCGATGTGACTTAAACCGCTCGAGCATGGGATATTGTAAACTCCGGCATATTTAAAGAAAGGATGGGAGTCTTTTGGAGATCTTAAGAGTTTTCGAATTGTATCTTTAGGTTTAAAGATCACTCTTATTCTATGTGGTTTGAGGAGTTTAGCAACCTTGTTAGAGGCTGTCTCCACGTATGGGATGACGATTGTGGTAATAAATTGAGTGTCTTCTTTTTGTCTTTGTGGCATCTCCTTATAGTTTCTCTTGCAGACACAGTAAAGACGAAGGTGACGACGGACCCTTCATTTCCATTGTGAAGATTACTTCTCCAGATTTCCAGTATGGAAAATACCTTCTATATGATTTTGTTTTCAATATATTCTATTGAGAACCGATAACTTTTGTAGTGTTCTGAGCAGACCGCCAATTTTAACAGTGGTAGATTGATCTCAGGACCATGAAATGTAAGACCCCTCTCTCTCTCTCTCTCTCTCTCTCTTGTTTTAACATATTTCACTATTAATTGATTTTTTCCCCTCCAAGATAGAGCATCAAACCATAAATATTCTTAAAGCCCACATGCGCCCATGTTGACAAAACTTTGACAAATGTACGCATTTCCTTTTGAGTCAACTGCATGAAAAGAAAAGAAGAGCAAAGAAATAAAGTAATGCAAAATCATCTGTAGATGTTTTCTTGGTTAGGAAAAAAAATTAGAACATCAGTGAAAATCCCATAGTTGCAAGGTTATTACCGGCAGAGAATCCGGCACTCTCGAACAAACAGTGGTAGCCAGTTAAAGTGGAAGGTGTTAAGGAAAATCCTCGGAACAGAAGAGAACCCGCTTTGGCCTGTCTGCCGATTGTTCCCCAACAACAGAAATCTCCTACAAGAGTGTAAAGACTGCTGCTGCCGGGCACAGGACAAAAAAGAAAAGACTTGTGGAGGAACGATCTTGTTGCCAGGACCGGATGAGAGCTACTTTGCTCTCCAAGACCAGACCGCACCACAGGAGAAGGTGGCGGCTGTCTGCAAATACTACACTTCAATCTTAGCCAAAAAGTCAAGAAGCGATATTCATCATCATCATCCTCATGCATATCAAGGATTTACGAATTGCACTGGCAGAGAATCCGGCAGTCTCGAACAAACAGTGGTAACCAGTTAAAGTGGAAGGTGTTAAGGAAAATCTTCGGCACAGGGCGAAAAAGAAAATACCTGTGGAGGAACGATCTTATTGCCAGTACCGGATGAGAGCTACTTTGCTCTCCAAGACCAGACCGCACCACAGGAGAAGGTGGCGGCTGGCTGCAAATGCTACACTTCAATCTTAGCCAAAAAGTCGAGAAGCGATATTCATCATCATCATCCTCATGCATATCAAGGATTTAGGAATAGCACCGGCAGAGAATCCGGCACTCTCGAACAAACAGTGGTAGCCAGTTAAAGTGGGAGGTGTTAAGGAAAATCTTCGGAACAGAAGAGAAACCGCTTTGGTCTAATGTCTGCCGAGTGTTCCCCAACAACAGAAATCTCCTACAAGAGTGTAAAGACTGCTGATGCCGGGCACAAGGCGAAAAAGAAAAGACCTGTGGAGGAACGATCTTGTTGCCAGGACCGGATGAGAGCTACTTTGCTCTCCAAGACCAGACTGCTCCACAGGAGAAGGTGGCGGCTGGCTGCAAATAGTACACTTCGATCTTAGCCAAAAAGTCGAGAAGCGATATTCATCATCATCATCCTCATGCATATCAAGGATTTAGGAATAGCACCGGCAGAGAATCCGGCACTCTCGAACAAACAGTGGTAGCCAGTTAAAGTGGGAGGTGTTAAGGAAAATCTTCGGAACAGAAGAGAAACCGCTTTGGTCTAATGTCTGCCGAGTGTTCCCCAACAACAGAAATCTCCTACAAGAGTGTAAAGACTGCTGATGCCGGGCACAAGGCGAAAAAGAAAAGACCTGTGGAGGAACGATCTTGTTGCCAGGACCGGATGAGAGCTACTTTGCTCTCCAAGACCAGACTGCTCCACGGGAGAAGGTGGCGGCTGGCTGCAAATAGTACACTTCGATCTTAGCCAAAAAGTCGAGAAGCGATATTCATCATCATCAACATGCATATCAAGGATTTAGGAATAGCATGGCCTGTTGTTTTCATCCGGCCTTAGAAGTCATCGTTGAATCTTTTAAGAGGACGTCCTGGTTTTTTTATCCTAATGGCTTGTACTCTAAGGCTTCTTTTGGTAATCTTTCTAATTTCATTCTTTGAACGTGTTCAATCAATTACTGGTTCTTGGTTAAATTCTTTCAAAATGTCTTCGTTTCCTTTCTGATCAAATAGTCTATACGTTTCAGTTTATCCAACAACAACAACACCCACCACAAAAAAAAATGTTTTTTTCTTTCATTCAGTTAATTCATGTAAGTTAAGAAAACAACTTTTTTTTGTTAGATGTCGAAAAGCGTCAACCTTCATTAGTGCTTTATTATCATTCCCATTACGTATACAAGATATTTATACTGTATTATACAATTCAATGTACAGTATTATACAATACACTTCAAGTTGTACACTTCAAAGTACAGTACGATACACTACAATTCAAGTTCTACAATTCAATGTACAATATTTTCCAATACAGTTCAAGTATTACTATCATTTTCTGTTGGTAATTAACTTATTTTTGGCTATTTATTTTGTAACATTTAACAAATGTTTACTTATGTATACAAATAGAGTAAAATACATTTCGGATAATTTTCGTAGTTTATAATAAGTTACTGGTTTTAGTGATAAAGTAAGGTAGTTTGTGTATTTATGTGTAACCATACTGGTTGCTTGAGAATTAAATTAGTCCGAAACAGTCACTGCGAGTCCAGTGACAGTATCTATGAGGGCTCACCTTACACGATTTGATTTGATGTACATGTTAATATATCAGTCTCCTAAGTGAATGAACTATATCGGTACCTTAGTTGGATATATGTGAGTTATAATGATCTCTTATATTATACGTTTAAAGTAATTGTCAACATCGTTTATTCCCATGAGGTAGTCTCTCAATCTTTTTCTAAATGCATAAGCTGAGGTTATAGATTTGATTTCATTTGGGAGTTTATTGTAGCTGCTTGTCGCCAGGTATTCTAAGGATTTATGAAAAATTTCTTTCTTTGCCTTGGGTACTGCCAGCATGTTCCGGCCACATCGTAATCCATAGTCTACATTATATACCAAGAAACTTTCAGCGTTCCTGTTTACGTATAATAGACAACCATAGAGATATAGTTTCTGTAGTGGTAGAATATTATGCATGATAAACAGATCGTTGGTTGAATGTGCGAAGTCAGTAGTGGTTATGGCTTTAATTATTGTTTTGTGTTCTCATTAATGGAAACAGTTTGTTGTAATAATCTCCACCCGAACAGGTGATGCCATATTGCAGTATATGGTATCACCTTACCCTATTATGACATCACCTTATAGTATTACTTATACCCAGTAATAGTATAAGCATCTTAAGAATGCTGCATTTACAAATTTTTTAACATAATATATTTTATTAATCATGAACCTAAACTTATTTGTTAAGAAAGTGGTGTGGGAGTTCCACTTCATACTGATTTTGTTTTTTTGATTAAGCTACAGTTACACGTTAGGATGTCACTACATTTCCTTTCATGCCATTTTATGGTTATATCGTGGTCTCGCTTTTCTGTTAAGTGAAGTACATATATCTCGTTTTATCACTATTAATGTCAAGTCCATTATTGCTAAACCATTTACTTAATTTTTACATATCACTATGAATCCGAGTTTTTAGATCTTCAAGGGTTGTTTCGGTGTATATTAATGTCGTGTTGTCGACGAAGGATATCATTTTGCCAAAAATTTTGTATTTACATAAATCATTAACATATATTAAAAATAGGATGGGTCCTAGTAGAGACCCTTGAGGGATTCCGTATTTTATTATTTTTATTGCGCTATTGAATGTGCTGCAGCTGGTATATTGTTTTCTATTATTCAGATAGGATCTGAATAATAGAAAACAATATAACCAGTCATTAGTAATTCCTCTGATGCCGTATTTGGACATGTTCAGTAGCAATAGGTGATGATGAACACAGTCGAACGCCTTAGATATATCAAGAAAAACGCTACTGTGTGCATTCCTTTATTTATTCCACTACAGACCATTTTATGAAATTCCAATAGCAGTTCTTCGGTATTGTATCCAGATCTAAACCCATATTGATTGGTTCGTAAAAGGATATGGTATTTAAGCGTTTTTTTTTAATTTAAAATTTCAATAACCTTTGAGATTGTGGATAGTATAGATATTGGTCTGTAATTTTTTTATTGCATTTCTGTTACCTCCTGTATATAGAGGTACAACTGAAGCAGTCTATAAATATATCATGTTCAAAGTATTTATTAAGGATATTTGCAAAGAACTCTAATTTGTATTTAATGATAATGTTTACTTTTTTTTTTACATTTATATTGTCTCATCCCATTTTACCCCTTTATTTAATCCGATTACTACACTCTTTACTTCATCTTCGTTTACTGCGTGTAAATGCTGTACATGGAACTCTTAATCCACGGAAGGTGACTGACATACTTTGCCCTTTCCGCAGGGTCGAAAACACAAGTGCCATAGTTTGTAAAGTGGTTGTTCGTTTTGTTAGGTACATCGGTGATATCATTGTCCTATGGGAATATGCATGTTTTGTGCTTTGTGTTACTTATTATCATATTAACCAACCTCCATTCTTTACTTTTATCATTATTGCAAGAAAGAAATTTCGATAGAAGAAAATGTTCTTTTGCCTGTTTTTTTTTTCCCTTTAGGTGGTTAGTGTAATTTTTGTAGTCGTGTTCAGATATTAAATTGCAGGCATTTTTCCTATGCTTATGATAGAGCTTCTCTTTTGTCCTTATCACTCGTTCTTAAACCATAAAACCGGAAGGGAAGTTGTGCAGACGAAATTTTTATTTTTATATATTTTGAAGAATGCATTTGCACTTGTGAAGATAGTTAAGGGGTAGATTGCTGATGTAGATATTTGTGTTTCTTTTTTGTGAATTAAAGATTCTGCTTTGGTTTTTAAATATGTTGGAAGACTCACTCTTGTAACGAGTTAATTTTTAAGGAGATAATATAATTTCGATTTTGTTCCTGACATACTTGTATGTAGGCAGATTAAACCACTCAGGATGGAAGGAGTAATTTGCTGATGGTGCATTAACAGAATTACACACACAAGAAAGAAAGAAAGAAAGTGAAAAAAAAATGCAATCAGTCACTCATACATGCCACTTCAGGTTTCTAATAAGTCAAGGTTTCCCAAACTTTTTTTTCCATGGCCCGGTTATTTTAATACTTCATCTTCGTGATAAACTAAAATTTTTATGGCCAATAGGTAAAATAAAATAGATTTGAATGTTCATAGAGTTTTCATTTATTATTATTATTATAAGGAAGCATTTACTCTTACAAAAATATAAAGAAATTAAACTAAAGCCAAGATATTTGTTAATGAGAAGTGTGATGCTGTTGCTTGTTAACTGGAAACTTCAGGTATGGAGGAAAAGTGATAACTTTATTCTTAAATCTGCTTCCATTTCCAATCGGTTTCTATATTTATTTTTTATTGTTTTATTACCCATTTATCAATCGTTAAATGGGTAATGGCAAGCGGGATGAAGAAAGAATGAAATAAATTATTTAGAAACAATTATAATAATTACAGTTGTTCAGCCGAACCAGTCGCGCGAGGTACCCGTAATCGGTAAATACAAAAAAAAAAAAAAAAAATATGCTCTATCTCTCTTGATGCTTAACTCAAACTGAACAAGCAGAGGGAGTACGTGGTGGGCAAATAAGACAAACGCGAGACCGCTAAACAATTCGGCTGGTGGCGTGGTTCATGCCACGCAGCCTCGCCATTAGTTGTACTTTATCGCAAACAAAGAGACTCTGAGGACAGAGCTCATTTTTCGTCTCTGTTAATTAAATTATTTATTCATTTATTAGTCCTGATTAAATGTTATTTACTTCTATTTTAGAGTTAAAAGAAGAAAAGAAAACCCCAAAACAAAACATCTAGGTTTTCAAGAGTTTTATTAGCGACCAGGCATTTAGCTTACATGACCTGGTGCTGCGTCGTGACCCATCATTTGAGATACGCTGTAATAAGCGATTAGGTCACCCACTGTGATGTGCTCTCTGTCTGTTCCCGTTTAATGCAGGCCTCCTCGTAAAGGAGGAGGTTGCGATGATTCTCATCTGCCACCCAAAGATTTTCTCCACGTGTCCATCTTAGAGCAGAATTCGAAACCACAGTTCAGAGCCGTGGAAATTTGGATTATTCATTTCTGGATTAAGAGAAGGAAGTGCCACAAATTATTCAAATTAGTCCCAAGTGAATGTGAGGCCAATTTGGGGTGATTTTTGTTGGCCGTTCATTCCCACATGGTTATTTGTTTTCACTTTATTGTATTTCATTTTATCTCTGCTGTAGGCCGCATGCTTCAATTTTACAGAAAGTGCATTGGCAAAAGTGAAAAAGTATTATGTGCAAGACAGTTCAGTTTGTGTACAGAGTTTCTGCACATTTGATGATATCATCACATGTGGTAATTAAATTTTTATCGTGATCATCGCAGCTTCAAAATCAGTCAGTATTATTACCGGGGGATACTGATGTTTCTAAATTCTTTATCTCTCTTAATAATCTGATGTAAATTTCTTCAGTTTTGTTGGCAGCAATGCATAAACCAGGGTATGTCATTGTTATCTCGAAGACTATGTCAAGTTGGCAAAAAAGGTATGATATTGTTTTAAAGATCCCGTCAGTATACATCCAGTGTTCGGATCATCCTAGAAGCTGCAGATTTCTTTCGGTGTTAAAACAGTAATGTGATTGGCTGTGGGTCAAGAATCAAACCATAAAAAATATTTTGTTATTTGCCTCAAAATGTCTGGAAATATATTTATTCAATGAGTTGGCTCAGTTATACCAAAATTCTGTTTACTTCATACATTTTGTATCATCCTTTTCAAACTATTGATTGCTGGAAGCTTGACTACTGCAGGCTGGCTGAGTCCAACGGATGCAGTCGATATGATGTACTGTAGATTATGACATGTATTTTTTGCACTCGCGCAGGTATCATTCATGAATTTGCTTATCTCAATATCTTCAGCATTACAATTATGGTTACAATCACGTGATGATTTAGTGAAGTGTTGATGATTATGGTTACAATCACGTGATGATTTAGTGATAGCATGGTCTACACTTATTTTAATTTTGCACTGCATCTTTTTCTTTAATATTGTTCACATCTCCAATAAATTTTAGCTTTAACGTTTTTTGTCTTTTGCTTACAAATAACCGTTTTTATATAAGTTACGCTTGTCTTCGCTATTCACAAAGTGCAGAGGCATCTTGAGAATCGTTCATACAATGTAATGATTGCAAATAAATTAAATTGGTGGTCGACATCTAAGGCAGTTAACAGGAAATACCAAACTATGATTGGTTATTTAAGTGTGTAAACAATGCCGTTGAAATATGGCCTTGAAAGTAGTTAACATGACTTCATGAACAACAACGATGGGCTTGAATGCCTGTAAGTGTCTAATGCCATCTTAGTGACTCTTCCATTGCACTATTATGTGCAAGACAGTTCAGTCTGTGTACAGAGTTTCTGCACAATTAACGATATCACCACCCTATTCTCTGTTTGCTGTTCCTCTTTTGTTATTTCCTTCAATCATCCCAAATAGAAATAGTGTTTTTAATTTTCTCTCATTGTTAATTTTACATATATGGTCAAATAGACAGTTTCCTTTGGATTATTTTCTGGATCAGGATTTATTATGGTTATATTTGACTATATTTAGGGAAAATGGCTTCACTGTTATGACCGACAATGTGGAGTTCAGAGACGGCTTCAAATTTGGTGTCGTCTTGTTTTCTGTGGTGGCACATTTGGCTGATATTCATAGAAATTTGGCCATTTTAAAATGATTAGGAGAAAGTGCATTTATTAACAATAGCTATTGAGGAGCTTACTGTAAAAGGACTTACATTTGGTTAATATTGAGTGAAGCTGGCATTATTCGAATAAAAATGATACTCAAGCACAGTTACATTTGGTCTGCAGCCTTGCTCTATTCATAGATCTGAGCACACTGTTGACCAACAGTGAAAAGCAGAATATAAGTAGAGACTTCTAACTATCTGCATATGAATCATCACAAATAGATTCTCCATAAATTGACATGCTTTGCAACTTACTGCAGAACATTGTGGTAGTGGTGGTGGTGAGCAGTGGTAGTTGAGGTTGGTGTTGTTGCGGTCAGTTGGTGGATTGAGTGGTGGAGACAGAGTTGTAGAGTAGGTGCCCCCCCTCGATGAGTCTTTGAACTCCCTGGATGTGTAAACAACAACAACAACAATAATAATAATAATTCCTTATTGTTGGCTTTCTGGATCCAGCTTATTCTCAAGATCATTCTGTACGACTTCCTCTCGAATGCTAATATCCTCCTATCAGATTCTCTGAGACCTTACATCCATAGAGCATGTTAAAGATATATGCTGTTGAGTGTGTATCTTTATAGCTAGGCTCTTTGATATTTTGTCCATGGCTTTTAAGATAGCTGTTGCTGTCGCTATTCTGATTTTTACTTCTTTTTTTGGGGTCCAAGTCCTGCGTAATATGGCATCTGAGACATATGAAGTGTTCCACATTTACTACTTGAAATCCTTGTATACTAACTCCTGTTGTCTGAATATCATTGTTTTATTTTTTCAAAATTGATATTTAGCCTATATCTTTTTCCTTCTGTGTGAATTGCTTGCAGTGTCCATCGTTCCAGACTTGCTGCATTTTCTTTAGTTATGATCAGGACATTGTCATCTGCAATAGAGAGGTAGTTTATTCTCATGTGACAATGTATCAAGTCATTCGCATTTGGAACATCCAAATGTGCAGGTAGTTTTTTTCCTCCCAATACAACAAGAATTATTCAGCCATTAGATCAAGGCATAGTTGCTACTTTTAGAAAATATTACGCTTCGCGCACTTTTCAATTTATATTAGATAAACTAGAAAATGAATCAGTAACAGTAACTGACGTTTAGAAAAAATTTTCCATTTTGTTGGACTGCTTAAATCATGTCGCATCTGCTATCGCTGAAATAAGACCACAACTTTTAAATGCCTGCTGGAAAGCAGCTTGACCTGGATGTGTTTGAAACAGTGCAACCATTCAAACATTTACATTATCAGCTGAAATCATTACTTTGGCACATGAAATTGGTGGAGAAGTTTTCATACATTTAGCCAGAATGATGTGGATGAATTGCTGTGGATAATGCCTTAAGGTGATGATGATATTATTGGATATCGATTAACTTTAAGATGTTGTCGAAGATCAAGAAAACGATAGTGAAGTGGAAAACAAACCGTCCCCTCACTGCAAATATAATCGAGAAGGTCTTGAACTGTGCAATAAATTGTCAAATCATTTTCTTCTTAATTGATACAAATTTTGAACGAACCTTTAAATTCCAATGTTATCTGAAGAACTGTATGGATGGATATCGCGAGATGTATAAAAAATTAGTGAAATCATCATCGCAAAGTTTAATCACTGATTACAATGTCAGAAGAAAAAAATCAGCACAGAACGAGGGTGAAGCTAATTCTGTTTGTGAAAAACCATTGCCTTTACCATGCAGATCTGATGCGCTGACTATCTCTTCTGGTGATGAAATGATTTCGCACCAGTGTGCAAACGTTGAATATTGTCTAATAGCAACGATAATTCTGATGTAAAAATTAAAAAAAAAATGTTACTTTTCAATAAAATTAAATGAATAAAGCTTTAAAACAAACTTAGACATTCTTATTTTCCTGAATTTTCATAAACTTTTTTTATGTGATTTTAGGTTTATTTTAATTCCTTGCTTCTGTTTTATGCGTTTTTAGAAAATTATGGAACGTATCCCTGATTTTCCAACGTAAGTTTAGGTCTTTTTTTGTGTGATTTTTTATATGCAGTTTTCTGTGGAACGTATCTACTACATAAAAAGAGACCCGACTGTATATTTATTTATGTTGCTTCCACTCACGAAAGGTTACTCCACAATGAACCAACATTATTATTATTATTATTATTATTATTATTATTATTATTATTATTATTATTATTATTATTATTATTATTATTATTATGGAAATGAACACTCTGCAAATAAATAAGTTTGTTTTGTTTTTCAACTACGAGTTCATTTGAAATAGCGATGAACATGATTTTTCAAAATTCTAAAATTCTCCTTGAATTAGGAATGTAATGCAAATTACCATGGCTTGTTCATAAAAGCAGAAAGAGCTGTTCTCAAACAGCAGCAGTATATCTGTAGCTGTAAGCATCTTGGAAAGCATCAAAATATTAGCTTGAATTTCCTAATTGAGGAAATCCCAAGTAACACAGGTTCACTCTTCCAAGTCAGGTGGTCAAAACCATTACAAATCCCCTATAGTTAGTCATTTTTATTATTTCCGATGTTCGGTTGACAGAAATAGCCAGAAAATAATGATGTGCACTTTTCTAAAATCACACAAAGAAAGTAGTACATTAGAAATCACACTTCATTTTCTGAAATCTCCACTCAATGAAAGTACCACGTCTTTTCTTCTTATTATTCTTATTCTTATTATCATCATTATCTGACATATCAGTACAAACAAGGAATCACCACATATTTAAAAAAGACATTTCCGCTAGTTTAGACCAGTGGCAATTTTTGAAGTAGCTATCTTCTTTTAGGACAATAAAATGCATGAGTGTGCTTCCTAACCTAAGTGCTTTACGTGCATAACAATTGTGTTATGAACGGTACTGAAAATAAATTGTTTTCAGTACCGTTCAGCAGATGAATAGGTGGGTCTTCTCTCCCCTCCAAAAAAAATAGAAAAGCTGGATGCTTGTGAAACACATATTTGCCGGTTTTGTTAATTACACTATTTCTTCTTTAAATAACTGCAGCAAATAATTTATTAGGTTTCGATAATAAAATGAAATTGGGATTATTATAAACGAAGAAATTATTTTGACAAAAATATTCATTATCGGGCTGTAAAGGATCTCGGTATTTCTATTTAGCATATAATAGAAATGAAAAGATGACATTGCTGATGCATTATGCACTGCTGCTTGAGGCTCTTTAGTGGGACTTCTGAAGGAATGGCCTTTCTTTCTCAATAGCATTGAGAGTAATCTAAGCTTTTATTCTTTACCTCCAACTGAGAAGATTATTATCTAGTATTTCTGAGACAAAAGTTTTTCCTGGGAAGATTATTGTCTACTGTTTGTGATTCTGGAAATAGAAAAAGTTGTTTCCAAGGAGCAGAAGAGTAACGTTATTTCCTGTTCGTAAAAGTAGAAATACTCGTTTCTAAAACTGAAGCATGACGATTCATATAATGGTATTTTTAAAGGAAGGTAAACAAAAGCTTATATGTATTCTAATGTATTATAATAGATTTGACTTTAAAAAAAATACAGATCTGTAACATGATGATTTTTCCAAACAAGCATTTGAAAATTCTGCAGTTATATCTCCAGGAAATGAAAGACGATAAATATTTTGTTCTTTTGTACGGATTCGAAGAATAAAAGACAGCAAATTTAATCGTACCATTAAATAATTTCATTACGAAGAAGAATCTGTTGTCATAACATCGACTGTTTATTTAGCATCACAACAAAAATCGTAAAGTATAGAAAAATGCATATAGACTAGAATTACAAATACATAAGTTGCCGATTACTGGCTATCGTAACTAAAGACGCACACACTAACTAGAAAACTTGCACAATGACAAGAGTCGTTTATTTTGTAATGGAAAAAGAAACGTATGAAAAATTAAAATCATTTAACACTTTAGTTTTCATGATTTTTACCGATTTAAGTATAACATCATTAAAATTTTCAAATTTCCGATCTAAATTGTTTAGTAAAGTGGATTACATTGTTTTACGCGATTTTAGATTCACTTAAATTTCTGTTTGGATTCTGAAGCATTTCACTCACTGCATTGATCCTGCATATAAGATTATAAATAAACACAAACGTCCATAATCTTTAAGTTTCAAAGCTAATTACTTTTGCTTCATATTTTATATTATTGTCAATTTGAATATTATAAATTTCAACAAAAGAATCTAGAAGTTCTCCAATGTTCAAAATTTATCAGGACCATGTTGATGGTTCCAATAAATCAAAATCTGAAGTCGAAAGTTGATAGTTGTGTAGAAAGTTCCACAAAATTTGAGGAAACTTGTTTTGCTTCATATTCATCTTGTTCTTTGTTATCTTCATATGCTATTTTCGTATCTGCTTCGGTCAATGATTCTGTCACTAGACAATTACTAAATATGCTCTGTATGAATGAGCAGTAGCACATCTGCGTGTATCGGGTGAGAACTTGATTTCTGATCAAGGCTGACTGTAACTGAACTGTAAACAACTTCGCATCTGGTTACGGCTATGTCTGAAGATAATTAACTAAAAGAACTTGCTACGTTGCACTTAACATTGCGAATGACGTCTGTGCGATTTGCATATGCCGGATTGCCGCACCCTTTTTCAATCAATCTTCGCATTATTTTGATAACCACCTGTCAATTCTATTAACTGTTTTGATCAGTTATGTTAATGGCAATTAGGTTAAAGTAATTTATGTTATTTCTAAAGCTCTTAACGGAACTTTTGTTAATAGAAAACCCTTTATGAACATAAAGGCATCGCTTAAATCTAAATTGAAAAACTGTATGCTTTAATCTCTTCTATTACACTTTACTAGAACTCCAGTTCCGACATGAACACCATTTTTGACCCCATTACATTTCACCTTAAAATGAAAGCACTCACTAAAAAAAAGGACGATTCTAATCTTTACCAGCTCAGCACTAATATAGTTTCTAATAAGCTGTATTTTGCAGAAAATTAATTTGTGTTAATCTAAAATCAAACTCCACTGAAACTATCGCAATGAATGGATTGCGTTTATCATCATTATACTCTTGTTAAATATTTTTATTAAACCTTCAATAATGCTGCTAGTAATTCTTTATTTACCATGTTGAAAGTAAAATATTCGCAGAAAAATGTACGATAAACTTAGTCAAAATAAAATTTACACGCACGAACATTCTAGCTTTAGATATTACCTCACACGATATAACTGTGATTAATTTATCTGTCCAAGTTTGTGACCCCCTTCGAAAGCATTATTTAACTGATACATCAGCTTATGGTTTAGCGTTCTGATGATGTATCTTTTTAATTGTATCTGAATTTGATTGCCACATAACATAAAAAACTCTCTGATGTACCATTTTAATGTCATTAAAACCTGTGTAATAGAACGGTATGTAACTAATATAAAGGAATTTCAAGATATCTGTGAAGCTATCTTTAAAGATATTGTGAATAAAAAATAAAGAGGTCACGTTTACTTTAAACAAAAGAGGTTTATTGAAAACAAATACGTTTAATTCCCAAACTGGATAAATATACAAAGCAAGTAATTACTTTTCAGGCTTTTTTTCAGTTGGTTATCGAAATTAAAAAAGCAAGCGCATAAGCTCTTTTATCTCATTGACAGAAGCAATTTAAAATAGTTCTACAAAACATACAATTTATGACTACAATACCAAATTATTACATATTTTTGGCATTTTGCAATATGCAATCTTTTTCTTCCATTCCTCGAAAACGAAGAGGGAGGAACTGAACACCAAGCTTTCTTAAATCTGCTAATGCAGTGAAGGAATTCCATTTTTGTGCGTTCATTTGACTGACAAAACGTCCCCCCACAATTGGTTCAAGAGGATATTTCCTATACTTTCTAAACTGGATTAAGTTGTATGTCATCAACATCACTTGTATCTCGGTGCATCCATTAAGCACAATGCCTCCTCACACCATGACCCCAGCATCGCCATATCTATCTCTTTCTAGAACATTTCCGGGAAGGTCAGTACCACTTTCACGCCAGATCAAGTCAAGTGTCGTCTAGAATCGGTGGAAAGACTAAAACTACTCTCATCTGTAAAGAGTACATTTGCCCATGGATGTCTGATCCAGTTTTTATGGATACAACACCATAAAAAATGAGCTCTGCGATGAGCTGCAGATAAAGGGACAGAAGCTATAGGCCTTCCGGCGTGTGGGCCTACTTGTCGCGTATGTCTTGCCAAAGTTTGAAGAGATATCCAAGTACCTGCGCTTGAATGGAGCCGACATGCAAGATGACCTGCCATGGTGCATCGATCATGTCTTGCTGTTATAACCATAAATCTGTCTTCGCGCTCTGTGGTAGAGCGACTTCTTAGCTCTACCCAGAGGCTGGATACAGCGCTATGCAAGATTCGAAACTCCATGGCAACATCAGTAATTCTGCGGCCTTCAAGCTTTCCAATAATTCTTTCTCGCGTGAACTCATTTAGATGTTATGTTTGGACATTACTATTAAGACTTATCATCTCACCTGGTATTTCAGAAATTTACTGAACACGCACGCACGCACGCACACACGCACACACGCACGCACACACAGACGGACAGAGTTGTATTATAACTTTCCTATTGAATTGCTAAGGTACAAAGGCTAAGGTTTCTAAGGTACAAAGTTTAAGAAAATCTGCTTACAGTTTTGATCATTCTAAAATTTATGCTTTTATTGAATTAGGCTTAACAGGGTTGTTTCTTGAGATCATTGTATCTCAAAATGGTAGGCGGCTTTAGCAGTTAATCCTATTATCAGCGGGACATTGTTTCTAAGGGTAGCTGAACAATGGATACAGTCTGACTAGCAGTATTCAGTCCATAAAGATAGAATAATGTTGACTCATATGCGTTTATGACTATGAAATTCGGGAGTAAATTACTCACTGTTAGAAAGAGCACAGTGCAAAGTATCAGTCGATACTAGATACATCCGGTTTGCCCGTTCGATACTGCACAAAAAAATCAAGCTAAAAGACGAGCGATCTCAGGCAAGTCCTAGTTTACTCGTGTTAAAAGCTAACAAATATTGATGGTAGACCACCGATCTGCCTGAAAATGCAAGAATTCTCTTTTATATTCGACGTCACTTCCGCAGGATATCACAAAATTTCCAACATTGATCCAAATTGCTGCTAACTACTGCTTCACTACAGTAGGTTGCCTCACCCAGCAATGAAAAGTTCTGAGCATGCGTAGAAGCGACAAATGATTATTTAATAATAATAATAATAATAATAATAATAATATTATTATTATTATTATAATATCACACCTCCAAGGAGTCCAAAGACTCGAGGGAGGGCATCAACTCTACAACTGTACTTTTCGCTACTCCACCAACCTTCATCATCAAACACCAACGCCATCTGCCGCCAACTACTACCACTAGTACTTTCACAGACAATCACAAACATTATTTACAAATCTATTATCTAAAAATTTACAAATCATTTTTATTTACTAAACATAACAATCTTATGTAAAAAGATCAACTGGCGTTGATGAAAATTGATTTCTCTGCAGTCAGGCAGAGAGTTCCCCTTCTAATTCATTCTTGAATGAGATAATATTACAAATTACATGTGAATAGCAGTTATTTGATCGTTAATCACAGTGTCCCGTTAAATAGCAGGGAAACTTCTCTCTTCCTCCTATTTTGGGACCAGACAATGACGTCATTTCTAAATTGAAAAGTGGATTGCGATTCAATCCACAATCGCACTGCATAACGAGGAGTTGATTCCAGTCTTGGTGGAAGAGGTCTCGGGTGTTCTACCTCTTGTGATGATGTCCGTGTGGGAGGCGTCAACTTTATTGCTCTCCAGTTCATATACGAGATGGGCCAAAAGTTTATTTGTGATCCACTAACTTGTTATTTTAGTTTAGATTTTTCTCGGCCTGAAGTGCGATCCAAACAGATGATGTGTTTTAGTTATTTCTTCATTATTAACGACTTTATTCTACAAAATTTAATTTTTACTGACTTAGCAAAGTAATTCTTTAAACCCAGGTACTTTGTGGGAAACATTTCTTTCTCATTTCTTTGGTCACAACTTAGACCAAAAGTCAATATGATGTAGGCATTAACTTTTGGTCTAAGTTGTTCTTCAGTATCATGTAGAGCATATAGTTCTTTTGGTTAGGTTAGAAGAATAAGCAGAGGACGTTGTCCTAAACTAAGTCCTCTTGATCTGCTGGAGCCGATCATACAAGTACTTTTTTGAATTCACCTTATTATTCATACCTACTGTTTACAGTATGCAATGTATGTATACTTATGAGAATAGAAGTAGATGTATAAAAAGGTTGCATGCATCTTCGTTTCATTGTATGTGTGAGTGTGTGTGTCTTCATGTATAAAGTACAATGAATATTTTGAAATTTTTTTAAACTTCTAATATAAAATTACTGTTTCACAAATTCTCTACTACTTGTGATACTTTTTTACAATGAATTTAATAACAGTTTACGCATTGACGTATATTGCTTTACATTTATTTAGTTTACTTTATGCAACAAAATTCTAAACTGATCCTCACCTAATACCTTCGTGTGTACTCTGCTGTGCTAAGGTATGAATCTGTGGGATCAGATGATCCGTCCAAGATTCATGTGTTGTTATATATTTACATTGAGTACACGATGACTTGAGTATTGTTTAATTTAATAAAAAATAATTTAATGATATAAACCCAATAGTAATTACCCTCTGTCGTTTTGTAGATGATGGCAGCTATTTATTAATAATATACTCTCACACTTAGCAAGTTAATTTCATGAGTGTTTATCTAGGTAAAAGTGAAGTGTTTCAGTGTCATTTATGACATCAAGATAATTTTGCTAATATCATCCTGTAAAGACCTGTAAAAATCTCACATAAATGTTTTTCTTATTATGTTCATTTATTTCAGTTTTATATACTCTTAGTGAAAATTTTATTTAATGAGGAATGCTTTTTGTTATATGATGAAGTAGTCTAAAAATATAAATTTACTGTATGTATGTGTTCGCATTTACTAATTCATTATATGCTTAGTGTTACCGGAGCTGCCACGTGATTAAGCGGTAGCCACGTAAAAGAAACTTAATTGTAGTTAGAAATAGTAATGTTGCCTACTGTATGTTGCAATCCTTAGGGAATAATACAGCAATGTTGTAAACATGGTCAGCATTACCATTTAGGCAAACTTGGCCACCGCCTAGGGCACAAGCCATGAATGGGCACAAAACTTTCAAAATTTTGCAAAATCGAACGCAAGAAAAATTTAAATTTGATTTTCATATATTATATTATATATATTGTATATTACTTTGTATACTATTAATAAAGCATGCCAATATATATATATTTTTAATATTTAAAATTTCATTAAAAAATCAACTTCTGAAATAAGGGGCGCACTTGTCCACTTTGCCTAGTGCGAAAAATAATCTGGCACGAACAGTGGTTGTATGTATATTATTTGTGATTTTGTGTTAGAATAGTGTTCGTGTGTCACTATTACTGTAAAACGTGCGAACACTGTAGCAACGGCAGCCATCTTGTCACTGGAGTTTCGCTTTGAATTTCGATAATAGACACATGCACTTGCGCTAGTTGTTTTTAGAACATATTTCTCACATATTTGCATTTGTGAGAGGACTGTATATTAGTCTAGAAAACGTGCTGTGTGCATATCTTCAACATTTTACTCCGGAAAAATTTCTACCAATATGAGCTTCACCTAAAATTCCCTTGAATATTGCATTACCTTGGAAAATCAATGTCATTTTTAATGTTTGTGCTAATTTTGTCTAGTCGACAATGCATTTCATTTATCTTGAAGAACCTACTTCAAGATAATTATTTAAAATATTTTGAAAAAAAAAAACGCTCTATCGACGTTCCAGATTATGTTATTTTTATTTTTGTCCAAATTCAAATTTCGTAGAATACTTCACAGATTGCCTGAAGGACGTGCTTTGACGGTTTTGTTTCATAGAAAATATAATTCAATTACTATAAATGGGAGGAGTTGGGGGGGTTTAGAATACTTCAAACAAACAAACCTTTAATAGGACGTGTCTTAGATTATTTCTTCATACACATATTTATGTTTGCTTGCACTCACGAAAGGCTATTTTACGAAGGTAAAGAGACGGCATTATTATTATTATTATTATTATTATTATTATTATTATTATTATTATTATTATTATGAAATAAGCACTCTACTTATATATACAATAAATACAATAATAATAAAGAAAATGAAATAATAATAATAAAATGAAAATCTGCTTCATTTTTCGACTGCGAGTTTTGAAATTCAACTGAATATAATTTTGTCATAAAATTTGAAATTAGCACAGAAATCAGAATGTAATGCAATTTAACATGTCTTGTTCATAAAAGCGGAAGAAATTGTTCTTAAATAGCAGCAGCAGACATTTCTAAATCTGTAAGCAGAAGAACGTGACATGCATATTTTCATACATCGTAGCAGTGCAAGGTAAAATAAAAAGTAACTTCAAACCTTATTTACTGCAACAAATTTGGCCCCGTAGCATTTTTTTAAAAACCATTTCAGAAGATGTATATATCTTGGAAACAACCAAAATGTTGACTTGGAATTTCCTATTGGAGGAAACTCCAGGTAACACTCTTCTCTTGACTTGACCTAGAAGAATGAACTCCGGGTTCACTCTTCTAAGTCAAGAGGGTGTAAACATTGCGAATGTGCTATAGTTAGTCATTCCCATCTTTTCCGGTGTTCAATTGACAAAAATAGCAAGCAAATAATCACATGCACTTTCTTTTCAAAAAATGTACAAAAAAAGTACATTATAAATCATACTGAGATACAAATGAAAAAGAAAATACGACGTATTTTCTTATTATCATCATCATTATCTGGCATTTTCTTTTAGTACAAAGAAGAAATCACTGCATATTTAAACAAGACATTTCCATTAGTTCCGACAGCTGACAATTTTTGAAGTAGCGCTATTTTTACGAAGATTTTACAGTAAAATGTATGAGTATGCTTCCCAAGTGATTTACGTTTTTTTTTATCAATTGCCTTGTGAAGGGTTTTGAAAATAAAATTATTTCAAACATGAACATAATGAATAGGTGGATCCTTCTCCCACAAATGAAAAAAAAAAGGTGCATATGTGTTGCATAAACACATATGCACCTTTTTTTTCTTAATTCGAATATTTCTTTCTTTCTTAAACAAATGCTTCAAATAATTTATAAGTTTTTCCATATAAATTAAGAAATAATTTTCACATAAATATTTCACATCGGAGTGTAAAACAAATATTGTTATTTCTATTAAGGATAAAACTTAAAACAAAACAAGATATTGCTGATGAATTATGCGCTACTGCTTGAGGCTCTTGAGTGATACTTCTGAAGAAGTGGTCTTTCTTTTCTCAATAGTATTGAGAGTAAACTAAGCTTTTAGTCTTTACCTCTAGCTGGGATTATCTAGTATTTCTAAGAAAAAAGTGATTTCGAGAAGCAGTAAAAGTCCTTATATTTAAAAATTTTTAAGAAAAATAAGGTAAGACTGCTGAACTTTATTTTTTTTGTTGCATACATGTAAACAGTTTTGATATGGAGAAAATACAGACTAGAATTTCTAAAACTTGGAATAATGATAACAGACAGTTGAACAGACGATTTTAGATTGAAAAGAAATAGTTCTGACTTAGAAGAATCTGCGTCCGCGGATACAACAATATTACTGGCTTACTTTTATCAAACGTTAAAATCAAGTAAAAGATATTGAATACTGTCCGTGAAAACCTTCAGACCAGTAGAAAATTATATTTATAATTCAGTTCCACGAGTTTCATTCTGAAATAAATAAAAAAAATATTGAACGAAAAATAAATATAAATAAAAACAGATTCTTAGAGAAATGCATAAATTTTTCTTTGTTTTATAAAGGTTAAATTTTGAATCTGGCTTACCTCAATGTGAATTAACTACACATACACTGTGTGTTTAGCAATCCACAATTAGTTGATTTACAAACGATGACCAAATGTCACTTTGTAATAAGACAAATAATACACATGCGCTCCTCATGCCCTAAATGGCGAATCTCTCTTGTTTGAACATCTTCTAACTATTAATTGATTTTTTTCCTCCATAAGGCATCAAACCATAAATATTCTTGACGCCGACGTGCCCGTGTTGACAAAGCTTTGACAACTGTGCGCATTTCCTTTTGTGTCAACTGCATCAAAAGAAAAGAAGAGTAAAGAAATTAAGTAATACAAAATCACCTGTAGATGTTTCCGTCGTCAGGAAAAAAAACATAAGGACATCAGTAGAAATGTCATAGATACAAGGTTATTACCGGCAGAGAATCTGACACTCTCGAACAAACAGTGGTAGCCAGTTAAAGTGGAAGGTGTTAAGGAAAATCTTCGGAACAGAAGAGAAACCGCCTTGGCTTAATGTCTGCCGAGTGTTCCCCAACAACAGAAATCTCCTACAAGTGTCTAAAGACTGCTGCCGGCAAAGGGCGATAAACAAAAGACCTGTGGACGAACGATCTTATTTCCAGGGCCGGATGAGAACTGCTTTGCTCTCCGAGACCAGACCGCACCATGGGAGAAGGTGGCGGCTGGCTGCAAATAATACACTTTGATCTTAGCCAAAAAGTCGAGAAGGATTTTATTATAACACTTGAAAGCAGATTGGAAGGTGATATTTTAAATATTTAAGAGTCTTCATCAAGTTGGGATTTATCTTTAGTAATTCCGCTCTTCCTCATTCCAATAAATTGAGTTGCACAATATTCTGTACGGATTTGAATTTCTCTGATTTTTTGTGTTTATCTCGCCCATGTTGGAGAATGGCTGCCGAAGAGATTTTTTTAAGTCTTTTTTTCTTGGGAGATGGTTAAGAGGTAGTTCTCTTTTTCTTGACCTCATATCCGTTCGAGTTTTCCCTCACGATGAGTTTTATAAATTAAAAAAAATCCCAGCAGTGATACAGAAGAGAGAGTAAAGAGAGACTCTTATTCATGTGGTTTATGTAGAGAGCATCCATTCACAGTATGGAGTAGCATTGGCATGATGAGTTTCAGGATTCACTTCTATCCCTTTCCACTCTTCCAACCCCAGTAGGACTGAATAATTCTCTTCAGAGATACACCAGACATGCTCTAGAGATTCGCTCTAGAAAGCCTTTCTTAATTTTGCCGGCTCCCTTCACATACCTCTGCACGATATTCTTTCAGACATGATCTGGCAGCATAAATGACAGAGGGATTACTCAGAAGTTGACTGGATAGTCTCCTAACGCCACACGGTTAGGGAACTGCTTTACTCTTTTAGCCTCGAACAGGGTGAAGAGGCCTGATCTTCATCCCTAAAAATCTTTACTGTGCTTTATGGGTTTTTTAAACTATTTTTTGTGTGAGAATATTTGAGATCAGCAGCAAAATGGCATTTCTTTGGGTTGTGAGTCCATTGTATTTGGTGAGGAAGAAATAAAATGGAAGTGGTGCAAGCATTGAGAGGTGGCAGATTTGCAAACATAATGCCCACATAGAGGGGATGCAGTCCATACGTGTTCTCAACAGTTCCCCCCTCCAGTCACAGTATTTGGTCTCCCTCCAGTCATGAACTGGAAAAATACTTGATTGCAGGATTTGACGCTAGCTAATCGGGAGACCTCCAGATTCGTTACTAACTGGTTCAGTACCTTGTACTAACCAGCGGCTGGCCTAAGAAACTGTTGTATTATTCTACCCTTGAATGGCGAGGGTTCGGGTCTCCCACAGTGACATTGGTTTGTCATTCAGGGTACCAGTTTCACTGCACGTGGGGAAGTGTGAGGGGGTGAGAGGAAGCGGAACCCTTGCTTTAGTGACCAAACATGGCTACAACCACTTCAGGTCTCTAATAAGGTGAGTAGTGGTATCTTACCGGATGAAGAAGGACCTCTTCCACCTAGCGGTCTAGTTGGCAGGGAAGTTACACTTCTGCAGCGGCAATGCTCGCCATGGTCGCCAGAGTCCCGTTTGTGGAAACCCTGTAACACAGTTAGGTGGAGACGGCTTGACTGCGAGAGGAAATGATATATATATATATATATATATACATATCTTTTAAGGCTAGCTTTTTATTTTCAGTTATTGTTTTGAAAGAGGTACATGTTTACAGAGAAAATGAAATCACTTCAAATCATTAATTAGTAGTTTCTGAAAGACAAATACTAACAAACTGGAGAAAATAAGTAAATAAGAATAAACAAGAAAAAAGAAGAAAACATTACAACACTGTAGCAATCACGATTGACAGATTATGTAAAAGAAACCAAAATTATTTAAGCTATTGAAGAAAATGGAAAATATTAATAAAGATAATTCAGAGGCTGCATCTGAAGTACTTGGAAAAAAAATATTAAAAAAAATTTGAACTCAGGTATGGAAAATAAAATAAAAAAGATGTGTCATACGAATCATTCCATCAAAAAGAAACAAATGAAACACAATAAATCTACAAAAACCAAGAAATATAGCAGAAACATAGGAAAGAAAGCTCGCAAAGATTCTTGGGAACTATTTAGGAATAAAACAGAAGACATACACGTAAGAAAAAAGACACAGCCTTCAATATTAAGGAATTTAAAGCACAAATTGACATAATACAAGAGAAACAATGGAGTGAACGTGACCCAAATTTATTTATAGAAAGTAATAATGAAGAAATTAGATGGATTGATGTAGAGCCAATTAGACTGGAAGAAATGAAAGAAGCAATAAAGGTAACCAAAAATAGAAATTCGCCCTGATTAGATTGCATAAAAGAGAGCTTTGGAAGTATGGTGGAGAATATTTACATCACAGATTCTTAAAACAAATAAATAACTGTTGGAGGAAATGTGAGGTTCCATTGGATTGGTCGAAAGGTGAAGTATATCTATATTAGTGAAAAAGCATATTTGTAGTTAGGAGAGTAGACAGAGATGATTGTGAAAATTATATGGTTTTAGATGTGAAAGATCACATAGGTATAGGCAATATTTATGTTTTAAAAGAAATTATCGAAAGAAGGCAAGAATTTAGTTAGGAGATGCATTTATCATTTAGATATTATGAAAAACGTTTGGCAAGAAATAAAAAAAAATTGTTGAAGTATAAGAAAGATCGATTAGATTTTTTTATTAGAAAGCTTACATAAAGAAACACAAAAAAGTCAAAATTAGGTAATAAATTAATAGAAGAGATCGAATTTAATCGAGGTGGAAGACAGGGATGTTGTTTATCTCAAACTATTCAACATATATAGATCAAATTATTAAAACATGGAAAATAATCAGAAAACAAGTCATCTAGTTCACCAGAAAGAACTGCTCAAAAATGCTGTATGCAGATGATGAGATTATGTCACAAGACAATGAAGATGAACTTAAATTAAACATGCCAAAATTCAATTTGAACATTTCTCAACAGAAAACAAAAGTCGTGGCATTTCAAGGTCAAGATCATGGTAGACCAAAAATAGTCAGAAAATAAAATAACAGAACAGGTGACATAGTTTAATTTTTTAGGCTGCATAATAACTTATCTGAAATATTGTAAAACTCGAAGTAGCTTGGAAATACATTGATTTTTACAGAGATCAAGTCCATGAGAATGCTACAAAAATTGTTTGTCTCTTTATGTTTTATCCTAAATATTACTGTAAATAACTGTATGGGAATTAACTTTTAACTAAAATTTCTAGAATATCAAAAACAAAGGGAATGCTTTGCCATTGGAATTTTGTATAATAGCTATGTATTAGAGCACAAAAAGTTGTTTATGAGCCTTTGCGCATGAACACCTTCGAATTTTGTATAAAAGAGATCTGCTAGTTTCAGAGAAGTTTCCGCTGCCTGACAAGACAAAAAAAAAGAGTACACGGAGGAGAAGAAAGAACTGGTCGGCCTTAACAAAAAGTTCAAGGAGAACTGCCAATTTCTTCAGGGTTTACAACCCTTGGTGCAAGGTACCGAGAAGGCGAAAATAACAGGGGAGTGAGCTGAATATCGAAGGGGAGGCGAGGTCCAGTTGCTGAGAAAGGAGAGGTGAGGTCCAGTTGTCAAGAGAGCAGAGGCGAAGTCCAGTTACCTAAGAGAGGAGAGGTGAGTCACAGTTACCTAGAAGGGAGGCAGTCGGTGAAGAACCAGAAGCAGTCAGACCCAGAAGACATGCCAGAGGAAAAAAATGGGAGAACAGCCAATATAAATAAGCCAAGTGCCAGTCAAATGTCATATTGCTGTGGGAAGTCAACCGAAGCCAGAAGCCACAGAGAGATCTTCAAGCCTGTATGCTGAAGCTTCTTACCTGAGCTTTTGAGTAGTGGGAAGAATGCAGTCCAAAGCCTCTATTATCCCAATGAAAGGCCCATGAAACAAGTCTCTCCAGACGGAAACCTAATGCCTGAGATGAAAGAAAAACCATAGAGACTTTGATGCGGGCCCTTTGGAAAGTGGCGTGACAAAGAGCCTCTGTGTGTTACATCCTTTAATGTACATTCTTTTTGTAATCTAGGAGATATGCCATGTATGGACTGATAAGAAATAGTAATAAGAAATATTTATAAAAGATTCCCCTGATTTATTGTTAACTGGAATATAAATTGTAAGATAACTTGCCATAGCTAGCTAATCTCTTTATGAGTAAATTAGTCTCGGCAATTTGATTTTTTTAAGCAGAGAAGTAACAGAGTAATTACATTGTATAGTCATTTAATATTGAAAGGGAAAGTTTGTTTCTTTATACCAAAAGTATAAAGGATAGGTAGAAACAGTAACCTCTGTATCGCTTAATTAATGTACTTTGTTTTTAATGTAAATAAATGTGTTTTAATTATATGTCAACAGAATGCCACCTGATTGTTTATTTTACAATGCACTGTTCCAAAAAACAGACTTATGAGCAGGAAACAACTAAGGCATTAAAAATGCAGTTTAAGTACTTAAGAACCACGACTGTTTATATAAACTTTGTTGAAGGAATGTACGCTAGTTAGAGAGAGACAGAGAGAAGATACTACAATAACAACCACTAAGTAGAAAGTGTATATTTTTACAATAGCACAGTAACCAAACAGCATTCATTACAATACAGGCAACAAACAGCTAATATTACAATATAAAGATATAGATGAAAAACTTTCAGAAAACCTGTGAAACAATTAAAAAAAAAGGACATTAAACAAAAAAAATGAGAAACTGAGCTAAACTTTTATAAAGTAATGGCCACTCCCAATCTATTATACCGCTCAAAACAATTAGGGGATGTTTTGGTTTTCGCTCTAAAATGTATAATTAGTTAACCTTGTAATAAATATTGATTATTTAAACAATATCTCATCAATTACACCCTATCTATAAGTAAGAAATATTTATTTATGATAAAATACCCAATAGTTATAATTATAACTATTGGGTAACAAAGTACAAATAATTATTTGGAGAAATTTATAATTATCCGACAGAAACTAAAATATCCCCTAATTGTTTTGAGCGGTGCATATGATTCAAAAACATTCTTTTCTGTCCATTTTGTTTATTTATTTCTCTGAGACATTTCATCTAGAATGCCTCCAGTTTTCGTATCTCTGTCTTCTTGAGTGTCCAATTTTCTGAAGCATATAGCACAGTGGGTATTACAGTTGGATTATATTATAGTGAATATACGTTATTAAAGTGAACATGTGTTGCGGGAATATGTGGTGGTAGAGGAATTTTTCTTCCTCAAACTCTGATTTTTCATCCAGCATATACACAAATCGGATTTTAGAATACTCGCAATTTACACACAAAAAATACTGTTGGTGACGATGATGGGCACGAGATGGCATTGATGGTAGTTGTATGTATTAGGAGAATTAAGAAGTGAGTGAGATGGTGTGTTCCAGAGTGGAGTAGAGTGCCCTCCAGCGATGAGTCCTAGTAGTCATTAACCAACAAAGGATTTATCAACGAAATCTGAAAAAATTAAAAATTAAGAACAAACTTTCTTGGTCCCCAATTCAAGTATAAATGGACCCAACAAACTTTGCATTGTTTTAATTGGGATTCTCAGTCCGAAAAATGATTCACAAACTGTCCACGTGGTTTTAGTTATTTCTTCACTGCAGTACAGGGAAATTTACTTTCTATTTGAAATGAGATATTCTTAAATTGAAAGAAAATTTCTTGTAAGGTGATGAAACTGTTGAGAACGTTTCAAGTGATTTATTCAGTGGAGCTTGATATGACTTTCTTATATGATGTGAATCAAGATGTAGTGTTTTGGATGAAGGCAAGATATGCATTCTTCAGTGTTTCTAAGATTTAAGCGCAAATAGAATTCGAGTATCTTGTGTTGCTGTTATACCAGAAAAAATTTTCTGTATTGCGTTTTTCTCTGCTGTTAAATGAAGAGCGAATTTCGTTCTTAAAGCATAAAACTGGAAGGAAGTTGTGTAGACGAAAATTTTATTTTTCATGTGGCAAACCACACAAGCGCAAGCACATTCTTCAAAAAGAATTTATTTGCGCTTGCGAAGGTAGTTGAGGAGTTGATTGATGATGTAGATACATATATTTTTTATGTAAATTAGAAATTTTGCTTTGGTTTATAAAGATGTTTGGAAGACTCACTCTTGTAATGAGTTAATGGAGATAATATTATTTCGATTTTGATCCTGAGATACTTGTATGTGGTGCACCAACAGAATTACATACACACAGGAAAGAAAGTGAAACAAATACCATCGGTCACTCATACACGTCACTTCAGGTTTCCAATAAGTGATTAGGTCGCCCACTATGATGTGCTCGCTGTCTGTTCCCGTTTAATGTAGGCCTCCTTGTCAAAGAGAAGGTACCGATGATTCTCCTCCGCCAGAAAAGATTTTCTCAACACGCCCATCTTAGAGCGGAATTCGAAACCACAGTTCAGAGACGTCGGAATTCATTTTTGGGTTAAAAGAAGGAACCGCAACAAAATGTAAAGTGAAACTAGAAGGCATCACCGACTCGGCAGTAGCGAATGCGAGGTCAATTTGGGTAGATTTTTGTTGCCCCTTAATTCCCACATGGTTGTTTGTTTTAACTTTATTATTAATTACTCTTGCCAATAGTGCTGGTTACATATATTTATAGACATGTTTGTTTAAAACTATTTAATTATTCAAATTGTGTAATACTTTTTGTGCATCAATTTGTATTTTTCTTACATTCTTCTTCTTATTATTATTATTATTACATTATTCACATAATTGACACACAGTCAAAATAATCATTCAAACAGAGATAGAGAGCAATTCAGATTCTACCCAAGAATCAAAGAATAAGTCTGTCAGGTTGCGTCGTAAAATATAGACTGTTCCAAGTAATACTTTTTTGTTAGATCATATATAGTGTTCTTAATGTTTAGTTCTTGTATCTAGTTGGATAGCTTGTTTGAATTTACACCAAGTGCACCGATAACTATTGGGATGACGTTGGTGTGTTTAAGCCACAGTCGGCCAACTTCGATTGCTGAATCTCGATATTTAGTAATTTTTTCCAGTTCTTTGTTCTTATCACTGGTACTTCAATATCGATAATCCAAACCTGTCGATGTCCGATAATTGTGATGTCAGGTCTATTGTGTTCCAAATGCCGATCAGTTTGTATTCTAAAGTCCTAGAGAATTTTTGCTGTTTCGTTTTCCAGTATTGTTTCTATTTTATGCTGCCACCAGTTATCAGAAGTAGGAAAGCCATATTTTCTGCATACATGCCAATGAATTATTTTGGCCACTCGATCATGGCGGTATTTATAGTCAGTTTGAGCTATTTTGCTGCAGGCACTGATTGGATGTTCTGCCGTCTCATCTTTCTGATCGCATAATCTGCATTTGCTGTTATTATTGATGTTCAAAACTTTTGCTTTCATTGCATTAGTTTGTAATGCCTGTTCTTGAGCCGCTGGAATAAATCCTTCTGTTTCTTTTTTAATATATTGTAGCCATTGCCACGTATTGATGACGTCAATTTTTCCTTAGTCTACTGAAGAAACTGACCATGCGGTTTATTTTTCCAACTTAGACATGGACCATTTTGCTGTTCCTTTTTGTAATCGGATTTGTTTCCTGTTTCTTTCAGAAGACAGTATTGTGTAACTGCTTGAAGCATTTGCTCAGAGCTATTGGGCATGTAACTTTTTAAACTAATTTCTATTTCTTCCACCGTCTCTCTCTCTCTCTCTCTCTCACTTGCAGCAGACCCTGTCTACTTATTCTACTTGGTAGGTACAACCGGTCAGCGTCACTTCGTGGAGGTAATGCTTGATGCATAGTCATAAGTTTTCTAGTTCTGCGATCCAATTTGTCCAGGTCTTCTTTTGCCAATTCTGTTATACCAGCTGTGTATCGGATCACTGGTATAGCTCAAGAGTTCGTTGCTCTAATTGTGTTCAATCCATTAAGTTTGGTTTTCAGAATATTTCTGAATCTTTTGATGCATTCCGATGCTGCCTGTTGTTCAACTTTCGAGGTGGAGAATATCACTGGTTTCTAATAGTCCTAGGTATCTTTAGTGCTCATCATTTTTGTTCTTTTTCGTTCTTTGATGTTCATTGTGTTATGTTATTTTCATTTCATGCGGTAATTTTTCAGGTAATTGAATTCACTTTTCAGGTGGATTAAATTAAATTACCTGAAACGTAAAAATACAATAATTGGTTAATTGAAAACGACCACCAACTGAAATGGGAAATTGGTTCAATTTGTTGGGACAAACAGAAATATCATATGATAGGATCAGCAGTTAATTATCAAATTCTGTTAGCCTAAAGGGCAAGAAAAGTCGATATTCTTATCTGAATTATTAAGCAGACCTATTCGGGGTTAAAACGATATAAATGGAAATATATAAATATGCGTGCTTAACCATGTCACCCGAAACATATTCAAAGGTTTTATGCTTAAATCAGAGCTCAATAATATGTACAGTCATTTAAAAAAATAAAAGAAAATAAAATGTACGTATTAATAGTAGTAAAAAAATTCAGACGTACACAGACGTGAAAGGGAGTTATCCGATGACGTTATAGCAAGACGATGTGATGAAGCATGAGAAAACATGTCCATGATGTCATCTCCATGGTTGTTATACTTTTAGGAAACCTACATGTTAGGCCAACAGTTCTCAACTTATTTCAATAGCGGAAAGTTTTCACTTTGATGAAAATTTTGAAATCCTGACAATTTTTATCAATCACTGACAGCACAGTGATAAAAACACTGACCATGCATGCAATGAGGAATGCATATCCATACTCGAAGTAGAAAAAGCCTCCAAAAGCCTGAAATGTGGAAAGGCAGCAAGAGTAGATGATATTCAGAAATGCTCAAGTATGGGGATATAAAAGTCTTACAGTGGTTGCACTGCATAGTTCAGAAAGCCTGGACAGAGGGATGAATTCCCGATGAATGGAGTAGAGCTCTCATAATACCCATATATAAAAAGGGAAATAAAACTGAATGTGAGAATCACAGAGGTATTTCCCTACTGAGTGTTCCTGGCAATATTTATACAAGTATACTTGAGAAATGGTTGAGAAGAGTTGTGGAAGAAAAGCTTGGTGAAGATCAAGCTGGATTCAGGCCAAATAGAGGCTGTCAGGATCAGATCTTCACTTTACGACAAATAGTCGAGAAATCATGGGAATATAACAAAAATCTGTGCTTAAGTTTTATCGATCTGGAAAATGCATATGACAATGTGCCAAGAGAGAAGCTATTTGATACGCTGCATTTATATGGTGTCAATGGGGAATTATATCAAACAATACTTAGTCTTTATTTCAGTCGTAAGACAGCAGTTAAAATTGAAAGAAGTACAGGAAGATAGTTTGATGTTTAATTTGATGTTAGACAAGGATGTACATTATCCCCTCTGTTATTGATTATCTATATGGATCACATTATGAAGAAAAGTGGTATTAAACTCAATATCAGAATTGGTGATGTTAATGTCAGCTCTTTGCTTTATGCAGATGATGTTATACTTTTAAATAAATCTAGTACAAGTTTGCAAGATTCTCTGACTAAATATGTTTAACTGTTGTAATAGATTTGGTACGAATTTCAGCAACAACAAGACAAAGACAAAGAAAATAGGCAGAAGCACTAAAAATATCAACTGCATTGTGAATGGAGAGCCTGTGGAACAAGTAAAACATTTCAGCTATGTAGGCGCGATTTTTAATGGAGATAGTAAATTAAATATGAAAATAGACAACAGAATCAACAAAGCTAGTATTGTAGTAAGTCAACTAAAATACCAGCTTTGTTGATTCTGTATTTGTTGATTCTATATAACTGGTTTGAACAGTGTTCAAACCAGTTTTGACTTACGGATCTGTGAGCTGGGTTAGAAATAAAACACTTGACTAAAGACTAGAGCCAGCAGATATGAGAGTCCTGAAAAAGATTAGGGGGCATGAACAGATTGCATCAATGACAATATCATATTAAAAATGAGGATATTAGAAAAGAACTCGGCGTTGTTAACATCCAGGAATGTGTTAGCAGAACTAATCTCAGGTGGTATGGTTACGTAAATAGAATGGGAGAGGAATGATTAGCAAAACAAAGACCCAGAGGAAGGCCAAAATATAGGTGGATTGATACAGTAGAAGATTGAAATATAAGATCTGTTAACGTTGGAGTCTTGACAGGTAATAGATTGATTTGTTACACCTGTTAAGACATGTCACCTAAACAGATTTGGAGGAAAATTGTAGATAGGAAGTTAGTAATGGTGTAATTTTTCATGTAGTACTATCATATCCTGTACACTCTTGGAGGGTCCATGTCAGGAATGTGATGATGATGACAATTTTTACTGATTACAAATAAAATAACAAATAAAAAATTAATGAGTAGAATTAAACTTCGGCTTATATTTCAATATTCTTTCAAAATTTGGTTTAATTGTGAAGAACTGAATTCCAATATCAGGAGTGGTATCCAACTTGGCTATCAGCAGATAATGAAGTTACAGGATTGAATGTGAAGGGTTTAGCATATTTAGGTAAGTTAGAGAAGATAGGATGGGGAAGGAGCACTGCTGATGATAGCAGATCAATTGACATCAAAAGGAATAGGAGGCAGGTGGGAAATGCCTGTTCATTTAAAGCAATCTGGTGTGAGATTAAGACCGGTAAGACAAAATATACAACTACTTCTTGATATAGGCCAGCGAGTTCCACAGATGAACTGGAAGATATGCATCGCCAAATTAGTGCAATAAGTGCAGGTCGAGTGACTATTATACGGGACTATTATTATTATTATTATTATTATTATTATTATTATTATTATTATTATTATTATTACTGGAAGCTCCAAGGAGTCCTTAGACTCATCGAAGGAGGCTCAGCTTCATGTCAAGAACAAATATTCAACATTCACATAGTATCCATCATACTTCTCCTTGAACTCATTTACAGTCATGGCACCCACAACAGATTCTGGCAGTTTATTCCACTCATTTACCGCTTTCCAAGTAAAATACCTAGCTCTAACACCCCTGCTGACCACACTCTTACCAAGCTTCCATGGATGGCCCCTAGTCCTCCCACTACCAGTCCTATTCTCAAAAATATCTTCTGAATTGATCTTATAGAATCCCTTCAGTAATTTGAATGTCTCAATCATATCACCCCTTTCGCCGCCTATGAACCAATTTCTTCAGCCCACAAATCTTTAACCTGTTCTTATAAGGTTCATTACATAGTCCTGCTATTATCTTGGTCACTCGTCTCTGGATCCTCTTCACCTCCTCCCCATCGAAAAGAAACCCTGGCGCCCATATCTGGGCACAATAGTCTAGATGGGGTCTTATCAAGGCTCGATACAGAGGAACAATAACCTGTTTGTCTCTGCTTGTTAAAGTGTTTTTCAGCAACCAAGTGATTTGATGAACTGATTTAGCCACTTTTGCGAAGTGTCCCCTAAACTTCAACTCCCTATCCACCAACACTCCCAAATCCCTTGCTTCCTCAATCTCCTGGAGTACAGTTCCACAAATGGGATATACTGCTGCTAATCTTTTAACTCAAAAATGCAAAACCTTACATTTTTCCACATTAAATTGACATCCATTCTCCTTTGCCCAGTCCTCCATACTATCCAAATCATCCTGCAAAATTTTGACATCCTGAACATTCTCTATTGCTCTACCTAACTTTGCATCATCTGCAAACAGATGCACAGTTCCTCTCAGATCCTTTCCTATATCGTTAATGAACAAGTTAAACAGTAGTGGTCCAAGAACAGAACCCTGCGGCACACTGCTAGTCACAGGCTCTCTTTTGGACTCAACTCCTGAATAATCCACTCTGATAACTCTCCATCAACCACCCTCCTATCCATCTCACGAACCCTATATCCATTCTCATATGCTGCAGTTTACTGATTAGAATTCCATGTGGTATCCTATCAAAGACTTTAGTAAAGTCCAGTAGAATCACTGTAAACCCGTTACCCTTATCCAGTTCAGCCGTCACTGTATCATAGAACGTGAGCAAGTTACTGAGGCATGATCTACCGTTCACGAAACCATGCTGTTCCCCATAAAATATCCCATTTTCATCTATCCAATCTTGTATTTTCCTCTTGACTATTGTCTCCGAGACCATGACAATAATTCCTGATATGCTGATTGGCCGGTAATTTTCAACAGCCGTCTTCGAACCTTCTTTATGCAGTGGAAGTATTTTCCCCTCTTTCTACCCCCTTGAGACTAACCGAGACCCGAGACTCAAATTAAACAAAATGGTCAAAGGCACTGACAATTCTTTAGCCGCTTCTCGTACGACACGAGCTGGTATACCATCCAATCCTGCAGATGAGTTGACACTGAGCTTTCTAATAGACTACTCACCTCTACTTCATTCACCACAATTCCCATATAAGCTATTTGTTTTTCCATTTCTGCAATGTCGCCACATGGATGATATACTCTCGCAAAGTGCTCATTCAGTAATTCTACTATATCAACTGATTCGGTTACCTCCTTACCATCGGCATTGTTTAAAATCAATCTGGCATATACATTTTTTCTTTTACAAGCAACATATTGAAAAAACTGTTTGGGATTCTCTTTAGCCTGCATGGCTAATATTCTTTAGTAATCAGCTTTTGCTTTTCTTATCACACTTGTTACTCTTAGGGCCTGGGCTTTATACTGTTGATGTGCCTGCAGGTCACCTTTCTCCTTAAATTCCCTCCACAGTCGTTTCTTTTTTTTTTTCAGCTCAAGCTTAATGGTGTTATTCATCCATTTAATCCCTACTTGATTTATTATTAGGACTCTAGGTAGATAGTCAGCTATTGCCTCCTGCAAAGCCTTCTTAACCTCCTCCCATGCACTATCAACTTCTAGCCCTTGCAGTTTTACATGCCATGGTACTGAACTATCAAACTCCTAAGCTTGTCGTACTTACCAGCCCGATAATTCCACACCTTTAGCCACCTCCCAAGTCAAGACCCTATGATCACTCTCGCCAATTGTTGGCAATGTGATCATATTCGTTACAGCCAAATCCTCAGATGCAATTACTAGGTCAAGAACTCTCTGACCCCCTAGTATTTTCCATTACATGCTGTTGCAGATAGTTATCCCTTAATAATCGCATAAAGCCCAATTCCTTCCTCCCGTGTGTTCTCTCCTCCCTCCAATCAATGCTACCATAGTTGAAATCTCCCATAATAATTACCCTCCTTCCACTCATTTCTTCTGTTTGCTTGTGCATACTATCTCCACCATCTTTTCCATCACCTGGTCTATAGCAGCTCCCAATTGTATATTTTGTTCTGCTATCCTCAATCTCACACCAAATGGCCTCAGATGTGCTCTTTTCTCTATCCTGCAATTCAACTTCTATTCTCCTTGGCTGCAGCTCATCAGCTATCATCAATACTCCTCCCTCATTTTATTCTCCCTGTCATTCCTGAACACGCTATACCCTCATATTCAATCCCACTAGCTATATTATCTTCAGTCAGCCATGTTTCAATAATGCCAATAACCTGTGGTCTGGAAGTACCAACCAAGGCCAAAAATTCTTCATTCTTGTTCTTAATACTCCTAGCATTAGTATACATGAATTTCAGACCCCCTTTAGCCCCATCCCTACCTTGATGTCTTATACAAACTATCCCATTCTGATTTGTTATCCTTATTTGCTCAGGCATATTATACTCGTTCATACACTCAACTGCCTCCCTAAGGTCTGCATATCTACTCCCCCCTTAATAAATCTAGTTTCCCTGATTCTGCACATCCACTTCATTCAACAACACTTTTTCAAGTCTCCTTACACTGAATCCATTCAAATCCAAACCATCCATCTTATATAGCTCATTTTGCCCATCGAAATCACTCCACATGTCCACAAATTCCACACCACTCCTCATGCATCACCCACGCATAAAATTATTTGCAATTATGGCCCTCCTTCTAAACTCTTCGCTATCACACCATGGAATAAAGATTAATCATCCTAACTCTCTCACTCTTTTATTTTGCTACCTCAAACAATTCATTCAGGTCCTCTATCGTTTCAATTTTATCTCCTTTCAAATCATTTGTACCTGCCACCACTATCATTTCTTTCACCCTTTGCTTTTGCTCCCTAATAGACTCACTTACATCGTTAATGGTCGCACCAGGTTGATACGATTTTGTCAAATTCTCTACTATCACACCTCGTACTAACGAATCTCCATACATCCCTCGCATCTTCATTTTGTTTACGTTCACAATCATACTCTGTTTTTTCCTTTCATACTTTTTTATTGGCTGGTACACTCGGTAGACATTTGTGCATACACTTTAGCTGCCGCTTTGCTCTACGTATCGCTCCGCTCAACAGCATGATCTCTTCATTGCATCTATCTCATCTTTTTTATTATCTATTAAACCATTAATTTGCTCTGTATTAATACCTTCATTCACACTTTCTACATTTACGCCCTCATAGCTCTCTGGTACAACCCTCGCAATTTCTTACCATATTGCTATTTTCTTCATTCTGAGATTTGACAAAAATATCACACTCGCGACCTGAAATACACTTTAATTTCTCATTTTCTTACATTTTATACACACATCTACTCCATTATCATCATCTAACCATGCTCCAACCGCTCTCCGCAATACATACATTTTGCAGATAGTACACTGAATAATCTCCTTTATGTTACCATTATTGAACAAAGTTGGCGAACCATTATTACTAGCCGCCATTTTCCTTCTTACTGGAGCTATGTGCTCGCTTCTATCGTATTTTATCAAATTAATAATTGAAACACCAAAAGCACACAAACAGACACACAAAAATACGAAAAGCAAACAAAATTACGTAATATTCCAGCAAAATTGTCAATGATAATTTAAAATAACACTTATCTTATCAGGAGCTCTTAACAAACACTACAGACCACGAATCCCTCTATCAGCAACTGCTCCAATATTGGATTGATAATATTGGATTGATTGATAATTATTATTATTATTATTATTATTATTCCTGATACCTCCAAGGAGTCCAAAGACTCATCGTGGGAGGACATCTACAACTGTCTCTACACCTGACCTCTACTACGAATCATCTCCATCAACGCCATCTACCGCCCACTTCCAACACCACCACAACTAGTAATTTTTGTCTGTAAATTGCGTGTTCTGAAGGGCCGATTTGTATGTATGCGGGATGAAACACCCGAGTTTCCGGGAGAAAAAACCCTGCTACCTCCATATGAGATCGGCTAACTCACCTTCGATTGAAATCGACCAGATAAAGATTCCTCCCGTTGCGACAAGAATCGAACTTAGGCCTATTCCAATCGAAGGGCGCAATGTACTGTCGTTCTTCCAATTGCGCTACGGAGGCGCTCATAATGAGACCGGAACATACCAATATGGTCTATACCCGTAATTATTATTATTATTATTATTATGATAGTATATTTAACATTTTATTCACATCTTTGGAAGTCAATGTTTGACTTTTATGAAAATATTTTAGGTGTCATATAGGAGTGTAAGGAATTAGACGACTAATAGTTTTAGAAAGGATACTCTGCAGTTTATGTGTTTAATAGTATTATTACTTATTATTATCATGTTCGGACATGTGCACACCTAACATTTTAATTATTACCTTTCTGATACATTTATTACACAATGCTGAGGGTGTTTATTTTATTTTGTTTTAATATACTGCACGTTATTATAGTAGTAAGTACAGTAGACTCATGTTCATAAAAAATGTACCAGCTGCTGCAACCGTGTTTTTAGTTAATTTTAAATTTGAATGCCTAGAAAGGGTTAATGGCACAATAATTGTTCAAATAATGAAGAAGGTCATATAACATTTTTATTTTTATATTGATATTTGGCTCTTTATAGCACAGATATAACGTAATTAGAAAATAACAACACAGTTAACAAATTACTAAAATAAAGAAAATGGCTACCAGAAGGCTGTAAACCTTAAAAATTTACAAATATTTCAAAATGGAGTGGACAGTGAAAATATTACTGTGCACTCCATTTTGAAAACCAGTTACTGCTATCAAAATTTACTTTACCTGCACTGTTTTACTAACATTCAGGGCTAAAAATTCACTTTTTGCTGTTTAGTACTTCGTGGTCTCTTGCTGTTATTACAGCTTGGCTTATGCGAGCATTAATAAAATCAATTTCTAGATGGTTGCAACTGTCAATTCATGGTTTCATACTCTTCCAACGGCTACTTGGAGCTCCAGAAGTGTTTTCAGCATCTTGTGTATTTCAGTCTTCACTTGGTACGACAAATTCCCAATGAAATTCAGATCTGGGCTGTTTTCTGGCTACAGTAGTCGATGAATCGAGTGTTCATTGAGCCAATCATTAGCCTATTACAAAGGGTAAAGAGTTTTTAAACTACTAAACTCAATTGGTAATGTATAGTTTAGGGTTATAACAGCATTACGTACACATTTTTCTATGACAAGTGGCAGAGTCATCCTGAAAGTTTCAGTTGGACATTACGGTTCTTTTATAGTATTCTTTTAAACTTTTCTGGTACATTTGCGCATTCACTGAACCTTTTGAGAAATGCAAGCGACCAACAGCATCATACGACATACAGTCCCAGATCATCTGCTTTTGCAGAGAATTTGGCTGTGGACACAGTCAGAGTTGAATTTTGGACTGATCATATTTGAAAAATCCCCAGACCGAACGAAATTAAATATCCCACTTTCAACCTCCCATATACAAAGCACTGATCTTACAACCACAAACATCACACAGGTGAAAACAAGACGTTATCTCGGATGCTGATCAACGTACGAATAGCCATACAAACTACCTACAAAACAAACTCAGAATAATAGACAGCAACTATATCGATTAAAAGACATTGCTCCGACACACAAAAATACTAATCTATAAAGCATTATGTGAAACAATTTTAAGAAATGCAATTACATCGTACGCATTCTGCGCTGACTACAAACTTAACAGAGTACAATCGTTGCAAAATAAAATGGTAAAACTGATATTCTGGCAACGAAGAGAACCATCCACATTCATATGGGCAGCAAGGACACAACACAAAATATTTAAGGTGAAACACTTATGATACTACACAACCATCCTAAAAGATTACTTCAGTCCAAACTACAGAGTAACCAGAAGAACATATCAGATAACAAGACCACATTCAATAAACTACGTAACATATAAGTATAACAATCACTACGGAAAAGCCACCTGAAGGTTCTACATACATGATAAACAAACTGCCATTCAACGACAGAAACCTAGGGGCCTACAGAGAGCTAAAACAAGTGCTATATATATATATATATATATATATATATTATAGTGAGACTGAAAATTAGAGGAAAATCCCCCCCCCCCCCTCCAGCTCTCATGCACACAAAAACCAATATCAAGTGAGTGGGTGCATTTACTCTCCGCTACACGTTAACAGGACACAGCACAAAATTATATATATATATATATATATATATATATATATATATATATATATATATATATATATATATATATATATATATATATATACATATATATATGGCGTTTGCATATATTGTGTTCGAATCTAGTCGACGATTAGAAGAACATTTTCTAAGCCTCTGACCGGTTTCCAAGTCAGTCAATCTCTTGCAATAGCAAGCGGGAATAGTCGGGTTTTTCGTCCCGTTAATCAAGAAATTCTGCCGTCAAAGCCACATTATTTCCAGACATTAAAAATATTGTGTTAGGGTTTGGGACCACGAAATTGCGGTACTTGTTAGCCGTCTTCTTCCCCGGGTTCCGATTAATTAGTGATAGCCTTGGATCTGCTATCTCTGATTGGCTATCAGTGGAGATTAGCTGATTTTTTTTCCTGACACACACACACACATTATATATATATATATATATATATATATATATATATGTCTTCATATATAAGTTTCCAAGCTATATATATAAACAGTATATATATATATATATATCTGACAGGTATATGAAATATATAACCACGATATATCATTACCAACCCTCATATATATCTGTATAAGCTCTACAGAAGATTTTATAGAAAGCAAAAATACCACTCACACTAACAAAACAACAACATCTATATGTATGAAGAAAGAATATACCAGTAACTTGTATACTGAATTTTTGAAGAGAAGTGAAATATCAGTTTGAAAAACAAAATCTATAAAAAAATATTGAAAGACAAAATGCAGAAAAAATATGTATATTAAGATAAAATTCCATATTATTATTGCTATTGAATTGTGAGTTGTGTTACTGCATTGTATAGTGAATTGAATGCACACATTCATGCCAATCTATATGTAAATACGATGGATAAAATATTTACTTAGTTTTAAAATGTATAATTATATTTATAAAGAATTAAATAGTCTGCATTTTGTAATGAATCCTTGTACTGTACTGAAAATGTCTCATGTATAATATATAAATATATACTCTGTATAATAATAATAAAAAAATTAAGTTATTATTTCAATAGTTTTGCAAACGATCTATCCAACCGATGTCTGTACAGCTATATCTACAAGTACGCAGATGACACATTACTGATATCAATACACAAAGACCTTTAAATTGGCTAAGTATTCAAAATAACCAAACATAATCACTGGTTGGCACATTGTAATAAATTGCAACAAATCGCAACTCATAATATTTAAAAACTCAGATTGGTTACAGATCTCTCACACATATCTTTGAAATGTCATACTTCACATTGTCCAAAGAAAACGTCCACCTTTTCTTGCACTACAATCAAGTAAGTTAGAAACCTCAAGTGTGTGGGCCTGCATTTTGATCACAACACGAGAAGGAACACACGCATTAAATATATGCACAAATACTGCGCGTATTATTGTATAAATTGCATACAAGACATATGACCTCCAAATTCTAGAAAAATCATCTACAAATTTCTAGGTGAGTCTATTTTAAGATATCGAATATCTTGCTATGGTTCTGCACCCCAATATGAATACAGAAAATTAAAGGAATTAGGAAACATGCTGATGGAAACAACATATCTTGAGTGTCAGAATAGTACCGCTCTTTTGAATCCATCAACATATAACAACAATCGACTTCTGACTGTAAGAAATCTTAGACACTGCAATATCATACTAAGACGTTAATTTTCCGTAAAATAAGGAACAGTAACAATCCCATATCAAATAGGATCTCTGCATATCGCATACATTAAAGGAATTTTAATAGTGCGTATCGAAATTTTTTGTACCAGACCTGTTAAATAAGCTTCCAATATGAAGCTTATGTGCGAAGAGCCAAACTGCATATGCTGCCCTGATGAGTACCTTGCGGTCCCTGTACTCAACACGCGGTATTAACAATGCCTAACATTAAAGTAGGCACATGCCAAATATATTATTAATAAATTAATAAATAATAATAATAAAAATAAAAATCTTATTATATACTAATTCATCTTCACATAAGCCATACATCGACTTCGAAAGATGCAAAAAATGAGAAATATATGGTTAATGTACTTACTATTACTATAATTACATATATTAAAAATAATGAAACAAATGACCTCATCATTGAGTAATAAATGTATCAAACGGAAATAATTATAAAAATATTAGAACTCTCTAGACATGATAACAATAATTAATAATAGAAATAAATATTGTTATCAACAATGTTTAATTGTTATTAAACCAAAGGGTACAGAGTATTAACAATTAATAGTCTAATTAAGTCAAATATAAAATGAAATAGTCTAATAGTCTATACTCTAATGACACATAAAACAGATTCATGAAAGCAAAACATTGGATTCGAATGAGCGGTGGACGAAATGTCTTACTGTGAATACGGCACCTACTACGTGTAAAGTATATGTAATGTAATGTAAATGTATTAGTTTATATACAGTATGTAATATAAATATATATAGATATAAACATGCTTGTATGCAATACATATAAATGAACAACAAATCTGAATTGATTAGTTAAAATATTATTATTATTACCTAACACATAATAGGAGTTCAGGGACTCATCACTGGAGGGCAAGCCACTCACCATCTCCAATCACTGCTGCACTACACATAATGGAACTATCCATCGTCAGCATCAACAAGCAACGCTCACAGGTAGTATTCCACAGGCGTAAATTGTGTGAGTTCTCTGGCTAATTTGCATGTATGCAGAAAGAAAAATTAAATTTCTCTCAGGAAAGAAACTGCCCGTTTAAAGTAAGAGGAATGATCGACTGTGCTCTTGGCGACGGTAAGCTCTGCAATTGCTCGAATATATTTTATTCTGCTCAAACTAATCAGGTGGTGACCTCATCCTGAATCAGATTCCATGTTCACGTGAAATTTGAAACAGGAACAGGTCAGCACCCCAAGGTCAACAGGATAAAAATAAGTATCCCATCGGAAAAGAATATTTTAGAAGAAAACGAGAGGAAAGAATAAGAACTATCAGAGTAGCAAATGTATATTTGCTACCCTGGTTGGAAGAGACGAGATGAGTGATGACGCTTGAGTTGTCCCAGTTCACGGTTTCGGCCTAATCGAGATTAGAAGGAATTCTCTAAAGTGTTAAAATACGATTGCAACACTCCGAAACTTTTGTTACTGCTGTGTTAGTTCTAATTTCTCCCATGGAATCGTAATACGTGTTCTTTCATTGCAAATTGAATTAACTGAAAACAGGAAATGCGCGTCTAATTAGTCCCAGCGAGCACATTCGGAAGGAAAAGGATTTTTAATTTCATTTGTTTTCACAGACAGACGAACGTTATTTCCCCCTTTTCAGATAATTTCGGAGTTATCAGTTCTTTTTTACTGCTAGTATGCAACTTTTCACCCTTAAAGTAGCTCCAAACTAAAATCTGGCAGTGAACCCATCATATTCGCCCAGTTATATGTAGTTTTAGGATTAGGCAGTGTGTCTTGCATTCTGCACCATGAAATTACATTGAATCTCTCTGAGCATCCGTTCCTGTATCCGTCATTCTCATCGGCAATGGATCTCACCTTGGACGACGGTTAGGAACCGCACACTTTTTCACAAGTCACTGCTGAAGGAGTGCCTCAATCTCTCTCTCTCCCTCTCTCCCTCTCTCTCTCTCTTTCTCTGTAACTCACTCTTCGGAAAGCAATAACACTAGAAGATCTGTTAATTTTCAACTAGAAATGAAGTTTTGAAACATTGAAGGATCGATTTTGATGATTGAGGTCAAAGTGCAGATGTGTCAAAATTGATTCCAAGGTGTAGTTAAAAACAAAATCCGCAAATATATATCTATCGAACATAGTAAGCATGGAAATATATATATCTTCTTCTTGTTGTGCTAACTTCTATCGAAGGTCAGCGACCATCTTGGCAAACAAACTGCGCTCTTGTGCTAATCTGAGCAGTTGTGCACTGCTCTTTCCTGTCCATGTCTTGATGTTGTCAAACCATGATATTCTTCTTCTTCCTCTAGTTCCTTTGCCATCAGTTCTTCCTACCAAAATAGTTTGTAGAAGTTGGTATTTGCTGTTTCTCATGATGTGGCCAAGATATGATGTTTCTCGTTTCTTGATTATTTGTACAAGATGTTTAGCTTTGCCAATGGATTTTAAGACATCTTCATTGGTAATTCTTTCTGTCCATGATATCTTTAGCATTCTTCTGTATAGCCGCATCTCAAAGGCTTCGATTTTCTTGATGGTTGTCGCCTTCAATGTCCATGTTTCAACTCCATAGAGCAGAATAGACCACACGTAACATTTCAGCATTCGGCATCTGACTTCCATGTTTAGGTCTTTATTGCAGAATAGTGTTCTCATTTTCATGAAGGACTGCCGTGCGACTTCAATCCTTGTCTTTCTATCTATTTCTGGATCCCAGCGTTCATTAAGCCAGCAACCAAGATATTTATATCTTGACACTTGATCAATATTTTTCCCATTGAGTGTCAGTTTCATGTATGTTTGCTGATGATCATGTATTTTGTCTTGTCGATGTTTATATTTATTCCCATTCTTTGGCTTTCTATGTATACTCTGTCAATGAGTTTTTGGAGATCCATAACATTATCTGCAATTAGCACGGTGTCATCTGCATATCGTAGGTTGTTAACAACTTCCCATTTATTGTGATTCCCTCTGGACATTCTTCCAATGCTTTTTTAAAGATTACCTCTGCATATATGTTGAACAGGAGTGGTGAGAGCACACATCCTTGTCTCACTACTCTTTTGATGTTAATATCACTGGTGGTAATGCTGTCTAATTGTACGGTAGCTGACTGATTCCAATACAGATTTGTTATTAGTCTTATGTCTTGTTCGTCTAGCCTCATTTGTTGAAGGACTTCTATTAAGTTAGTGTGTCTGACTTTGTCGAATGCTTTTTCAAAATCTATGAAACACATAAAGACAGATTTCTGTTTTTCTATACATTTTTGTATTAATATTTGGGTACAGAAAAGGGCCTCTCTAGTACCAAAACCATTCCGAAAGCCGAATTGTGTTTCACTTAGAGTTTCTTCACTTTTTCTATAAATGTGATTCTGAATTACCTTCAAAAATATTTTTAATGTTTGGCTCATTAGACTAATAAGTCGGAAGTCACCACTGGAATTCGCTTTGGGTTTCTTTGGGAGTGATAAATGTAGATTTGAGCCAATCTGATGGAAATTCATCACTGTCATATATTTTATTAAATAATTTTTCAAGAAGTTTGATGTTATCTGGTTCTATTAATTTTAAAAATTCTGTTTGCACATCATCTGGTCCACTGGCTTTTCCTGTTTTACTTGTTCGTATAGCATTCTCTATTTCGCATTTCATGATTGCTGGTCCTTGAATGTTATCTTATATATTTATAGGCTTCTGTCTAGTATCATTGAAAAGTTCTGTTACATATTTTATCCAAATCTGTGCTTTATTCTCTTCTTCTAGAACTATTTTTCCATTTTCGTCTCTTAGAGACACTATTTGCTTTTTCCTCAGTTTTCCGGAAATTTCTTTGATTTTCTTATACAGATTGAAATTATCATGTTTCTTCTGAAGCAGTTCAATTTCAGTACATAAATTTTCATCCAATTTTCCTTGGCTTCTTTTATTTTTTTCTTGATGATGTTATGTGTTTCTGTATACCTGGTAGATCTTTGTTGTTATACATTCTTCTTGTATCAATAAGAGAAAGAATCTCATCTGTCATTGTTGTTTTATATTATTCACATAACATACTTCTTCAATACTTGTTGTTACGATGGCATTCTTTAAGCTGTTCCAAAGAGATTCCATACTTTTATTTTCTTCTATGTTAATCTGTTGTAATCGTAGGTTAAGCTGTGTCTTGGCACTTTTATATATGTTCGGGTCTTTCAGTTTTTCTACATCAATTTTCTTTTTCTTCTTTTGTGATTTTTTAACTGATTTTAATCTAAGACGTACTTCTGCAACTATGGGATTGTGGCCTGATGAGATATCTGCTCCAGGATAAGTCTTTGCACTCTTTATACTACTGTGGAATCGGTTGTTGTACATTTGAAAAAAATATAGATTTAATGACTACAAAACCGAGATAGCATATAAAGATTTTAATAATAAATACTACTAGTTTCGGCATATAGCAGCCTTCTTCAGGTATTTATAAAGGAAAAGAATACTAATAAACATTGAATTATCTAAACAAACTGGAAATTACAGGAACAAATTGCCTCACATAATCGATACATAAAAACGTTGAATTTTTTCAAGTTGTTCCAACTGGCATGCCATTGTTTATTGCAATTGTGCGTGCAGGTTCACGTGAACGCCAATATTGAACAACTGCAGCATGGCTATCTGGGATGTTATAACTTATATTGTTGTTTAAGTGGACAGGGTTCAGCAGGATTTCCCTTGATTCTACAATTTTCCTCTCAAACTCATCATCACAGCGAAAGATATTTTCTGATTTATTCCAGCAAACGGAGTGGCTTTGTTGGTCATCATTAGGATTATTTGAAAAAACAACATGACTGATTAACGCAGTTGCATGAGATCTTTTGTAAGAGATGTCTCTCTTTTATGCTCTTCTATACATTGTTCAATACGTTGTTCCGGCCACTCCGTTTGCTGGAATAAATAATCAGAAAATATCTTTCGCTTTGATGATGAGTTTGAGAGGAAAATTGTAGAATCAAGGGAAATCCTGCTGAACCCTGTCCACTTAAACAACAATTTAAGTTATAACATCCCAGATAGCCATGCTGCAGTTGTTCAATATTGGCGTTCACGTGAACCTGCACGCACAATTGCAATAAACAATGGCACGGCAGTTGGAACAACTTGAAAAAATACAACGTTTTTATGTATCGATTATGTGAGGCAATTTTTACCTGTAATTTCCAGTTTGTTTAGATAATTCAATGTTTATTAGTATTGTTTTCCTTGATAAATACCTGAAGAAGGCTGCTATATGCCGAAACTAGTAGTATTTATGATTAAAATCTTTATATGTTATCTCGGTTTTGTAGTCATTAAATCTATTTTTTTTTCAAATGTATATATATATATATATATATATATAAGTGTTCATATTTACTCGGTAGATAATGTTATGAAAAATAAATTCGTTTGAATGACTATAATGCCCTCGAACAAAAAAGAATAAATTACTAAGATAATAATCCGAAAGGTTATTTTACAGGCGAATTTGTTAATTGAAAGGGGATGTCAAATCCCGTTCTATTTTATTGTCGGGTCGAAACTCGGATAAAAATCCATCGATATTCATAGAGTTTCATGCCGAAAAAACTATCGGCAGGCCCAAGTGTAAACGATCACTTGGGTAATACAACACCAGGGCAACTCCATGCAAAGGTGGAGCTTAATGTACTGAAGATGCCTGTGACACACAGACGAAAATTATACTATTAAATAATCATTCCACGTGAGTTTTTTCCGTTATTTATTTTGTAACTTTGGACCATATTCACATATTAACACGGCTCATTGAAAAATCAACTGTATACAATAAACCTCATGTCTGGGGGATGTAGACTACGAAATAGACTACGAAAAAGCATTTGATTCAGTTAAAACATCTGCAACACTAAAAGCACTTCAAACCCAGGGAACTGAGAAACCACATATTGTAACACTAAAACATATTTACAATAATGTAATTAAATTATATGAAAATAGTGAAAAGTTTCCAATACAAAAAGGCATCCGACAAGGTGACACGATATCTCCCAAATTATTTACAATTGCACTAGTGGAAGTCTTTAGAAGCCTTGATTGGGAAACAAAAGGAATAATCATAATTAGAGACAGGCTGCATCATCTGAAATTTGCTGATGCTATTGTCCTGATAGCAGATAACCTTGAAGATCTCGAAGAAAGGCTAAATCAGCTAAATGAAGTGTCTAGAGAAATTAGATTTAAAAATAAATAGAGCAAAAACAAAAATAATGATGAATAAATACATAAACTGTAGAACTATCAAAGTTGAAAACCATGAAATAGAACAAATTATTTCATATGTATATTTGAGCCAATTGTTATCCTTTGAGGAGTGCCAAAGAAAAGAGATTGAACAAAGAATTCACCTCGGAGGGATGACTTATGGGAAAATGAGAGACATAATCAGAAGTCACATCCCTATGAATCTAAAAAATAAAGCTTACGACCAGTGCATGCTTCCTGTCCTAACATATGGAGGAGAAACATGGGCTTTAACAGAAGCCCTAAACAAAAAGCTGAGAACAACACAACATCGCATGGAGAAAAGTATGCTAAAAATAACATTAAGAGATGGGAAGACAAATATCTGGATAAGATCTCAAGCAAGTGTCTTGGATATTGTAAAATACATTAAATAATCTAAGTGGAGATGGGCCAGCCATATTGCTAGATGCAGTGACGGGAAATGGACTAGAAAAACAATAGAGCGGAGGCCAATGGATGGAGCAAAACAAAGAGGAAGACCGAGAAAAAGGTGGAGAAATGAACTGGAACAAATTGCAGGAGTGAGATGGATGGGAGAGGCAGAAAACCGAGTGATCTGGAAAATCATGGGGGAGACCTTCATCCAGCAGTGGACAGAACCAGAAGGTTGAAGAAAAAGTGCAGTTTAAACAGAATGCATGCTCGAGTTCCAATTGAAGTTGACTACATGCGTGAGTTATCATGAGCCAATACTAGACAGTGGCAATGTGTGTGTCAGAAAGATTGTAGCTAAGGCTGCTGTTTATATGGGATGAATCGAGGGATATTTCTTTAGATTCGATTATCTTTCTTTCGAGTTCATCATAACTCATATGTATATTAGTAGTTTGTGGTCAATCTACGAGGTGTTGGTAGCCTTCATGAGGTATTTCTGATTTCTTCCTCAAAGCTTAGCAGAGCTTATCTGAGGAAGATAATAGATGATAAATGGCAGTGGTTTCATGGTTATGTTTTTGTACTTGTCGCAAGCCAGGTGTTGATTTTGCTGTTTGTTGGCACGTGCTTTGAAGTCTTCGACTGCTATCACAGTTTAACTTTTTTTTTCTTTTTTTTTTCAAATAGGGTTGGATTTTGACAAGGTGTGTTTGTTTTTTTGTGTTCTTCTGGTGATGGTTTTTGAGAGGGGGTTTGTCATAGGTTTGTGCGTGTGTGCGTACGTGCGTGTGCGTGTGTGTGTGGGAAGGAGAGAGAGAAACAGGAATTGTTCTGATTTTCATTCTCTATAATACTGTATTTATATAGTGCCTGTTTCAGCCCTCTGTATGTTCCTAGGTTTCGGTTGTCGAACGGCAGTTTGATTATCATGTCAGATACGTAGAAGTTTCGGGTGGCTTTGCCATTCTGATTGTTGTACTTATATGTCATGTAGTTTGTTGACTGCGGTCTTGTAATTTGATATGTAGTTCTGGTTACTCTATTGGTTGGGCTGTAGTAATGTTTCAACATGACTGTGTAGTGGCATAAGTGTTTCACCTTTAATATTTTGTGTTTTGTCCGTGCTTCCTGCATAAGAGTGGGTTGTTCCCAGAATATCAGTTTTACCATTTTATCTTGCAACCATTGTAAACTGTTAAGTCTGTAGTCTGCGCAGAATATATGATGTGATTGCATATCTTAAAATGTTTTCATATAATGAATTATAGATTAGTATTTTTAGGTGGGTTGGGGCAATGTCTTTTAATCTGTATAGTTTGCTTGCTATTATCGTAAGCTTGGTATGTAGGTAGTTTGTATGGCTATTCCAACTTTGATCAGCATCGAAATGAAGTCCGAGATAGTGTGCTATTTTCACCTGTGGGTTGTTCGTTTTAGTTTTAGGTTCTGCGCTTTGTGTATAGGAGGATGAATGTTGGGTAGTGAGATATTTAGTTTCCATAGGCAGGGTTTGGGGGTTTTTGAATTCCATTAGCTTTGTTTTTCTAGTGTTTATATATATGCCGTTTTCGGTTAACGAGTTGGTGATTTGAATGATGTCGTGTTGCATATTTGTGTAAGCGATTTTTGCAGTGTTGTGAATGGATACTATGGCAGTGTCGTCTGCATACTGGAAGATTTTACTTTTTAGGGGGAGTTGGCTTATGTCGTGTGTGTATATGTTAAATAGAATGGGAGATAGGACAGCCCCTTGCGATACTCCACAGGCTACATGTACTTCTTTACTTTACGCTGATCCTATACGTGTGTGTTCTTTCTGTTTTTCGTGTATGCGTTAAATCACTGGAGTAGACTACCTCTATTCTGATATGCATTAGTTTCGTTAACAAGGTTTTGTGTGTTAGTGTGTCAAATGCTTTTGTTAGGTCAATGAATACCACTAATGTTATTCTGTTTTTATCCAATGTAGCGTTTATCAGTTCTGTGAAATCTTCCAGGATTGTTGCAGTTCCTTTATTTTTTTGAAAGTCATATTGTGTTTTGGGTATGATTTGAAATTTTTCAACGTATCTGGAGAGTTTGTGATGCACGATGCGCTCCATGATTTGGTTGATTACAGACAACGTGGCGATGGGTCTGTAATTACCTATAATGTTTCTCTTTCCCTGTTTGTGAATGGGTGTGATTAATGGAGTTTTCGGTATTTCAGGAATGTGTCCCGTTTCGAAGATTTTATTTAACAGTTTTTGTATAACTGGAAGTAGGTTGGTTGAGTATTTCTTGATGTCTTTTGGTCTCATTCTGTATTTTCCCGGTCCTTTGTTAGGGTTAATTTGTTAAATTGCCAGTGATAGTTCTTCTTTTGTTACTGTGGGGAACCACATCGACTGGGTTGCTCGCGGACCTAGTGCAGAATGTTAGTTTGTGTGAGAAAAGGTTTTTTCTTGTGTTTATTGGACAGAGTTCACTAAGTGCTGATTAAAGGTTTTTGCCAACTGTTTGAGGGATTTGGGGTCGCAGGCAAAGCTGTGTTTTATTATTTAAGAGGCAGTGGTTCCGTGTATAATATGCAGGATTTCATTAATCAAGTGTCAGTTTTCCATTATGTCATTCTGAGCTGTTGTTAATTTGTTGCTGTAATAATTTCTTTTTGCCGTTCTAATATGTGTTGTTGGGAGATTCCATTTTCTTTTGTATTCATCATTTAAAGTGATATTATTTGGCGATTTCTTAAGTTGTCAATTTCTTAAGTTGTTAATATGTTATCTGTTATCCATGGATTTTGCTTCCTTTAGGGGCATTTTTTTATTTTTTGTTAATGCTTTGTTATATATTTTATTAAATGCACGTTTAAGATTATTATATACATCTTCAGCAGAGTCTAAAGATGCTATCTGCATCCAGTCTGTTTTTCTGATTTCATCGTTCACTATTGTTTCGTTTAGAATGCTATAATACTGTTTTGTAGTCTCAGTGAGTTTTATGGGTTCTGGTTCAGTGTGTAACTGTAATGCTGTGAAATAATGGTCTGCCAGTTTGCATGTTATGACAGCTGCTGTGTGGCTGTTTGCAGATGCCCTTGTATTTATATGATGAATGCAGGATGAGGTTGTTGTGTTTCCGACTATCTCTTCTCGTGTATACGACTGTATGGATGGGGTTATATTATATGCCGATAATAGGTCTACGTATTGTTCTGTGTTGTTATTTATGTTTCTACTGTTTATATTCATGTCTCATATTATTATCAAGTATTCTGACTTGCCTACTTCCTTGGCTGAAAGCCATCTGTTTAGTTATTCTAGGAATTCTGTGGTGCTTAAGTTGGGTAGTCTGAATATTGTGTATAATAATAATAATTTATAATGCATTACAAGTGTGTATTACAGATACTTGCAAGTTAGTAATTTTCTTCCTCGAAGCTTAGCAGAGCTTATCTGAGGAAGATAATAGATGACAGAGGGTGGTGGATTCATGGTTGTGTTCCTATAGTGGTCACAAGCCAGGTGTTGATTTCACTGTTTGTTAGTACGTGCTTGAAAGACTTCGACTGCTATTACAGTTTTACTTTTTTTTTATGCAAATAGGGTTGGATTTAGACATGGTGTGTTTGTTTCTTTGTGTTCTTGTAGTGATAGTTTTTTGGCAGGGGGGGTTGTCATAGGTTTGTGTGTGTGTGTGTGTATGTGTGGTGGGGGAGAGAGAGACAGGAATGGCTCTAATTTTCATTCTCGCTATAATATTTATATAGTGCCTGTTTCAGCTCTCTGTATGTTCCTAGGTTTCTGTTGTCGAACGGCAGTTTGTTTATCATGTCAGGTACGTAGACGTTTCGGGTGGCTTTGCCGTAGTAATTGTTGTACTTATTTGTTATGTAGTTTGTTGACTGTGGTCTTGTTATTTGATATGTTGTTCTGGTTACTCTATATGTTGGGTTGTAGTAGTGTTTTAACATGACTGTGTAGTGGCGTAAGTGTTTCACCTTAAGTATTTTGTGTTTTGTCCATGCTTCCTGCATAAGAGTGGGTTGTTCCCAGAATATCAGTTTTATCATTTTATCTTGCAACCATTGTAGCCTGTTAAGTCTGTAGTCTGCGCAGAATGCGTATGATGTGATTGCATATCTTAAAATGTTTTCACATAATGCTTTATAAATTAGTATTTTTATGTGGGTTGGGGCAATATCTTTTAATCTGTATAGTTTGCTTGCTATTATCCTAAGCTTGGTATGTAGATAGTTTGTATGGCTATTCCAACTTTGATCTGCATCGAAGTGAACTCCAAGGTAGCGTGTTGTTTTCACCTGTGTGATGGTTGTGATTTTAGGTTCTGTACTTTGTGTATAGGAGGATGAATGTTTGATAGTGAGATATTTAGTTTCTATGGGCAGGGTTTGGGGTTTTTGAATATCATTAGCTTTGTTTTTCCAGGGTTTATATATATGCCGTTTTCGGTTAACCAGTTAGTGATTTGATTGATGTCTGTTGCATATTTTTGTATGCGATTTTTGCAGTGTTGTGAATGGATACTATGGCAGTGTCGTCTGCATACTGGAAGATTTTACTTTTGGGAGTTGGCTTATGTCGTGTGTGTATATGTTAAATAGAATGGGAGATAGGACAGCTCCTTGCGGTACTCCACAGGTTACATGTACCTCTTGGCTCTGTGCTGATCCTATACGTGTGATGTGCTTTCTGTTTTTCGTGTATGCTTTAAACCACTGGAGTAGACGACCTCCAATTCCGATATGGATAAGTTTCGTTAACAAGGTTTTATGTGTTAGTGTGTCATATGCTTTTGTTAGGTCAATGAATACCACTAATGTTATTCTGTTTTTATCCAATGCAGCGTTTATTAGATCTGTGAAATCTTCCCGGAGTGTTGCTGTTCCTTTATGTTTTTGAAAGCCATATTGTGTTTTGGGTATGATTTGAAATTTTTCGACGTATGTGGAGAGTTTCTGATGTACAATGCGCTCCATGATTTGTTTGATTACAGGCAGCATGGCGATAGGTCTGTAATTACTTATTATGTTTATTTTTCCCTGTTTGTGTATGGGTGTGATTAATGCAATCTTCAGTGTTTCAGGTATGTGTCCCGTTTCGAAGATTTTATTTAACAGTTTTTGTATAACTGGAAGTAGGTCGGTTGAGTGTTTCTTGATGTCTTTTGGTCTGATTCCGTCTATCCTCGGTCCTTTGTTAGGATTTATTTGTTGAATTGCCAGTGATAGTTCTTCTTTTGTTACTGTGGGGAACCACATCGACTGGGTTGCCCGTGGACCTAGTGGAGAATGTTCGTATGTGTGAGGAAAGGTTGTTTCTTGTAGCTTTTGGACAGAGTTCACGAAGTGCTGATTAAAGTTGTTTGCCAACTGTTTGAGGGATTTGGGGTCGCAGGCAAAGCTGTGTTTTATTGTTTCGGTGACAGTGGTTCTGTGTATATTGTCCAGCATTTCATTAATCAGGTGCCAGGTTTCCTTTATGTCGTTCTGTGCTGTTGTTAATTTGTTGCTGTAATAGTTTCTTTTTGCCGTTCGAATCTGGGTTGTTAGGAGATTCTGTTTTCTTTTGTATTCAGTTTTTAAAGCGATATTGTTCGGTGACTTGTTAAGTTGTTTCCATAGGGCATCTTTTTTTGTATGTCTGTTAGTATGTTGTCTGTTATCCATGGATTTTGTTTCGTTTGGGGGCGTATTTTTATTTTTGTTATATAATAATAATAATAATAATAATAATAATAATAATAATAATAATAATAATAATAATAATAATAATAATAATAATAATAATAATAATAATCTTCTTCCTCTACCCGTTTATCCCGTTTCCAGTGCAGTGCAGACTCCGCCTGTTATATTTTGATGCGACTTTTTGTTTGTACAACTCCCAACAGGCCTGTCTCCGAAATCTTCATATGTTAGTCTATTAATATTGTGACAAATTAATGCATCATTAGATTTACACGTACAATATCATACTGGCAATTGTATGCATGCAAAAGCATTTACAGTTGCAAATTATCAAATGGTAGTGCTATCTGTTCACATTACAGCGAAATTAACAGAACATCGTTAGTAATCTCAAACAAGTATAACATTGTTTTTACCAACAAGAAAATGCAAATGTCCTTGACTCCCTGGAGGTTTTAGATAATAATAATTATTATAATAATAATTATCCAGAAGTAACTGTGAAAACCTGCGACAATGTTGGAATGATACCCTCGGTTACTGCAGTGCAGGGCAGATTATGTAGTTGACATCTGAGACTGTATTGTTCTCAAATGGAAAGATGGTGAACTTACGACAAGAGATGGTGTAAGAAAAGTTTTCTCTTTCAGTTGTGAAGAAGCTGAACGATTTTCGCCCAAACTGCATGATGTTGACAATCATCTGCTGTTCATAGAAAGTGAATTACCAGCTATCCTTATCATGAGATGGATTAAAACAACTCATCTAAACTCTTCTAAGGGCAAATTAGAATTTCAAGACTTTATTTGCTTCGATAAAGACTCTTTATTTTGGGACATTTATGAAAGCCATATGAAGACCACTTGTGTATAATTATTTGATGAGAAAGGAATACATGGAATTCTTGAAGCAAGCATCATATACTTTCCAGGATAACACCACGTCAGATGTACAGAGCCATACTTCCCATGTTCCCGGATCTAAAGATTCTTTTGCGTGACAGGCTATTTTGACGTACCCTAACCCAAAAACAGTGAGTAACAATCAATAGCATTATTAAACTAATTGGAAATGTGAAGTGAGTAAATAAAATCATGTGAAATATATATATATTTATATATATATTATTGCAAACAGAGAAATTTCTGCTTAATTATGCATGCACTGTAGTCTAAAATAGGGTTGAAATAACACACTTAAATTATTTGGAAACCCTTGCCTATAGACACCAGTCTTCAAGGTGAGATGTGCATTATTCTGAACCATCTTCCCACTGATTGTATTTCATAATGAAATGGGAAGATACTAAAAATAACTATATACAAAAAATAAAATAAAATAATAATAGGAAGAAGGAGAAATATTCCTGATTTTTTCTGCACTAATTGCACTTTAAACGTTTGCTCTGGAACTAACTCATGGTCAGTATTAATGTTTCCCCAAACTCTTCATACCCTTTTGAAATTTTAGCAATATCTCTGTATCCTCTCTCGGGTAAAGGCAATTTGCGAGAACGTATAATAATATTTCATTTAAAGACAAATAATTAGAAAGGTAGTTAACATTTACATTATAATAATTTACAAACATGTGAAAGATTTTTTCATTAATTAAATACATTTTGAAATATATATTTTGACAGTATTTAACCATTGATCCATAATAAAATAAACTCAAAGGATATTAATATTGAATCAATGTTTAAATTTCATATATTTTCATTTAAAACTTTGTTTACTTTTTTAGTTTTGAAAAATTAAATATAAAAGCGATTTCTGATCTGCAATAACTTGGCAATAAAAATATATAAAAATTAAAAGTTCCTCGTATCCCTAAAGACGTTTTAATCGATTGATCACCGACGATAGAGCCTGTATACAGCCTCTCAGAAAGAAAAGTCTGCCATCGAACTGCCGACGAATTTCTGTTTCTTCATTCAACTCTTAAATTGCAGAGACATCAATACCCGAAGATACTGAAGTTAACCAATGATAACCCATATGAATTCTACAACTCACAATACACGGTAGACCTTATCGCTTCCGACACCTCCCTCGAATCCTGAGCAGAAAAGTTAAAAAGAAAATAACGTGTGGTCTTCTGTAATTGGGTCAGCAGAAAGTTCCAGTTGTAATGCATGCTGTAATGGATAGATCCCTTCCTTCAGACCAGTCCACTAATTCAAGATTCTCCATGGTTTAGTTCTATCGCCTGAGCTCCGTCTCTTATATATCACTGACCTTGTCTCAATAACCTCGATTTCTCTTTGCAATTTTGTCGATGAGAGCGCCAATCCTGCAATGCAGCATGAGACTTTTCGATCTGTTGGTGCATAAACTAAACCTGCTGCTGCGTCCATGAGCGGATGATTTCTGTTCTGTGGCAGCGTACGCGGTATGTACGAATGTGTGCTCAAGATGAAGTTACTGCTGTATACGTGACATATTTAATAATAATAATAATAATAATAATAATAATTATTATTATTATTATTATTATTATCATACGAGTGATCTCCAGGGAGTCAGAGACTCATCGGGAGGCCACATACTACACGCACCACCCATCATACTTAATCTTAAATTCATTCACACTGCTTGAACTCACAACATCCAATGGCAGTCCATTCCAATCATGCACCACCCTCTGAGAGAAAAACCTAGCCCTTACACTATTCTTGATGGACTTCATTCTCAGCTTTCAAGGATGCCCTCTTGTCCTGAAAATTCCCATCAATTGAAATCCTGTATGATCCTTTCAGAAGTTTGAAAGTCTCAATCATATCTCCCCTCTTTCTCCTGTTTGCTAGTGTCTGCAGTGTACAAATTCTCAATCTGTCTTCGTAATCAGTATTTCACAATCCTGATATCATTTTTAAAACCATCTTTTGCACTCTTTCCAATATGTCGGAATCACAACGGAAACCAGGAGACCAGACCTGCGCACAATAATCCAATAGTTCAAGTGAGGCCCTAACAAGGCCTTGTAAAGATGCAAAATGACATCCTTATCTTTACATGTGTTCATTTCAACATTGCAATTATCTTTTGAGTTGTATTTGCAATCTTTGCTACGTGACCCCTGAACTTCATCTTCCTATCTACTAGCACTCCTAGGTCCTTAGCCTGATTGGTTCTTCAGGCATAATACCACTAATATAATACGACATTGGATATGTAACCATGCTTAAGAGTAAGACCACATTTACTGATGTTGAAATGACTTCCATTTTCCAATGCCCACAATTCCGGCGTATTCATATCATTCTGCAAGTACAGTATATCAGCAGCATTCCTGATTACCGAACTATCTTTGCATCATCAGCAAATAACTGTATGTTGCTTGTCAAATCTTTCCCAATATCATTAATGTACAGATTGAATAACAGTGGACCAAGCACTGATACTTGTGGTACACCACTTGTTATCTTAAACCTTGCAGACCCAGATCCTCGGTATACACGTTTTGATATCTCTCAGTCAGCCATCGTCTTATTCATACTGATATTGTATAATTCAAACCCATGTTCTCCAATTTATGCAACAGTCTACCATGTTATATTCTGTCAAAAGCCTTAGGAAAATCCAAACGTATCCAAGAGATTTTATTTTCTCTTTGATTTCATGTGCGTGCTCTCTATTAACTTCTGAAACATCAAGAAGTCGAGCGGCTTTTGATTAAAAATGGTACTCCCAAAAACACCAACACACTTTCCAAAGAAACCAAGTCGAAATTCTCTACTGACATTTTTGTGCAAAGATTCAATGTGTGAACCAATGCGAAGTGAATCTGATCTGCTCCTTACAGATCTCCCCTGTTCTTGACCAAATTTCAAAAACAAACAAAAAGAAAAGCAACATTAAGAAGGTCGGCTCTCTCAGCTGTCTGGATTGGTTAATTGTTGCGATCCCTACCTTTCCCTATGCCGGAATGTTTGTGTGTATTTTTAGTCGGATATAACGTGACCAAAAGTTTCAAGTCTTTAATTTCTCTGAACAGGCCTTTTTTGGATTTTTCTTCACATATTTATATAATTCATCTGTTGCCATTTCTATTTCCCCCACACTTCTTCATTTTGAAACGCTGAACGTACTGCCTGTTTATCCTTTTCCTTGTAGTTTTTATCCTCGTAAGGCACACGAAAGTGGAGAAGCTCATCAGTTGAGTAAAAAGAGTTAATATAAGGCCTTTTCCACCAACAGTGCGATATTCGGTCTCATACAAAATTTCGAGCTGTTTTGTTGTCGAAATTTAAAGTTTTCGCATCCTACAAAACAGGAAATTAGCTAATAACAGAAGCAATTAAGAAGCAATACTAAGAGAATACACTCGCACACGTAAACCAATTTCTTAGATCATAGCTAGAGGCTGTACATATGACGACGAATATTCTCGAATACCATCATATGCTAACTCTACGAATAAACTAGGATTGACTGCAAGATTAATCTCAAAATTGATAATAAAGAAACGATGTTTTTCCTTAGACCAAAATCCTGAAGAGGAATTTATGCTTAGCCGCGCTTGAACTTCATTGTTTTTTTATTTCTAGGAGTTCTGTAACATCCTGCTGTATGCATCCTTTGTCAATTTAAGGAAATAATCCGAATCGTATCCTTTGTATCTAGTTTTCCAATAATTGGCCGATTCAAAGAGTATAATTGCCTCCTTTGGTGAAATAATGCATTGTCTACAATTCCATTCAAAAATTCTGCTGAGTTTATGCTCAAGCTGAAAATATGCTGTGGAAATCGCCGTATGCAATAATCGAATGCAAATCATCTTCTATTAGTCAGAATGCACACTATCTTTTTTTTTTTTTTAATTAAACGTGTTGTAAATATCAAGTATACGCTCTTGAACTTGGACGTTATTCTTCCATGTATGATGAAGAAGTTACCTCTCTTTTTTATAGCTTGGATTAAAATCTTTGGCAGGTTTCATCCCCTATGCGAAAATATCCTCCAGCGACTTTCAGTGTCGTATCTTCTAAAAGCATTACACAGCAGCAAAAGGGACGTGCAGTTAGCATATCCTTTGAATGTTACACATTGCAGGTTCAATTTCACCTTACATGAAAGCTCAAAATCACTGTAAAGCAAATGCAAATAGTGAGATTAACAAACCTAAATCTGAAAGCTAAACAGGACTTCTAAATAGTCCTTGTAATACTTCGAAAAATCCGTCATCAACATCTTCATCAACAATAGCTCTAAGATTCTCTTAAACGAAAACGACCCTCCAAGTATCTTTTGATTTGAAAACGATAACCCAAGGATAAGGTATATATTCCTATGCTTATAAGTATCTTTTGTCTGTAAATTGCTTATGATCAGATTTTTCCTGGGATGCAAGACGAGAAACCAGAGTTTCTAGGAGGGAAATTCCCAGCTACCTCCGTGTAAGACTGGCAATCTCTCGTCATAGAAGGGATTCGTGTCTAGGTCTTTCCAGTCAAAGGTTTCGTTTACACTGACTGACCCACGGAGACTCTACTTCGGAGAGAGAACCCACTGCATACAATATTTTTTTGGAAGAGAGATAAAGAGAGTGAGGAGGAAACTCACGCTGGGGGGGGGGGGTGGGGGGGGGGGGGGGTGGGGGGGGGGGGGGGTGGGGGGGGGGGGGGGTGGGGGGGGGGGGGGGTGGGGGGGGGGGGGGGTGGGGGGGGGGGGGGGTGGGGGGGGGGGGGGGTGGGGGGGGGGGGGGGTGGGGGGGGGGGGGGGTGGGGGGGGGGGGGGGTGGGGGGGGGGGGGGGTGGGGGGGGGGGGGGGTGGGGGGGGGGGGGGGTGGGGGGGGGGGGGGGTGGGGGGGGGGGGGGGTGGGGGGGGGGGGGGGTGGGGGGGGGGGGGGGTGGGGGGGGGGGGGGGTGGGGGGGGGGGGGGGTGGGGGGGGGGGGGGGTGGGGGGGGGGGGGGGTGGGGGGGGGGGGGGGTGGGGGGGGGGGGGGGTGGGGGGGGGGGGGGGTGGGGGGGGGGGGGGGTGGGGGGGGGGGGGGGTGGGGGGGGGGGGGGGTGGGGGGGGGGGGGGGTGGGGGGGGGGGGGGGTGGGGGGGGGGGGGGGTGGGGGGGACTATCCCAACTTGATGAGATTCTTAAATATTTAAAATATTACTTTCCAATCTGTTTTTAAGTGTTATAATATCGCTTCTCGCGATATTATTTCGAAAAACGCATATTGCATTTATTGACTTTCAAAAAGCATTTGACAAAGTTCAAGGAAACATATTATTTCACATATTAAAAGAAAGACAAATACCAAATAATATCCTTAAGCTATCACAAGTATATATGAAAATAAACAAATACAAATAAGATTAAATCATGAGCTATCATATACGAGAGAAATAAGTCAAGGGTTCCGACAGGGACGTCCTCTCTCAGCAACTCTTTTTAATATTTACCTAAATGAAATAATAATAAAAAGGAATAAAAATTTCCATCAAGGTATTAAACTTTCTCCTTCTGTGAACATAAATGGTCTTCTTTACACTCTCCTTTTTGCTGATGACCAACTAATAATTACAAATTCTGAAGATAATTTGCAGAAAGCTATTTTAGATCTAGATGAGATAGTCAAAGATTATGGTATGATAATATCAACAGAAAAAATCAAAAACTATGACCTTTAAAAGACAAGATCCAGCAAGAACTAAGATAGTAATAGATAACAAGATCTTATAACAGGTGAATTCATTTCATTACTTAGGATGTATGATCACATATGAAATGAAAAAGTTATAAACTAAAAATTGCAAAATATTTAAAAATCACGGGTGTAATTAACTCTATATTTAAACCAAACCTAGTTTCAAAAACAATTAGCCATACCAGTCTTATTGCATGGGAGTGAAATCTGCACAATAAAACAAACAAAGATTAATAACAGCAAGAAATGAAGTTTATGATCAATCTGCTCCTGTTCTAAACTTAAATCTAAGTAATTGCCTTAATATAATCACCTTTAAAATGTGCTCAAATGAATCATCTCAGTAATCTGAAAAAGGATACGCATTAATCATCGAAATCGATCCAGTAGTTCCTGTAAAACTAGTTCTTCAAAATTCAAGCTATGAGCGTCAAGCTTCTACAGCAGCAGACCAAAAACCATAGTCACTGACGCCATATAATTCTTCGAGCCACTTGCTGAGACGACCGCCATCCTCACCTAAACGATACCAGCTAATCCTCCAAGGTCAACAGCCGAGTCATGTGTGTTGCTAACTGCAAAAGTAAGAAAGACAAAAACGAAGTAATGCAATGTTCTCTTGAATGTCACGAATATTATCATCCTGCATGCATAGGTGTAACAGAATCTAACTTTCGTAAAATGTCTAAGGACAAGAAATTAAAATGGAAATGCCGGAGTTGTATTGTTAATTGTCAGCGGCCAGATCGGTTTGGAAGCACCAGTTGCTGCTTGGACTCTGACCAGAGCAGACGTGTTTTGTGGAGCTCCACACTCTTAGTGTTTAGTGCTTTGTATAAGGATTAAGTGGTAAGCCAATTATCAGTGCTCTCGCCCACGATCGCTAAGTGCTTCCTGGGAAGATGCCTACTGCCTCAGAAACATCGTCAAGTAATCAGACCGTCCCTAGTCTGGCCGTTCATATAGAGAATTCCACCACAGTAAACAAATCGAAGATAAATTTATCTGGAAACGCTACAAGTTCTTCCATGGATACCAACGTAGACATCATGTCTTCAATCATCCTGAGGAACTGAACTGGAGTAAGGCCTGCATCCTACAGTGCAATCGAGCTGGAGCCCTGTACACCGAGGAAGACATCATACAAAGCCTCAAATTCAAGGTAAGAGGTTCAGATGTCTGGCACCTCAGTGTCCTCAAATATAATTATATATTCCTTATTTCCTTTAAGTCTCTTGCTGTGAAAGAAATATTTGTAAATTTTAAAGAATTAGATGTATGTAAACATAAATGCAAACTTCTACCAATATCTAAAAATCGTAAGCTACATATTATTACACACTGGTTACCCCCCAAATCCCAAACAGACTTGTGTCAATGCATTTTTTCGAAAAATTTGGAAAGCTCGAATGCATTGAAGAAGTCACCAATAACACCAGTGACAAAGAGTGGGCACATGTCCTTTCTAACAAAAGAAAAGTAACCATCACCTTGAACGAAGGTACCAAAACTGGAGAAATACTGTATGTCATAAAAGCTGAAAAAATGACTGGAATAGTAATCATCCCATGACGCCCCCCTGCATGCTTTCGCTGCAGGAAGATTGGCCACTTAAGAAAAGAATGCAGTGCTCCAAAATACACAGAGAATGTGCAAAATTCATCTGGGGATCCAAATACGAACCCATCTGAAGATCCACAATATTCCACGACATTGAGGCGGGAGGACTCGGCTTAATAAACGTACACCTAAAAACTCTAAGTGCGAGAGCAAAAGTCATAGAGGGAGAGCTTACACAGAGGAAAAAGCATGTAGCACATATATAATGTTATATGCAGAGGATAATGCCCGACAAAGTAATATGTTTCCTTCCACATTCGAGTGGCAAAACACCAAGAATGTTCCACGAGATTGCGGAACATTACAACTTTATTAACAAATACATAGGAATAAACGAATTCTTGAAGATGAAACGTAAATAGCACACATCAAATTCACGCGCACAATTATACCACTACCACAACACTGAGAATTTGAAAGAGGGACATTAAGACTATGAAACGCACTTAAAAAAGCTTTCGGTCTGCCCATAAACCCAAAATTAAAAACATTCTACTACAAAGTACACCACGCTTGTTTGCCCACCAAAATATGGTGCACAGCGGAAGGGATCCCTCTTCAAGGCCCTGCCAGATGTCATTTTTGCCCCAACCAGAAACACTTTACCACTTAGTGATGTACTGCCCTCACACCTCCCAAATATGGAACACAGTTCAAACATTCATAAAAAACAAAGAACCCTTTACAGAACTCACATTATACTAGTTAAACGAATGTAACATTAACACAACTAAAGCAATCATCATTATAACAACCATGCACTCGATTTGGACATACAGATGCGACAAAATTTACAGAAGGGAAACAGGACCAGACATACTCAGGAAAATAAACAACATATTAAAAGAAACAATCACAGATAACATATTAAAAGAAACACCAATGGCGGCAAATAGGTCTCATCTCAGAATTTGAAGAACGACTGCAAATCATTGAAACAAAGGACCCACCATAAATAGAAAACTTGAAACAAAACCATTCACGACTTTTTGTAGAAAGCGAAGGGATAAAATAAATATACACAAGCGAATTAAAAGCATATTGTACACGTTTTCATTAAGCTGTATAATCAGTTATACATTGATTGCTTTATACTATAATTAATTGTAGTTTTATGCATAATATTGGTCAATTATAGAGGTTGCAATTTAGTTTTATGTATATCAAAAATGTCAGACAGTGTATATAGTGGAAGAGTTAGATGACATTTTACTGATCCGCTGAGTAACTCAACTCTCTGCCAAAATGTAACCCTCTCCTTTTATGCTAAAGCAAACACTACATATGTATATAGAGAGTTTCAATCCAAAAGTGATAATAATGAAGCAATAAACCATGTAATGATATATTGCAAAAACAAGTTTTAAGTAATTATATGTAAAGAATATGTAAAGTAACTACATTTTTTCATGATAAGTTAATAATCTATAATCCAAATTGTATATGTCAAATCAAACATAACAAAGGGCTAGAAAGAAGTGTCTCCAAAACAATAATTACATGTATTATAGGTAAAATAATCATATGCATAGAATATGTATTATATGTATGTATATGTATATACATATATAAATATGGAAAGAGAATTTCAATAGTCAGATTAGTTAACAACATAAAATCCAAAGTTGTATATGTTAAAACAAACCTTACATAGGTTTAAGGAAAAGTGTCTCCTAACAAGAGATAACAGAGTAGATCGAATCCCATATATAACTGGCAATATACCACAAAATTATAGGAATCGCATTATAATGAAGGAAATATGATTTATGGAAATAGATATGCGACTGGTAACTTAAATTCATAATACAGAATTCCATGGATAGTAAAGTTATGTTACACTAAAAGAAAAAAATACTGCTCAGCTCATGTAAAAACGACTGTAGGAAGAAGCAGCCGTTGAGCAGATTATGATGTTAAAAATAAGGAAAAATAAATTGTAGATTATATATATATATATATATATATATTATTAACATATCAAGATGTAAATCAAAATGCCAATTAGAATAAGCATTCTATGTACAGAATGTACATAATTGTAAACAGATGTATATATATTTATTTATTCAGATTCAGATTGTACATAGATGCTTTGTTGTTAATAAAATATAATCGGTTTGGAAGCACCACTTAAGTTAAGCAAACCTGAGCCCAGTTAGTACTCGGGAGGATGCAACCTGGAAACCCTGGGTGCTGCTGGCATTAATTATTTCCAATGCGACGAAAAACAATGGCGACCAAGACCGTCTTTGTTCAAAAACTTTAATGTAAGGGAATTCGTCAGTCCAGTGCGACATGTGTGGTATAAGAAGCTGGATAGATAATGATAGTGGTGGGAGATTGTGCCAAAAGTGTAAGGAAAGTGAGGAATTGAAGTGTGGTCGTGAGATAGTTGTAGAAGAAAGCCAGAAGGTGAAAGAAAATAGTTTGATAGTACATTGTGATGTTGTACAAGATAGCAATGAAAGTGGTGATGAAAGAGAGTGGAAGTAATTATAGATAGAGAAAATGGTTTGAATGATGAAAAAAATGAGAAATTAGCTGTAATGAGTGAGATCGCACGGTTATGCGGAGTAATACATAGGTCGAAGCGGTAGTTGGAGCGACTGCAAAACTCTTTCCCGAGTGCCTCGGCTAACGGAAATAAGCAAGTGTATGAAAGAAAAAATAAGCGTATGACTGGGAGTGTTTCAGAAATGAAGGAAAGAGTGTTGTATGGTGACTCGTTAGTAAGAGGTGTGATAGATGACAGTTTGACTAAATCGTACCAACCTGGTGCGAAAAATAAGGATTAAGTGAGAGTATTAGAGATCAAAGCAGAGGGTGAAAGAAATGATAGTTGTAGCGGAATGAATGATTTGAAAGGAGATAAATTTGATATGAGAGAGGACTTAAAGGAATTATTAGAGGTAACGAAAGAAAAGAGTGACAGAGTTAGGATAGTGAGTCTGTTGCCACGGTATGACAGAGAGGAGTTTAGGAGGGCCAAATAACAAATGACTTTATGCGCAGATTATGCAGACGGTGTGGTGTGGAGTTTGTGGATGTGTGGAGTGAGTTTGATGGGCGAAAGGATGTGCACAAGATGGATGGCTTACATTTCAATGGATTTGGTGTGTGAAGACTGTAAAAAGTGTTGCTGAGTGAAGTGAGAGTGGATCTGCAAACCCAGGGAAACTAGAACTATTAAGGAGGGGAGGATCAGTGAGATAGTTGAGTGTAAGAATGTTTATAATGTGCCCGAGCCAGTACAAAGGACAAGAAATCAGAATGGGATAGTTATAACGCATCAAGATAGGGGTGAGAAAAATGGAGCTCTGAATTTCATGTATACTAATGCCAGGAATATTAGGAACAAGTACGAAGAATTTTTCGCCTTGGTTGACGATTCCTAGCCACAGGTTATTGGCATTAGTGAAACATGGCTGACAGAAGATGATATAGTTAGTGGGATAGAATGTGTAGGGTATAGTGTGTTCAGGAGGGACAGAGAGAATAAAATGGGGGAGCAGTGTTATTGATGATAGCTGATGAACTGCAACCAAGGAGAATAGAAGTTGTATTGCAGGATAGTGAAAAGAGCTCATTTGAGGCTATTTGGTGTGAGATTGAGACTAACGGAACAAATCGTACAGTTGGGTGCTGCCATAGACCAGGTGATGGAATAGATACTGGAGATAGGATGCATAGGCAAATTGATGAAATGAGTGGAAGGAGGGTAATTATTATGGGGATTTCAACTATGGTAACATTGATTGGAAGGAGGAGAGGACACATGGGAGGAAGGAATTGGATTTTATGTGGTTATTAAGGGATAACTATCTGTGACAGCATGTAATAGAAAATGCTAGGGATCAGAGAGTGCTTTACCTAGTAATTGCATCTCAGAATTTGACTGTAACGAATATGACCACGTTGCCACCAATTGGTGAGTGTGGACTTAATGAGTGAGCTGGGAGGTGGCTAAATGTGTGAAATTTTCGATTAAGACAGGGTACATATGGAATTACTGTGCTGGCAAGTATGACAAGCTTAGGAGATTGCTTGGTTCAGTGCCATGGCGTGTAAAACTGCAAGGGCTTCTGGAAGGGATGTTGATAGGGCATGGGAAGTAGTCAAGAAGCATTTGCAGGAGGTTATAGCTGACTGCATACCTAGAGTCCAAATAGTAAACCAAGTAGGATTTAAATGGATGAATAATGCCATTAAACTTAAGTATGCAAAAAAAGAAACTGTGGAAGGAATTTAAGGAGAAAGGTGACCTGCAGGCACATGAACGGTATAAGGCGCAGGACAGAAGGGTAACGAGTGTGGTGAGAAAAGCAAAAACGGACTATTAAAGGAAATTAGCCATGTAAGCTAAAGAGAATCCCAAACAGTTCGTTCAATATTCTGCTAGTAAAAAGAAAAACTGTACACAGCAGAATGATTTTAAGGAATACCAGTGGTAGGGAGGTCACTGAATCAGTCGATATAGTGGAATTAATGAGTGAGCACTTTGCAAGAGTATATCATCCAAGTGGTGACATTGAAGAAATGAATAGACCATTAGTTTATATGGGAATTGTGGTGAATGAAGTGGAGGTGAATATTCTATTACAGAACCTTAGTGTGAATACATCTGTGGGATTGGACATTATATCAGCATGGGTCTTACATGAAGCAGCTAAAGAATTGTCAGTGCCCTTGTCCTTATTGTTTATCCTGAGTCTCTGGTCTGGTTTAGTCCTGGAGGGGTGGAAAGAGGGGAAAATAGTTCCACTGCATAAAGGAGGATCCAAGACTGCTGTTGCAAATTACCGACCAATCAACATATCAGGAGACGTTGTCAAGGTCTTGCAGAAAGTAGTCAATGGAAAAATACAGGAATGGATTGATGAAAATGAGATACTGTATGGGGGACAGCATGGTTTTGTGAAGGGTAGATCATGCCTCAGTAACTTGCTCACGTTCTGTAACACAGTGACGGTTGATCTGGATAAGGGTAATGGGTTTACAGTGATACTGTTGGACCTGGCATAGGCCATTGGCAGGGTACCACATGGAAGTCTAATCTGTAAACTGCAATATATGGGAATGGATATAGGGTTGGTGAGATGGATAGGAGGGTGGTTGATGGAGAGATACCACAGAGTAGTTTACTCAGGAGAGTAGAGTCCAAATGACAGCCTGTGACTAGTGGTGTACCACAGGGGGTCTGTTCTTGGACCACTGCTGTTTAATTTGTTCATTAACAATATAGGGAAGGATCTGAGAGGAACGGTTCATTTGTTTGCTGATGATGCTAAGTTAAGTAGGGCAATAGTGAATGCAGATGTCAAAATTTTGCACGATGATTTCGATAGATTGGAGGTCTGGGCTAAGGAGAATGGATGCCAATTTAATGTGGCAAAATGTAAGGTTATGCATTTTGGTGTGAAAAGATTAGCAGCAGTATATCACATTGGTGGAACTGTACTGCCAGTGATTGATGAGGCCAGGGACTTGGGATTGTTGGTGAATAGGAAGTTGAAGTTTAGGGGTCACATCGCAAATTTGGCTAAATCAACTCATCAAATCACTTGGATGCTGAAGAATACTTTGATGAGCAGAGATAAGCAATTTATTGTTCCTCTGTATTGAGCCTTGATAAGACCCCCCCCCCATCTTGATTACTGTGCCCAGATATGGTCACCTAGGTTTCTTCTTGATGGGAGGAGGTTGAGAGGATCCAGAGGCGAGTGACCAAGATGATAGCAGGTCTATGGAATGAACCTTATGAGAACAGGTTGAAGATTTGTGGGGGTTGCACAAATTGTTTGATAGGCAGAAAAGGAGAGATATCATTAAGACATTCAAATTGCTGAAGGGTTTCTATACGATTAATTGAGAGGATATTTTTGAAAACAGGACTAGTGGTGGGAGGACTAGGGGACATCCATGGAAGCTGGGCAAGAGTGTGCTTATCTAGGGTGTTAGAGCTGGTTTTTTTTTACTTTTAGAGTGGTGAATGAGTGGAATAAGCTGCCTAAGGTCTGTTGTGGGTGCTATGACAGTGAATGAGTTCAAGGCAAGGTATGAGAGATACTCTGTGAATGTCGAATAGTTCTGATGGACATGATGTTTAGTGCCTCCCTCGATGAGTCTAAGGACTCCTGGGAGTCGCCTGTAATAATAATAATACTTTTCCCAAAAATGACCTCAAACATAGTTTTGCATGCATTCAAGATCTAAAGATCAAAGCCAAATGTAATGAAAAACTAATTAAGGATCTGTGCACTAAAAACACAGAACAAACAAACGAAAATAAAATACTAAATGCTCAAATGAACAAACTCAAATGGGAAGTTAATGAAATTCAGCAGGGCTCCAGGTTGAACAATATCGAATTAAAAGGTCTACCAGAAGCTCGGAAAGAAAACTCGCATACTATAGCTGAAAAAGTGGTGAATCTACTTGGAGTAAAAAGGGAAGACATCTTGCATGCTCACAGAGTACCCACCAGTAGAAAAACAGATATCAAGCTAGTTATTATTAGATCAAAAATTTAGACAAATCAAAATATTCGGGTGAGTTATGTATATGAGGGAAAAAAAATCAGTGGTCGAGGGGACACCTACATATAATTAATTATTAAGAAAATCTCAAAATGTTGCCACCATTTCGAAACCTAAACTAAGAATACCCTTACATCTGATAACAACAAACATCCAGGACACTGATGTCACTTCCTCCATTCACCTGTCACCCTGGGAAATTCCAAAATATCTTATCTCTACACATCGCCCACAATACTATAGGCAAACCAAAACACCATGTGATGTTACAGAGAGACATATGTTCCCCAGAAATTTCCAAACACATGACTTCACGATTCCTTATCTCTACCATCATCCACAATTCCATATGCAAACCATACACTTATCTACATCTCATAACAACCCACATGCATAACACGTTTCCCCATTCACCCTACCCCTATTTGGTTTAAGTGTCCCACCAATCACACCACGAATCCTTATCGACTAATATATCTTCCTTTTCCATTCAAAACAATCACGTCACTTGTTTGCAGCTAACAAATGATGTCACTTATCTTCATCTGATAACAACACACATCCATGACACTGACGTCGCTTCCCCCATTCACCCTACCCCTATTTTGTTCATAGTGTCCCGCCAATCACAACACTTACCTTATCCACTAATATATCTTCCTTTTCCATTCAAAACAATGTCACTTATTTACAACACTAATAAATGTTGTCACTTATTAACAACTAACAAATTATGTCACTTATCTTCATCTGATAACAACACACATACACGACATTATTCCTTATCTTATCTTGATCTTAATCTGGTTCAAAGTATCCCACCAATCACGACACGAATCCTTATCTCCAACCATCACCCACAATTCCATACTCAAACCAAACAAACGTGACGTCACACACACAGATGTTCCACAGAAAAATTCCAAACTCATGACGTCATCATCTCAACAAACAATCACGTCACGATTTCTTATCTTATCTTGATCTGGTCAGAAGTGCCACCCATGCTACTTGGCTCAAATCAAGAACTACAACCTCCTTCAATGCCTTTTCTGAAGCCAGAAAATTATCAATGCTTCTAAAACAGAATTTGAACATGCAAAAAGCAGAAGTTTGCAGCCTGTCCAATGATAGCCATGCCTTTTGGTCTCTTGTCAAGGCAATTGGTCATAACTTTTGCCCTACACTACTCCCACCTCTATCATACCCAGATGGCTCAATCGCAACATCACCCACAGAAAAAGCTAACCTCTTGGTATCACACTTTGCCTCCAAAGCACACATCACTGACAATGGCAAATGCCCTCCAGTCATTCCAACCACACAACATGCAATGCCCCCTGTATCCTTTTGCCAAATTTTGTGTCTAATTTTGTTCAAATTAGACACAAAAGCCTTCTGGCCCTGATGGCATTCCTCCAATTGTCCTGAAGGTCTGCACAACAGAACTGTCTCCTATACTATGCCATCTGTACACATTCTTTTACTCCACTGGTGTATATATCCCAAAGACTGGAAACTGGCCCACATTCAACCCATTCCTAAAAAGGGTGATAAATCAACCATCTAACTACTGCCCAATCTCACTCACTTCTGTCCTATCTAAAGTGATATAGAAAACCATAAACTCTCAACTCCTGCTCTACCTCAAAGGTACCCAACTATTAAGCAACCACTAGTACGGATTCGTATACATGAAACCGATCAACAGGAGATCTACTCTTGTACATCACCCATCGCTGGAAATATGCCACATGGAAAAATTCGACGAAACCTAAGTAGTTGCACTTGATATCTCTAAAGACTTTGAAAGGGTCTGGCACAAAGGATTAATAAGCGAACTCCAGTCATTTGGACTGTCTCAAAACTTCTGCAGATAGATTGCCAGCTATGTGGTCTGGATGAACACTATGTGGTCATGTCGATGGCTCCCTATCCTCTCCCCACCCAACTAATACTAGTATCCAAGGTTCAGTTCTCTCACCGACCCTCTTCCTTCTATAAATCAATGACCTACTTCAGTTGACCTCCAACCCAATACACAGTTGCAGATGACAGCACATTACACTCCTCCTTCTCATTTGACAAACCCTACTATACACAACTCACTTCCACCCACAGAACATCAACCACCACTGCCCTTAATTCTGATCTCCTAGACATCCTCCAATGGGACTCAGATAACCTCGTCACCTTCAACGCTAATAAAACCCAGTTCTGTCTTATCTCTCACAAAAAAAGAACCATTTTCCCCCAACATTATTTTTGATAACACTCAAATTCCAAGACAAGATGAGATTTCTCTTCTCAGAATTACCCTGACATCAAAACTCTCCTGGGATAAACACATCACAACCATTGCATCCTCACCTTCCAAAAAACTAGGTTTTCTCTTTTGCTCAACATGCTACTTCACCTCTAAAGAGCTGTTAACATTATACAAGTCACAAATCCGCCCAGCTATCGAATATTGTTCTCACATTTGGAATGGGGCTCCTAAAAGCTCCCTCAAAATGCTTGACTCAATACAGAGGAGAGCAATTAAACTGATAAATGACCAATCTCTCACTAACTCGCTCCCATCAACACATAGATGCTTAGTCTCTGTGACTTGTATATTCTATAAATATTTCCATGGGAATTGTTCATCTGAAATACCATCAATAATTCTCCTGCTCTGTACTAAGCCAATTGAAATACATACAGCTGCCTCCCAACATCCTTTCATAGTACACCTTTAAATCCACAGAACAAGTTTCTTTTCCTCCTCCATCCCTGCTGTGGTACTGTGGAACAGTCTTCCCCTGACTTATTTCCCAAGGAATACAACATACAGACTTTCAAATCAAATGTAAACAAGTTTCTGCTTTCCCAACCCATTACCGATATATGGTACTAATGTATTACTGGGAGGTTAATATATGTTTTCAAAGTACCGACTTTTTCATTAAAATTTTTTTGATTTTATGACCTTTAAATTTTAAGTACATTAAAATAAAAAGTAAGGGTGCTCAACTTAAAATTGCATCTGGGCAAGGGATGCCATTGCTCTTTAAGTGGAGCTCATATAACTGTTTTGGTAGAAATTGTTCCGGAGTAAAATGTTGAAAAGATATGCACACAGCACGCTTTCTAGACTAATATACAGTCTCCTGACAAATGCAAATATGCAAGAAATGTTCTAAAAACAACTAACTCACGTGCACTTGTCTATTACCGAAATTCAAAGTGAAAATCCGGTAACAAAATGGCTGCCATTGCTACAGGGTCGCACGTTGTACAGTAATAATGACATACGAACACTGCTGTAACTCAAACCCACAAATAATATACATACAACATTGTATTATTTCCTAAGTATTACAACATACGGTAGGCAATATTACTATTTCAAAGTACAATTAAATTTCTTTTACATGGATTATCACGTGGCAGCTCCAGTAACACTAAGCATATACGAGTAATGCATTACTAAATGCAAACACAAACATACTGCAAATTTATATTTTTAGGCTACTATCATATTACGAAAAGTATTCCTCATTAAATAAAAATTTCACTAAGTGTATATAAAACTGTAAAAAATGAACATAATAACCAAAACATTTATGTGAGATTTTTACATGAAACACTGTTCACTTTTACCTAGATGAACACTCTTGAAGCTAGCTTGGTAATTGTAAGTGTATATTATTAATAAATAACTGTTATCACCTACAAAATGACAGAGCGTATTACAACTGGGTTTTTATCATTAAATTCTTTTTATTAAATTAAAAAATATTGAAGAAAAGCTACTGTGTACTCAATGTAAATATATAACGACACATGAATCTTGGATGAATTCTTAGATTCATACCGTAGCACAGTAGAGCAGTGCTTCCCAAACTTATGGATGTAAAGGCCCCTTTGGAAAAATTAAAATATTTCACGGCCCCCCTCGGAAAAAATCGTAATACAGCCATATGTTATTATAATATTTATTGTATTTATATTCAATACAAAACACACACAACGAATATTGCAAAAATCAAATGCAACTCATATATAGAGGCCAATGAAAACATCACATTTTACCATCTTACATTTGACAAAGAACATTATTTTATTTTTTTATAGATAGATAATACTCTCTTATTAGTCTTAAAACATTTTAAATTTGTATTCATTATTTCATGACCCCCTCAACAAAACTAACGGCCCCAAGGGAGTTGCACCCACAGTTTTGGAAGCGCTGCAGTAGAGTACACACGAAGGAGTCATTTGATAATCAGTTTAGAATTTTGTTGGAAAAAGTAAAATAAATAAATGTAAAGCAATATACGTCAATGCTTAAACTGTTAGTAAATTCATTGTAAAAAAAGTATTATAAGTAGTACTGAATTTGTGAAGCAGTAATACTATATTAGAAGTTTAACAAAATTTCATTGTACTTTAATATGCACACACACACACAATACAATGAAACGAAGATGCATGCGACCTCTATATACATCTACCTCTATTCTCATAAGTATACATGCATTGCACACTGTAAACAGCAGGTGTGAATAATAAGGTGGAGAATTCATACAGGTAGTCGTATCATTGGCTGCAGCAGATCAAGAGGGCTTAGTAAAGTTTAGGACAGCATCCTCTACTCATTCTTCTAACTTAACCAAAAGAACTATACGCTCTACATCATACTGAAGAACAACTTAGACCAAAAGTCAATGTCTACATCGTCGGAGAAAGAAACTCTTTCCCACGAAGTACCTGAGTTTAAAGAATTACTTTGCTAAGTCAGCAAAAATTAAATTTTGTAGAATAAAGTCGTTAATCGTGAAGAAATAACTAAAACCCTATCGTTGGTTCGGACTGTACTTCAGACCGAGAAAAATCTGAAATAAACTAACAAGTTAATGGATAACAAATAAACTTTCTGGCCCATTTTATATGAACTGCAGTTGTTTTATTGCTCTCGAGTAAACTGAATAAATCCCACAGGGATTAATGACTGCAATAACTTAATTTGATTAAAATGATTTGAAACAACAAATAGAAGAAAATTTAGAAATGGAAGGATGAGAGAGAGAGAGAGGGAATTAAAAGATATCTGTCTCTCTCTCTATCTCATTTATAACTTTTCTTCTATTTGCTGTTTCACCTTCATATATTAAGGATATACAAAAACACCACAATTCTCCTTTTTTGTGTTGCCTTCTCGTTTTCTCACCAGCAAATGATTCGAGAAATGGCAGCTTATCACATGAGTCTTCCTTCAGAAGAATATCTCAAGCTTATACACACGCAATCAAAAAACGGTTCCATCTCCCACAAACATGAGAACAGAAGTCGGAAGCTGACCATCTGCTTGCAGCCGTTAAACAAAAGCAGAGAAGCTGTCTCCCAAATGAACATCACAACAGGTGGAACACCTCAGACCTCTTCCACCAAGACTGGAATCAACTCCTCACTGTGCAAGGCGATTGAATCGCAATCTACTTTTCATTCAACAATGAATGAGAAGGGAAATCAATTTTAATTAATGCCGGTAGATCTTTTTAAATACGATCGTTATTTTTAGTAAATACAAATAATGATTTGTAAAAATAATGACTAGTCACTTCTACACATTCTCAGAAGTTCTCTTTGCTGGGTGAGGCCACCTACAGAGTGAAGCGGACGTTAGTAACAATTTGGATCAATGATGGAATTTCTGTTATATCTTACGGAAGTGACGTCTTGTAAACGAGCCAATTCTTGCATTTTACGTTATTGCTGTTAGATCAGCAATAACGCAAGGTGCATCGAAATATATTGTCCTGTATCCTTTAATTATACATATGGGTATAAGACGAACTCTGTTTAGCTTTTGTTGGTTTTTCTTTGATTTTGTGCATGTTTTCAGACAGGTGCACCATAAGATATCAATGATAGTATAGCTCCAGTCAATGTTCCAAGCTGTGCGCATGTGCACATGCACACGTTTTACAACTAGCGCACAAAGCAAAAAATATGCGCACACTAGATTTTCAAGATGAAATTAAAATTTATTAATTAAAGAAGTTCCACCTAAACATTAACCTATAAATTCTTTAAAAAATACGGTAACTCGGCAATGCTCAATACTATAACCTCGCATTTTTTATTACATTCTCGAAGTTGCACAAAACTTATAAATTATTAAGAGTAACTCTATTTGAGGCTAGCGATTTGATGCCAAAGTGAAAGGGGTGTAGCTTATGTGTGTAATTTTTAAGTAGCATATAGAATGGCGCACGATTTGTTTACATCTCAAGCCTGACTCATGGAAAATTCCCAAACGTGATTGGCTGATCACATTAGTTCAAGATCATGACGAATTAAAACAATGGTTTCATAATTTTAATAAAAATAATTAAATACTTTTAAAAACGTAAATTAGAGTACAATTAAAAATATTATAGCGTTTCAAAATTCTCTCATTTTTAAAAGGAATTTTAAAATAGTAGACTAAATAACAACATTCATGTACACGCATTGAGATACAACCAAATTAATTAAATCTGGCCTCTAGGCATATCTTTTAGCTCTCGTGTTGCCCTCGGCAATGTTTGGTGTTGTTCAGCATTTGCCTTGACGAGTTATTCAGTGAATAGTGTACATTTGTAAATTTATAAAAACAATAAAAAACATTCTTCAAATAAAATTGCAAAAAAACTGATACACCATGTCAAATTCAAAGGAAGCAAAAGGTGTGAAGCGAAAACGAACTGCTAGCTGCTTTAAAAGTGAATGGCTCGATGAAATAGTGAAAACTGCTATGCCAAAAGCTCATGAGTTGATAAACAATCAGCTGCATGAAAAATTTATGTATGATGCTACAATTGGTGTTGTTTGTATTTATTGTCATGATGCAAAGGTTGTTAAGGATTTTGCTAATGGGAAGAAGTTTGATGTCACTTGGAAGTTGGACTTTTTGAAATGCCATTTGACAAGTAAAATACGTCTGGATGGTATACACAAACTTAGGCAACAAAATTATTCATTGCGAGTTACAGGAGTACTGCGTATGCTATGTGAAAGTTCAGATGACGAGAGAGAAAACGATCAAAGCCAGAGCAGATTAAAGTTCTTATTGAGAGTGTCTTATTAGTTGTTAAGATGAATAACTCTTTACTTTCAGTTCAACATATTAATGAACATATGGAAAAGTATGTTCAACTCCCAGACAGCTGGCAAAGCGAAAATTATGTGTTTGAATTTCTGGAAACAATCAATTGTTGAAAATGACATGTTTGAGCAAATTGCATCTGCAAATTTCCACACCTTAACCATTGATGAAAGCACTGATATAACTGTTAACAAATGTCTCATTCCCTATTTTAAGTTTAGACCTAAAGATTGTAATGAATATAAAACATATTTTGGTGGATATAATTCAGTTGCAGGCATGTGATGCCTCCTTCATTGTGTTAGCTATTAAACAGTTTTATCAAGAAAAGAAACTTGATCTCCAACAAATGGTGATGTTTACCTGTGATGGAGCTGCAGTGATGCTGGGCAAAGTTAATGGTGTCGCTGCAAAACTTAAATGAGAAGTTCCGCATCTTGTCCCGCAACACTGTGTAGCTCATCGTGAGGATCTGTGATACGTGGAAGGAAATTAAACTAATCAGAGATATTGATACATTAATGAGAACAGTGTACACACCCTTTTCTCATTCCACAGTGAAAAGACATGAATTTAAAGAAATTGTCGAGGCATCTGAAAATGAAGCTATTGCCTTCAGACCACTCAATGAAATGCGGTGGCTATCCAGACATTTTGCATTACAGGCAATAATAAGAAACTATGAGGGAGTGATCATATATTTTGAAATAGCCAAATCAAATGATCCCGTGGTTAATTATTGTCACAATAAATTAACGTGAATTCAAAATACCTGTTAATGTTTTAAGTGATCTTTTTGAAGAAATGGCATCCCTGTGCAAAATCTTACAAACTAGACAGTCATCATTTTGCCAGAAGGAAGATTAACAAAATAAGGAATCAGTATTTAGAGGGTGATGCTTGCTGGAGTGACAGAGTAAATGCTTTACTTAAACAAGAGGAGACTGAACCAGTAGATACTAGGCCCCTGTTAATTTTTATAAATTGTTTATGTGCACATTTAGAGGACAGATTCCCTGAAAATGAGACACAAGAATGGTCAGTGTTTGATATCTCCTCTATTTCGCATTGTGATTTCTCATTTGGTAGTGAACATATTAATGCCCTTTGTCTTAAATATCATGATTTTCTGGATAATACTACAGAAATAATTAGTCAGTTTAATGATTTCAAATTTTCTTTACAAAAAAAAAATTAAATGATAGCAAATTTTTTTTATTTTTGTATTTGCTCTTCAAAATGAGCAGTTTTTTGATTTGGCAAAGTTGATGGATATTGGAGGGACCTTTCTTGCATCTAGTGCAGACTGTGAGCGAGTTTTTAGTCTAATGAATCAAATAAAAAACTAATTTAGAAACCATTTAGGAGAATGTCATTTGGATATGCTAATGATAGTGAAAAGTTACCAATTATATGGAAATTCAATTAATTTAGATAGTGTGTATAAAGAGTGGGTGAATGCCAAAATTTAGAAGAGAGAGAAAATAAAGAGATAGAAGCTAGAACTAAACAAGATGAGATTTAGTAACGGACTTATTATGAATGTCTAACAAGGTGAGAATTAGTAATGGGAATATTTTACTATATATATGTTTAGAGTTATTTGCAAAGTTATAAAATTTAATTAAAGGCAATCAGTCACTAGTGTTATCTTTTTTTTTTAATTTATTTCTAACTTCTAATCAGATCAATATTAAATACATATAAAATATTTATGTTAGCTCTGTGATTGATGTCACACAACTTACTTGGTGATGGTAATAATACACACACAATCGTATTGGCCTCGCATGCGCGAAGTCCCCGGATCGAGTCTTGCCCAAGGATTGTGAATCGTGATTTCTGATTGTTTACTGGGGAGGCTACTGCCGTGTGTGGGAACACAGTGGGGAGTTGGGGTGACCTGGCTGATGTCTTTGACACCAGAAGGTAAAGAGTGAACTAAAATCTTTTAAGTTTTTTGCTTAAATGATCAGTATGGCGACTCGTATGGGTGCACACATAGTTCTCAAAAGAAGGCAAATTTTACACACTCACAGCAAAAAATTAGCGGGAACATTGGTTCTGGTATATATTGTTTTCAGCGCTCGTTGGCTTAATCTTCACTCTTGCCAACTTGGAAGATTTACTATTTGTTAGCTTTTAACACGAGTAGGCTCGGATGAGCCTAAGATCGCTCCTTGTTTACCTTGATTTTGTGCAGTATTGAACAGGCAAACTGGATGTATTTAGTACCTACTGATAGTTTGCAGTGCTCTTTCTAACAGTGAGTAATTTACCCCAGTTTCATACTTCTAAGCGCATATCAGTGAACTTTATTTTTTATGGACTGAATACTGTTGGTCAGACTGTATCTAATGTCAGCTACCGTTAAAGACAATGTCCAGCTCATAATAGGAATACTGCTAAAGCAAGGTCTTGCAACCCCCCCGCACCCCCACTGTTGCCATTGTGAGGGACATAAGTCACAAGAAACAACCATCTGAAGCCTAATTCAATGATAGCATTACTTCTAGAAACAACCAGCAAAACTGTAAGTACATTTTCTTAAACTTTGTACTTTAGAAAACTTAGCATTTCAATAGGAAAGTTATAATAATGTATGGGTGTGTGTGAGAGAGAGAGAGATACTGCAAGTAATATTCAATAAATTTCTGAAATACAAGGTGAGATGATAAGTCTTAATATTTATGTGCAATTCAACAAATTAGCCAAAGAACACATAACTGACAGTCATTAGAGCCTATATAAACGAAGTTTACTTTTTGTGTGCTTCAATCATAAAACTTCCAAGCCTATCGAACATTTGGTGCTGTGGGTAGCTAAATCTTAGATAAACGATAACCCTGCTCGAGAGCTCTGAAGCCATTTCATCAATCTGATGTGCAGAAAGGGGAGCTCAGAATGAGAGTTGAAAATCATTTACTCCTTAAAGGCTTTCAGATTTGAGTGTAGGATTACATAAATGTATTTGTGTAAATGAGTGTAGGATTACATAAATAATACATAAATGTATTATTTATGAACAACTATTCACTCTGTATAACACATAACAGTTAACCCTAAATATGTTCTGTCAGAGTGTTATTCTGATATGTGGGGTTGTGATTAAAACCTATTTTCAGCAACCTAGAGAATCACTGCAACACTGCAGCATCCCCTTCCCCAAGGTAAAAACGAAAATTTTAAATTTTGTTTGTTTATAAATATTAACAATGCTTATAACATTAAATAAATGCAATACAACATGTTAAAGTTTACAGCTTATGTTTCGCCATTGATTGGAATTGTTCGATTAATACTTTAGATTACGAAACAAATGCACTGCGATCGTTAGATCGCAGTTGCATTTGCAGTGTCAGAATTATCACGTTCGGTCAGTTACTGCGAAACTCGCCGATATTCGTTTGCACTTGTCACTGCACGTAACAACTGAATCTGACGAATTTATCTACATCACCATTGTTCAATGAGCAGTGCCACTACAGATAACTTGTATGCTTGCGCATGTTTTTTCTATGAGATACGAAACTTCTATTATTGGGTGTGTTCGTGGTGAAGGCGAAATATTTTTGGTAAATCTTGTTTTATTTCTGGATTTTATTTACAAATAATATTTTTAGTAAAGCATATTTTCTATTATGTAAATTTATTTATTAATAAACTGGTTACTGATTAGGAAAAAATGAATTATTTTTCTTATTGTCTATATGCAGCACCCCCACTTAAAAGTTTCACCCACAGCCACTGGTCAAATTACAGTTGTGCATCAAGCACTCGAGAAAAGTTTGAAGACAAAGAATCAACTGCTAAACCAGCTCAGTTTATTGTAAGCAATAATTTTGAATTGACTCCAATGATTGTTGCATTCAGTTACCAATATGTGCTTTTCTCATCAGAATCTCAGCACACACACACACATATACACTACTGCCGACCTGTTAAGGTTAACAGATAGTAAGTCAATTAAATTTCAAAATTGATATTTTTATTTGCAAACTAATGCCATTAGTGTAACATGTATTGTCTGGGTGTAAGAGTGTGTGTGTCAACTGTTTAGTTTGCAAGCGGTGTGTCCAAATGGGCATTATAAAAAATAAATAAAAATAGAATTCTAAAAGAGAGGAATCCACAACTTCACATCACAGATAAAGAAATTAAACATAACACAAGATTTCAGATTTATTCTCTTCAAGCTCATGCTAGGAGATGAAACAAAATTAGTTAACTTCCACCCCATATTATGCACTGTGTCACTCTCTCTCTCTTGCTCTTTAAACAGTGTCCAGTGAATTAATGAATTAATTAACAACTGAATTAATTGATAAACAGTTAATAATTAATTAATTCACACCGATTTTTCTTTGGAAACAAGGAAACCAATTTGTGCGCAACCTTTCCTGCATAAAATCATATTTCCTCTCCAAAGTGTTTTTTGCCAATTACTTCATTTTTCTCATTTTTTTGGAAGGTAAAGATAACATTAACGTTCCATTTATTCTCTCGAAATCTTCTGCCTAATCCTTGAGTACAAGGTTCATCACTTTTGAATTCACATACTTATCATCATTTTTATATAAGATCGAAATTTAGCTTCCTTTTGAAAGAAATTCTTACTTTTAAGATCACTTTTCCCTCATAAGGATCTATCAAATCTGAAGAGTGAAAAGGTCGTCAGAAAGTTCAATATTTTCTTATTTCAAGTTTTTTGATTTACAGAAATAATTAAATTCAATGTAGAAAGATTTCACAAGTTAGGCAAACCTAATTATACAAGATTTTTGTATATAAATTCATGACGTCAGTAGTATGGGATGCACTTCTGACAAGATCAAGATAAGATAAGAAATCGTGACGTGATTGGTTGATGACGTTATTGTGGGCGTGACGTCATGAGTTTGGAATGTTTGGAATTTCCCTGTGGGCATCTGTGTCAATGGCTTCAGTTCTAGTATGCAGTTCTGACAAGATCAAGATAAGATAAGGAATCGTGATGTGGGTGTGTGTTATGAGATGTAGATAAGTGACGTCATTTGTTTTGAATGGAAAGGATGATATTAGTGGATAAGGAATCGTGTCGTGATTGGCGGGACACTTCTGACAAGATCAAGATAGGCTAAGGAATCGTGACGTGAATGTTTGTTGTAATAGGGTTTGGGAATATCACTGGGGCCCTTGTCTGTCGGGGACATCATGTGGTGTTTTTGGTTCATTTATTGCATTGTGGGTGATATTTATAGATAAGAATCGTGACGTTATCTGTTTGGAAATTTCTGGGGAACATATGTCTCTCTCTCTCTCTCTGTGATATCACATGGTATTTTGGTTTGGCTATGGAATTGTCGGCGATGTTTTTGAGATAAGATATCTTGGAATTTTCCCAGGGTGGCACACATCCATCATTGCCGTGATGTTTTGTTTGGTTGTCTATACTACATTATGGGGTATTTCTTTCCTGTTAAAGGGTGGGAATACTTAGAGTAACTCGTGATGGCAGCAGTCTTTCGAGCTTTTCTGAATAATTTAATTATATGCTAAAGGCACTCAAAGATATAGTTTTTTTTTTCTTCTATAGATGGCTGTGCTGATTTTCCAATACATTTTTGGGGTATTTCATTCCTGTTAAAGGGTAGGAATTCTTAGAATATGTCGTAATGGCGGGTGTGATTAGGTTTTCTGAATAATTTAATATATACTGGTGCCCATAAACACACACACTAACACAGAGAGAGAGAGAGAGAGAGAGACATATTAAGGGCATGAAAAGTTACTAACATATCCATGTTGATACTCTAATATGTACCCTATGATTATTCTAATAAAAAAATCAAAAAATCTATTCAGTATTAGAATTAGGTTTACCGAAACATACAAGCATAGATTATTGAAATTACAATTAGCAATTATGTTTAAGTTAAAAAAAAATAACTTACATTTCTTTCCAGAATGGGAACATCTTGGTACTATGCTTTTCTAAATAATTTAATTAAATGGTGCTGTCTCTATGATATTTTTAAATAAATTAATTAAAATAAACAGACAGTTAAATGGATTACAAAACCTTTTGTTTGTATTCTAGAAATTCTAATGATAATTTAAAATTACTTACAGCTTTCCAGAATGCTCTTCTAAATACGAATATTCCAAAATATATATATATATATATATATATTCCAAAATAGCTGAATTTTATATCCACACCACAACACAAACACCACCAAGAACAAAATTTCTGTAAATACTGTAACCTGAAATAGTTGAGTACTTCTTCCTTTAGATTACAGACCATAGATGCTATGTTATCATCATGAGCAATATCCCCCAGCTAGCGGTTTTCTTCAAAGGGTCTTTCATGAAGATGACATGAGTCACATCCGTAAATTGCGGTATTGTTCAAAAGGTAGCATTTTCTCAAGTTTGGATATTTCTCAAATACTTACATATGACTAAGTGATTAGCATTCACATCTTTGCGATGACACACATCCTAAAATTATTCATTCTTCATTACAGTTGGAATTTATTGGTGTAGTAAATTGTTTACATTTAATTTTTTAAAACCAATATTGACTATTAATTTTACCTGCAATTCCTTGTGCTCTTAACCTATTTCTGTAACTGAAATTTATTTTATTTTATTTTTTCTTTAGCATTAGTAAATTTAAATAACTGATATTTGTGAGAAACAAGGTTTTTGAACTAGCCCTTGCGTTTTCTTTTAGAAATTTCTTTTGCCAGCACAACAAATAAATAGTTATTTCTTATTATTTCAAATGAATATTAGCTCTGTAGTATTTGTTAATTTCTATGTAACCTTTTATTTGACTGTAATATTATTATTAACAAATGGGTTTGTAAAATAGTCAAATTCTTACAGTATTGTAACTTTTCAGGTGAAATCTCCACTAAATTCTGTCTATTAATTTAATACCCGATTATTCCTTTTGCTTCCAAGAGTTGAATATTTCAAACAAATATTTCCTCTGTAATATATACTTTGTTAATTTCTATGTTACCTTTTATTTGACTGTAATATTATTATTATTAACAAATGACAAATAAAATAGCCAAATTCTTAAAGTATTGTAACTTTTCAGGTGAAATCTTCTCCACTAAAATTCTAGCTATTAATTTAATACCCTATTATTCCTTTTGCTTCCAAGATTTGAGTTTCTTGAAATATTCGATGGCTTGCATGAACAAATAAGACTTTTAATTCAATGAATCAAAAAAAAGTCTGGTTATTTTGTGGCATGAAATTTCACAAGGAAAAAAAATGTTATCCTCCTTAAATTTGTATAACACATCAACGAAAACCAATTTCATTTAAATTTACACATTTTATTTGAATAAAATATTATTTACAAATTGTATTTACTGAATATAACAATACAGAAAATAAATAAATTAAAAAATACATCAAAGGTTCTTCCCATGCTTGTGGAATTGCCATCATATGGTTTTTGACAATGTGACTCTCATCTGAAAGTTAATTTTTCATTTGGTACTCGTTGAGAATTTATTATTGTAGTAAAATTAAGGGTTGTATATTTATTTCTTTGAAACTAATACATATACTTCTGAGAATTATTAAAAGCACAGAATCTTTCATTATGTTTCTAAAAGCATTTAAAAGTACACATTGTTTTCACGTTATGGGCATCCAATTTTATTTAAATCAAGAACAGACCTCACTAACCTCGTTAATGTTTGATTTGTCTCTGCCTTTGGCAAGTAATATATGTTTGCATGTTAATTTTATCATCTAATTATCTTATCTGTCCAAAGATAGTGATTCAATATCCCACTTCAGTTGATGGTTATATTTTATTAACCAATAATTCTGTTTTTTTTTAACTCTTTAAGGTAATTCTTTCCAACTACAAGGTGATTTTGTCAATGCATATCTTATACTCATTCCATCAGAAATACAAATTTCTTTAGGAAATAAATCTGAACTCTTATTCAAAGGAAATTGGCAGTTATAGCAATCATAACTGAAAATTCGTATTTTTCACCCACTGTCGATTTTTCATAATCGTTTTCCTTCATTCTTCTTCTTAGATTACTTCTTATGGCACCACAAATAGTTATTTATTATTATTATTATTGCACTGATTATTAGCTCTGATCGTATTCGTTATGGTAACTTTTGTTTACAAATTCTAAACAATTAGAACTTTTCACAAAGAAACTTTCAAAGAATTTGTGGCTCACCTATTATTTTTACATTACCAAACACAAAACACTACAACACAAAACAGCAGCTGCAGTGGATGAATGATTACCTTAAGTCCAAAGTCACTTAACTCTATGGTATTTTCTTATAGTACTGTTTACACTTACCATACCCTGACCTTTCCTTCAAAAATGAACCTTTTGCGCAGATGACTCAACGACATGTTTTCACATGCTGTTGGATATATTGTTGGTGTGTTTTTATCTTACTTGGTGTGGGGAAAGGTAAAATTTGTATATGTGTTATCTGGAGAGTACAAACATTTTTCTATACCAAACTTTAAGAGTTAAAGTCACGTTTTGGATTAATTAGGTGCTCTATCTCTCTCTCTGTAAAACAACCAAATTCTAACAGTTCGAATTTTCGATATGTGAACGATTTGTTTTCAGATAACTCAAATAATGTCAATAGGTAGCATTAGACAATTTCTAAAATAATCAATACATAGATATTAGTTATCAACACTTTTTCCCATCCTGGCATTAATTTCACAGTTGATTTTTTTAAATAATTAAACAGAATTGCATTAAGATATAAAGTTGTGGATTTAAATATCAAGTTCTAATCAGAATAACTGATTCAACAAAAACACACATCTTTGTTCATTTAAGTTTACAAATGCATATTTTATTTTGCTGAAATGCTATTTACAAGTATATTCACTGAGAAAAATTCGAAACATGTAATTACCTAAAGATATTTCTCAATATTTTGTTTAGACTCTTAACATTTTCTAAAGAGTTCAATGAATAAAGTTCTTGTTACTCACTGTTTCTTGGTTACCTTACATCAAAATAGCTGGTCATGCAAAAGTTTTTAAATCAGATACCATGGTAACCACACGTCTATACATTTGATATTGTGTGTCTGGAAATAACACCATGCCTCTCTAAACATTCTGTGTATTCTTTTGTCAGCAAATATACACAAACAGTTTTTGTAAAATGTACATAAATTTCCCAAAATAAAGAATCTTTATTGAATTGGATAAAATCTTGAGTCTAATTTTAAGCATTGATGAATTTAAATGATTAGTGATAATTTTCCCCTTGATACGAATAGATGGTAATTCAGTTTCCAAAAATAGTAAATGATTATCAATGGCATACATTTTTGGTGAAAATCTCTCAGCTTCTTCACAACTAATAGGAAAAACTTTACTTCCATTAGCTCCTGTATCATCAAGTATTAGTTCCCCACCTTGGCATTTCAGAATATTACACTTACCGAGATCAATTTCGTAGTCAACTCTTCTTTGCAAGTAGCCGAGGATATCGGACCACTTCCTGTGCAACTTTTCCAAAGTGGTCCTGGATAAATACATCACAATGTATGTGTCTTCTAAAATAATAATCAGTTTCCATTCTTTTAGAGATACGTGAAGAGTTTTGTCTCTTGCTATTTTCCTGAAGAAAGAATATTCCAATAACTTTTGTGGCTCACCCATTATTTCACTGAGTGCAAGAGCGCAAGGAATCGCAGGTAAAATTAATAGTCAATATTGGTTTTAAAAAATTAAATGTAAACATTAATTTACTACACCAATAAATTTCGACAGTAACGAAGAATGAATCATTTTAGGATATGTGTCATTGCAAACATGTGAATGCTAATCACTTAGTCATATGTAAGTATTTGAGAAATATCCGAACTTGAGAAAATGCTACCTTTTGAACAATACCACAATTTACGGATATGACTCATCATCTTCATGAAAGACACTTTGAAGAAAACCACTCACTAGGGGATATTGCTCATGATGATAACAGAGCATCTATGGTCTGTAATCTAAAGGAAGAAGTACTCAACTATTTCAGGTTACAGTATTTACAAAAATTTCGTTCTTTGTGGTTTTTGTGTTTGTGTTGTGGATGTAAAATTCAACTATTTTGGAATATATTTTTTTTTGAATATTTGTATTTAGAAGAGCCATTCTGGAAAGCTGTAAGTAATTTTAAATTATCATTAGAATTTCTAGAATACATACAAAAGGTTTTGTAACTGTCCACTCATTTTAATTTATTTATTTAAAAATACCGTAGAGACAGTATCATTTAATTAAATTATTCAGAAAAGCATAGTACCAAGATGTTCCCATTCTGGAAAGAAATGTAAGTTAATTTTTTTAACTTAAACATAATTGCTAATTGTAATTTCAATAATCTATGCTCGTCTGTTTCTGTAAGCCTATTTCTAATACTGAATGGTTTTTTTTTGTTTTTTTATAAGAATAATCATAGTGTACATATTAGAGTATCAACATGGTTACATTAACGAATTGTCATGCCTAATGTGTGTGTGTTTAAGGACACCAGTATATATTAAATTATTCAGAAAACCTCATCACATCCACCATTACGACATATTCTAAGAATTCCCACCCTTTAACAGGAAAGAAATACCCCATAATGTATTGGAAATTAGTACACCCATCTATAGACAGCCAAACAAAACATGACGACAATGACGGATGTGTTGCCCTGGGAAAATTCCAAGATATCTTATCTCAAAAACATCTCCCACAATTCCATAGCCAAACCAATTATGACGTTAAATTAGTAAATGTAACGTCACGATTCTTATCTCTAAATATCACCCATAATAACCGACAGACAAGGGCCCCAGCGATATTCCAAACTCTATTACAACAAACATTCATGTCACAATTCCTTATCTTATCTTGATCTTGTCAGAAGTGTCCCACCAATCACAACACGATTCCCAATCCACTAATATATCTCCCATTTCCATTCAAAATAATACTGTCACTTATTTACAACTAACAAATGAAGTCACTTATCTACATCTCATAACAACACACACCCACGTCATGATTCCTTATCTTATCTTGATCTTGTCAGAACTGCATCCCAGAACTAAAGCCATTGACACATGCCCACAGGGAAATTCCAAACTCATGACATCATGCCCACAATGACGTCATCAACCAATCACATCACAATTCCTTATCTTATCTTGAACTTGTCAGAAGAGCATCCCATACTACTGACGTTCCTGCCAAAACTCCAGGGTGCTTCTTTCATTGAAAACACTACGTTGAGAGAACGTAATGTTTTCAATGTACTCCATTCTCTGCATACACTGATGTTCAAAACACAAGAATCAACACTATTCTGAAGATTACTACTGGAAATTCAGATCAATTCAGCTTGTGGTAATTTGTTTAACTGACCATTTCGAGTAGAAAGTGGGTACACATTGATTTTCGAATCGCGCAAAGGGGTTGTGTTAGATTCAACAGGACATAAATGGCTGAGCTAAGAGAATTGTATTTCAAGAAGCTCTGTTTTGCAAAGCAACAAAGTTGTAAACCTCGATGTCTTCTAATGTCCCAAAGATTTCATCGAGATGAGTTCATGGGAGAAGAATAATTGGAAAGGTTGAAGGCTGCAGAATTACTGCAGCCTTCAACTATTATTGCCAGGGAGTTTCCAATCTCACATAATGCTGTATCGTCTCTGGGTAGCTTTTCACACCTCTGGAATGTATTCCAGACATTTGCTAACAGGTCACACTATCAAGGAGCATGAAGATAGATTTTTGTTAATAACAGCAAAACTTAATCGATGCACCAAGGCAGGTCAGCTTGCAAGTCGGCTCCATTCAAGCACAGGTACACAGATTTCTCATCAAACAGTGGCGAGACGTCTGCAGCAAGTAGGAATACATGACGGAAGTCTTATAGCATCCGTCCCTTTATCCACAGCTCATCGCAGAGCTTGTTTTCGATGGTGTGTATCCATGAAATTCGACAAGAGACACCAATGGGCTAACTTACTCTTTACAGATAGTCGTTTTAGTTTTTCCTCCGATTCTAGACGACACTTGATCTGGCATGAAAGTGGTACTGCTAACCTTCGCGAAAACGTCCTATAAAGGGGTAGATATGGCAATGCCAGGTAATGTTGTGAGGAGGCATTTCATTGATAAATGCACAAAGTTACAAATGCTGGAAAAGAGGCTATGACTGGTGAACGTTATTGCAATGAAGTTCTTCAATGTCGTGTTCGAATTCTCCATGGTGCATTAGGCGAAGAATTCATTTAATGGATGACAATGCCATATTACATCGTATGTAAACAGTGAAGATACTTCTGGAGACCAAGGATATTAATCAAATCGAGTGGCCTGCTCGCTCTGCAGAAGTCAGCCACATAGAACATGTTTGGAACACCATAGGGAGAAGCATTTCTGTTTCAAATTCTTCCCCAGGAAATAACAAGTCATATCTAGCTCTGCAGGAGAAGCGTGACAGTTTGCTTCGGTTTCCTTAATCACTTGGTGCTGAGCATGGTAAGACATTGCGAGAACTGCGTCGCAGTCTGGAGTGTACATATTCCATACTGAAATGTTTCTGTGCATAGTTTTCTGTATGCACTGTACATTAATTCCTTAACTACATCCTTAGGAAATTTGTTGCTTTTTCCAAAATTGCATTGCAATTTAATTTGTACAAAATTTATAACACATTTTTGTGTCATATAATTCATTAGTGTGCTGGCAATAAATTTATGTCCACCTTTAGCTACGATCATGAAAATATTTTCATATAAAGTTCAAAGTGTAGTTCGTCCTTAGATTTAGACAGTGTATTTTTCATATCTCTCACTTTGAAAATGCAACTGTGCAGAAATGCACTACTGGCTGATTATACAAATAACATGACAGTGAGACGAAAACACAATCATCGCCTGTTGTGCAAAAAAGACTAATCTTCTTTACTTGCTTGAAAAACTTGTCCGAAAGTTTAATATTTTCTTCTCTCAAGTTTTTAAGTTACAGAGATTAAAACTAAATTCGAGAGTGAGATCTTTTTGATATTTATATCAATATCAAAAAATAGAAATTTTTTCTATATTAACATTAACAAAGAAATTTCTAATTACAAAAAAACACATCAGAATTTTACATTTAGTGAAATGCTTACCTATATAATAAAATTACGCATTAGATTAGATAACATGAGAAAAAAAAAACAAGACACGTGACAACAGCATAAAAGTACCAGTTTTTCTCATCATCCATGCAACAGAGAGGAGAGAATCCAATGGGGAAATTGTCACAATTCTTTATTCAAAAGGATGTAGGACTGGCAGGTCTTTTAAATGAAATAACTGATTCAAGTGATAATCTTCTTGAAACTTCATGTCAGCAAAGCTCAGAAAAACTATGAGCACCATCTGTTGGTGAGAATATCAGTTACTGTAGCAACTCGTAATACACTAAACTCTTCTAGAGGTGTGATATCAGAATTGGATCACGACAACGCTCCAAATGAAAAGACATGTTTAGAGCATAAATACCAAGGAGTAATGGTTATGAAGTGCTTTCTAATAGGTAGAAATGGTCACCTTTCTTTTCATACACTCAAACTTCTAACTTTGGCAAAAGCAGGATATCTCAATAAGCTATAATCCCTAAGCCATTGAGATGAAGCAAATGTTAGAAATACGGTCACGATCAAACATCCTGTACCGGCTTCTACCCTGTGAGCCTGATGTAGCAGCAAAGAGCATTACAATAAATTTAATTTGCGAAGAAACCCACAGGGATTGAGTCCATCCAGCTTTGCATGTTAAAAGTGGACTGATGAACAAGAAATACAAATTATAAAAAATGAAGAAGATATTCATTCACCTTAGGGTGCAAAGAAGCTAGTCATAACATTCCGGAAATCTTATGCTCAAAAAATGTTAGTTTCAAAAATATTGAAACCTACACAAGCCGTATGCCTATTCCTAATACAGATTCACTCTTGGGGCAAATAAAATGATTCTGTTCGATGAGAACCACACTTGTCCACAAAATGTTGAATGGGGATCATTGAAAGAAGTGATACGGCTGTGTCCCCGAATAGGAACCAAACAACTGGTAACCACACATCAGATGATATATTGAATATTTTTCGAGGGGAAGAAATGGAGATTGGTGATCCATACTTTCCAAATTCAATTTAGTATAAGCCTGGCAAAGGTAAACCCTCAAATTCTGGGAAAGACAATTCTGAGAAAGTGAAAAGAATAGGTAAACTCTTTGAGAGGAAATGCCATGGATTATATCAAAATATTGACGATATAAGGATGCTGTGCAGAAACACAAACCAATCTGTTTCTGTTACGAATACTTAAAACATATTTAGACCAGTCAAGCAGCTCCTCTGGCTCTGCTGCACCCTGAAACTGATTTGAACGCATTTCGCAGGCTGCTGATTATCTGGACATTGTCGAGGCCACTTTATGGAGTAGGGATGCTCTCTGTATAGCAGACATATCTCTCTCCTTTCAGTGTACATTCCCCTGTTCTTTTTCTCTTTAACCTGTGGCAATACCACCATGGGATCAAACTTAATAAAGACAGTGTAATTGAGCTTAAATTAAATAATAAACTTCCCTCAAAATTCTTACAAAACAAATTCTTGATGCAATCGTTCAACTTGAAGTGTGCATCATCACCTGCAAGCAAATCCGATTTACTGCATTTAACGAAACCACAAATCAAAGCCATAACAACCACACATCAAAACTATCCAAGCTGAAATCTGTTGGATTCTTTCTACCACAAGATTGATACTTCTGTCCGATCCAATAGGGCATATCAGAATAGGTCTAATCTTGAATCTCCACCTTTTTTTCCACGACCAGTGACTTAAGATTTCCTTGTCCAATTTGTCTGTTATCTCTACCATTTCGCCATATTTTGTGAATTACCCTCACTTTTTACCCTTAATGCTTGATTATGTTTCAGGAGATTTCAAGTAAGTCTTGCAGATACTGGCTTAAGTATCAGAAAGAGAACTTTGATATGATCCGTTTTCAGCCATAATTCCATATCAGCTGTAGTATCGGAAGTACTCCTGTATTTGATAGATTCTCTGAGGTCTCATTTTGATGGATTTTACAGTCTATAATTTTTTTTAGACTTGAGGATGAGTATGGTCCATTTCTGAAAATAAGGCAAAAGTTAACAGAGACGTCATCGTCGACTTGTGCGCTCTTCCCACGATGCTCAGTATTTTCATAATTCTTAATATCCCTAGGAATTCCCACTTATCCTATTTATCTATTCACGAGAGGGCAAAGTTTCGTTGTATTTTTAAGATGCTCACTCCATGTTTTTTTTTCACTAAGGTATTTTCATTCTTCAGCTTCTTTCGAAGCATACATCATTGGGGACACTTGACATTTGCATACAAGGCACTGCCTCAGCATATCATACGTAAGGAGTAACATTAGTAATTTACATATATTGCAGCGTCGTGTAAAGTTGGGATTTTGCGCAGAAGAAAATTCCATTGCCACACACATCTTCTTCAGCTTCTCCCACTTAAGTGGGGTCACTGTTGGTGATGAGTCTCTTCCACACCTTCCTGTCTTGTTCTGTCACCACATCTAAGTTCTTCATCCTCAAGTCCTCTTCTACCAGCTCCCTAAATCTCTTCTTTGGCCGCTCATGCTTCCGCCATCCATGCACATCCATCTGCATGACCCTTCTTCCCACATATTCGTCATCCTTCTGAATCACATACCAAACCACCTCAACCTTGCCTCCTGTATTTTCGCTCCTAAGTTCGTAACTTTCACTGTTCCCCTGACATAATCATTTCTCAGACGATCCTTTCTGGTCACACCGCACATCCACCTAAGCATTCTCATCTCTGCTACTTCCATCCTGCTGATGTTAGTTTTCCTCAGGGCCAGTTTCTATAGCATGTCATAGCTGGCCTCACAACTGTCCTATAGATCTTGCCTTTCAGATTGATCGGCACCCTTTTATCGCATAACACTCCAGCCATCTCCCTCCAGTTCCTCCAACCCGCTTGTATCCTGCATCCCGCTTCCTTCTCAGCTCCTCCATCTTCTTCCACTGTTGAACCTAAGTATCTAAAGTCTCTCACCTTCCTGATGACATTTCCTTCCAGCTCCAGATCTGACTCCTGTCCGCCGCCAACTGTGCAACACATATACTCTGTCTTACTTCTGCTCAGTCTCATACCTCTCTCTTCCAGCACTTTTCACCATCTTTCCAGTTTAGTTCACACTTCTGTTGAATCTGCACATAGCAAGATGTCATCTGCATACAACATTGTCCAAGGCACATCTTCTCTCACTTCCTCTGTCACCACCTCCATCACAATGTTAAACAGAAATGGACTTAATGCTGACCCTTGATGCAAGCCAACTGTAACTTGAAAACTTTCTGTCTGTCTCAGACAGGTCCGAACACTTGTCTTCACATTTCTGTACATCTCCTGCACCAACCTGACATATTTCTCTGGAACCTTCTCTCTCAGACACCTCCAGACTTCTTGCCTTGGCACTCTATCATATGCTTTCTCCAGATCAATAAATGCCAGATGTAGCTCCCTTTGTTTCTCTCGATATTTTTTCATCATCTGCCGTAACCCAAAGATAGCATCTGTTGTTGATCTACCGGGCATGAAGCCAAATTGTTCCTTTGCAATCTCCACCTCCTTCCTCAATCTACCATCAAGGAGAGTCTTGTGCATCTCCTTTACCCTTGTAGATGGGTACAAGAACACTCTCCCTCCATTCCTCAGGTATATTTTCCTGTTGGCAAACTTTCATGAACAGGTCCCACAGCAGGTCAATTCCCTCTGACATCAAAATTGGAGATGTTAATGTCAGCTCTTTGCTTTATGCGGATGATGTTATACTTCTAAATAAATCCGCTACAAGTCTGCAAGATTCTCTGACTAAATTGAATAGCTGTTGTAATAGATATGGTATGAAGGTCAGCAATAAAAAGACAAAGACAATGAAAATAGGCAGAATCATTGAAAATGTCAGCTGTGTTGTGAATGAAGAACCTGTGGAACAAGTAAAACTTTTCAGCTACTTAGGCACTATTTTTACTTTAGATGCTAAATTAAATATAGCAATAGACAACAGAATCAGCAAAGCTGGTATGGTGGGAAGTCAATTGAATAAATTCATATGGAATAAGAGAGAAATTAGTCGGAACACTAAATTAGCTGTATACCAGACAGTGTTCAAACCAGCTTTAACTTATGGATCTGAGAGCTGGGTCAGAAGTAAAACACTTGACCAAAGACTAGAGACTGCAGATATGAGAGTCCTGAGAAAGATTAGAGGCGTGAACAGATGGCATCAATGGCAATATCATATTAAAAATGAGGATATTAGGAAAGAACTTGACATTGTCAGCATCCAGGAATGCGTTAGCAGAGCTAATCTCAGATGGTATGGTCACTTAAACAGAATGGGAGAGGAAAGATTAGCAAAACAAGTGTTCTCTGCCAGGTTGGCAGGAAAACGACCCAGAGGAAGACCAAGATATAGGTGGATTGATATGGTACAAAGCCTTAGAGGATAGAAATATAAGATCTGATAATGTTGGAGTCTTGACAAGTAACAGACTGATTTGGAGGAAAATTGTAGATTGGAAGTTAGTAATGATGTAATTTTTTCATGTAGTACTCTCATATCCTGTACACCCCTTGAGGGTACATGGCAGGAATTTGATGATGATGGGTAACATTACAAAACTAGAAATAAATGGATGTATTTGTAACCTACTTAATTCCCTTCTAAGAGATGAGGATAACCAAATCACATATTAGAAATGATATTGCGGAAATCTGCAAAAGCTGCAAACTCAAGTATCGCATTAAAATAAGGTCCATTTTTATAAAAGGCAAGTCCATGCATAATTTATTACTTTTATGATGACCCTAATGCTTTTGGTGTTCCTAAATTTTTCTTATAATCAAGAGTGTTCCGTGACTTCAAAAAGGTTAAGAACTACTGGTTTGAAGTATAAATGTAATTTAATTATATTAAATTACTAGTAGTTCCCCTCCCCCTTAGAAAGGTACTGCTTCCTTCCCATATTTTTAATGCAGAAACCTGAATTAATATCATTTTTCTGCTTTATAAGCTCAGAGTGCACACGCAACAAATTGTTTTAAATAAACTGTAGTTGGATTGCTGCTTCACTGATAGATCAATGCTTAGCACAGCTTTATATAGAAATATTACTGCTCATGAAATCATTGATTTTTTACTGTGACTGAATGTCATGAATTATCACCGGCACTGTGACCACCTTCGAAACTAAGAAATTGATACAGCCCAAGTATTTAGTTAATTGTGGAATATTCTGTATATCAATAAAAAGCTACCGATTTCGTCAATGTGCAGCTAGAGTTTCATATGTTAGCATACAGGTTTTTGAATGCTGCTAAGAAACAGATGGGAAACACCGCTGCTCTCAAAGTCACTGATCAACTTATCTAGAGATAGCACAGTGAAAAGCCAAGTCGGTGAAGAAGGTATGAACATTTTCCATAAACAGACTATGCTGAAGAGGGTTTAGCTTTGCAATACACTGTTTTAAACAAAATCATAACATATTTATGTAGAATGCCTTAAGTGTGATATAAACGAAATCCTACATAAATATTTTAGCAGGATAACAGGATATTTCCTATCTTGTTTTCAGACCATTGGGCATGCTGGCAATAAGTAGCGTTATTCCATATCCAAAACATTGTTAGAAATTTTCACAATGCTACAATCTCAGAGAGCACTTAAAGATTCATACTCGGTAGAAACCATGCACATTCAGAATTCACTTTCACCAATATCAAATTTTCAAACAATGAATCATCAAGAAATTTCTGACTCGTGCAATAATTTAATAAATAAATATTCGAAAGACTTAACATCATCTCTGAAAGATGAAATCTATCACATAAAAAAGATTTATAACGCCACATTTAAAGATGTTATACCAGGACTAGATTTATTAAATACCATTTATAAATTTCAACTTCACAGTGTTTTTCCCAAAATATGTACTTCAATCAGAATTTTTTGCACAATACCAGTAACAGTTTCCAAAGGTGAAAGTGTTTAGTAAATTTTCAGCAATAAAGAGCTTCAGTAGATCATCAATGCTCCAGAAAAGATTAAACAGCTTAGCTTTGCTATCAATAGAACATGACCTGGCAATGAAAATTGATTATAACGAGGTGATTAAAGATTTCGCTAACCATAAAGTGAGGAAGTGGATGAGGCAATAAAAATTTAAAAATTCTCTTTTTATTTAATGTTTGTATTTTGTATGGTATGTAATGTATCGAATTTAGAATTTATTGTACTTTTTTAAATAAATGTTTAATATGACTTTTTTTTATTAAACAAAAGTGACGCACTTTTTTTAAGTGGGACCTGGACCATAGACTTCTCACGGGCCCGAAGGTTTCTCTCATCAGCCCTGGCCACCACTGTTGATTTTTAAAAGGAAGATGCTACCTAAAGAAAAAACTGATTAAAGGAGTGTTTGTACATGTTCATACAAAAGGCTGGATGGATGGATGAGGAATAATGTTATGGATAGATAAAATTTGGTCTAGGCCCTGCAGGACTGTTGAAGAAGCCTGCCCTGTTAGTATGGGATCAGTTTCGTTCTCACAGAACAGAAGATGTTAAAAACTCAGTTAGCTGTAATTCCAGGAGGTCTAACTAGTCAGCTTCAACCTTTAGATGTCTGTATTAATAAACCATTTAAGGGATTTATGAAGGGGAAGTAGAACAGCTGGATGCAGTCTTCAGATTTTTAGGTCACGCCATCAGGAAGAAGACTAGCATTTCGCAAGTTTGTGAGTGGATCAAAGCTTCATGGTATGCAGCAAAAACTGAGACAGTGGTTAAATCATTTAAGAAGTGTGGCATTAGTAATGCACTGGATGGTACAGAGGACAATTTGTTGTATGAGGACTCAGATTCTGATTTAGAAGAGGTTTCGAGTGTCTCTTCATTTAGCTCTGGAGATGAATTTCTTGGTTTTGACGGAGATTAAAAGATGCGACTCTTTCCTAGTTAGATTAGGTATTTGTTGAAAGTAGACCTACTTATTGCTTTATATTTGAAATACTGTAAATTCATTATGAAATACTGTAAATTCAGTGATAAAGTTTTTTTCTAAACAATGTGTACAAAAAGGGGGTGCATCTTATATGCCGGCAAATACAGTAAATTACTATAATTATTTTATGTAAGTATATATATTTTAACAGAAAATATCATTTTTCCCCAAAAATATTTTCATTAACATTTAAAATGGTGTACACTGAAGGAACCCCCCTCGTAGATTGTTATAAATAAAAAAGATCACTCAAAATTCACAATCTCGCATAACCTGGGCAAAGTTGAAATTCAACGGCTAATCCTTCAGCTACCAGAACAATCATGCAAAGTAAAAATCAGCCTTCTTCAAGGCTAGCTTTTAAGATGACTTCAATAAATATTGAAGGACTCTCATCCAAAAAGGAAGTTTTATTAGCTGATATGTGTGATACATGCAAATGTGATGTTTTAGTTATCTAGGAGACACATCGAGGAGTAAATAGCAATGGACCAAAAATTCACGGTATGAAATTGGTAGCTGGAAGATCACACGAGCAATACGGTAGCATTATATTTGCTAAACCAGACTTTGATATCAAATCTATACATATGACATCACATAATAATATAGAGATATTAACCATCGAGATCAAGTCCTGCACAATCACATCAGTATATAAGCCACCTAATGAAGATTTCATTTTCAAAGAACCTGCCAATTTTAACGCCCAGAAGGTTAAAATAATACTCAGACTTTAATCGTCAAAGTTTAACATGGGGCTGCAAAATGACTGACAGGAATGGTGCTGAGCTGGAAAATTGGGCTGAGAGAGGACTGAAACTGATCCACGACCCCAAGTTAAGACCACCATTCAATGGTGGAAGGTGCAGAAGGGACTATAATCCAGACAACATCTTTATCAGTGAACAAGTAGCCATGCAAGCAACAAAGATAGTAGAAGAGCCGATACCAAGAACTCTGCACAGACCTATTACTTGTGAAGTCAGTGCTGTTATCAATCCAGAGATAGTACTCTTTAAGTACCGATTTAATTTTAAAAAAGAAAGATGGGACAGATTTGCAAAGGAACTTGATCAGACAGTAAACACTCTTGAAGCGGATCCATGTAACTATGAAGAGTTCGTGAATACCATCAAAATAGTATCTTGGCAGCACATACCACGAGTGCGCAGAACTCAATACATCGCTGGGCTTAATGAAGATCCGACAGAACAACTAAAAGAAATATGACGAGGATCCTTTCACTGTATACACAATTGAGGCAGGTGAAAAGCTGATGGACAAACTCACGGATGATAGAAAGAAGAGATGGATGAAGCTACTTCAGAATTTGGATATGAAACAGAACAGTAGATAAGCATGGAAACTGGTGAAGAATTTAAGGAATGATCCAACTAAAACTCCAGCTTATGTAATAGAGGTCATGCCAAACCAGATTGCTCACCAGCTATTATTGAATGGAAGGACAGACAAGATGATACCGAAAACCAATCTTACATGCATTAAAGAAGCTGAGTAACTTATTAGCCTCTCCATTCTCTGAAGAACTATGAAAAGCTATGTCATCTGAAAGAGAATAGGGCTGCTGGTCCGGACAACATTCGGACAGAACAGATAAAGCATTTCGGTTGGGTAACCATCCAATGACTGGTGAAATTGATGAATAACTGCATAGAATCTCTACAGTTGTGCAAATTATGGAGGAAAGCTCAAGTGGTAGCTTTACTTAAATCAGATAAGGTACATACAGAGTCGAAGAATTTTCGCCTTGTTTCTCTCCTCTGCTACTTGTATAAAGTTTTTGAAAGAATGATTCTGGAAAGAATAGCAGCAAACATTGACAAGAAACTTATACCCAAGCAAGCCATTTTCCGTCCCGGAAAGTCCTGCTCTGGCCAAATTCTGAATCTCGAGCAGCATATTGAACATGGTTATGAGAAGCTTGTGACTGGAGCAGCTTTTATTGATCTCTCAGCGGCATATGACACTGTTAATCACAAGAAACTGTGGGTCAAGCTGTACGAAATAACAAAAGATTTTCACCTCATGAATGTACTTAAAACCATGCTCCAGAATCAACAATTCTATGTAACTTTACAAGGAAAGAAGAGTAGATGGAGAAATCAGAATGGTTTATCTCAAGGCAGCGTATTGGCTCCGATGCACTACAATATTTATAATAACAATCAGCCAATCCACTCACAAGGAGGTTTATGCCGACGACACAGCTATATGCAGAGTTTTGAAGAAGTTGAGAAGAGGCTGACAGAAGCCTTATAAATACTCTCCACTTACTATGAGACCAATTGCCTGAAGCCTAACCCAAACAAGACTCAGGTTTGCACTTTCCATATGTGCAATAGGGAAGCAAAACGTCAGTTAAACATTGCCTGGAGAGGAAACCGCCTCGAACACTGCAGTAACACCAAATATCTTCGAATTAAGCTGGATCATACCTGGTCATATAAGATGCATTGCCAGGAACTAAAAGGAAAAATCTATGCAAGAAATAACATCATAAGAAAACTTCGTTAGATGGCTTTGTGTTTTGCTGCGGGGGGGGGGGAGTACGCTGTCCCAGTGTGGGAAGTATCTGCCAATGCAAAACACATGGATGTGGCTTTAAACGATACCATTAGGATCACAACCGGATGCCTAAGACCAACCCCAGTCAACAAGTTGTATCCCTTAACAAGCATAGCACCACCAGGCATAAGACCTCAAGTGGCTGGCGAGGAGAGAAAAAAGCAGATGACAGGCAAAAGACATCCAATGTATGGCCATATCATCATGGCTTCTCGACTCAAATCGAGGCGTTGTTTTATGCAAAGAACTAAACTATTGATCTATAAACCTGAGGAGCGATGCCTTGTTCTATGGAGGGAATCAGTTCAACTTCAAGAAGTCCCTATAATTAAGGGAAGTTAAGCAAGGGATATCACACACCCTACAGCACCTGGAGGACTCTGAACAGTCTTAGAGAGGGAGTGTCCAAATGCAGAATAATCTGATGAAATGGGGTTATGCAGATAATGACAACTGTGACTGAAAAGAAGTCCAAACTGACGAACATCTTTTATGCAGCCCAAATCTATTCGATGTGTGCTCCACAGATGACATTCTGATGGTCAACAACAAGGCAATACAAGCCGCTGTTTTTTGGAAGGAGAGGAATGATTGGTGTTCCGGACTCAGAAAGTAAGTAACATTTAAAAAATTCCCCAAAAGATACTCCTCCTCCTCACCCCACCAAAAAAAAATAATAATAATAAAATACAAGTATTTTATTTCAACACAAACAGAAAAAAATATCAAACTAACAGGAGGTTCTGTAAATTTTTGTGATGGTTATTAATGAGAGTTTATACTTTTTTAGACTGTATAAATATTTGATTTATTCAAGTAAATTAAATTTCAGTTTAAATGCTGTCTATTGTAAATATTAATATCATAAAAATATATTTTCTTTTGAGTTGTGATATTCATTATACTATTATTTTATGTCTTGTATTGACTGAGAATAAACAAAATTTTTGCTAATAATTTTCCAATTTATTTATACTCATTCTTTCACTTCCCTTCTATTCTATTCTAATTAGTGCAGGTTTCTTTAATCGAAAATTTTTTGCAGACCACTTGAGATACAGTTTTATGGCAAATGGCCTGCAGTCCAATTGAGTTTGTGTGTAATTAATAGTTTTTAATTTAAATTATAGTTGAGGGAAGGGATGTATTTCTGATATTTTTTTAGCTGTCTGCTGTTGCGATGCATCTTGCTTCGCTTGAAGGTTTAGCAGGGTTATATAGAAATTTCTGCAGCACAAATTAGAGAAGAAGATATCTTTTATTGTATTTGCAAGGATGGTGATTGCCAGGGAAGTAAAATTAAAGATGTAATTGGTCACATGGGTAACTGCGAAATGGGTGCACTACAAGCATTTTGTTTATTATGCTGCATATTAAATATTAAAGAAATGTGGTGACTTCACTGAGGAGTTCGACAGGTTTAGATTTTAGTACATGAATATCGTGAAGAAACACCCGTTAATGTCTGAAATTCCTATAGAACAGGTGTGTTCAACCCATCGATCTCTTGTGAATTCCTCCTTACTTACAAATTTAATTAAAACTAAAAACATTTTATTTATCATTATTTTGTATCATTTTTAATTCGCTTTAAGTATATTCCTATTGTTTATTTATTTTTAGTTAAAACTGTCAAATCAGTAATTTTCTTATAAGTCCAGGTAAATGAATTAATTAGGATCAGTGGAAGGCAAACAGCGAGCCGAGTGAATACGATTATAAGCAAAGTGTAAAAACTCTATTGTAGCTTAAATATTAAATATTCCAAAGTACGGTTACATCGATTACTTAGGTTAAGTGCCATGTGAATATTGTAAAAAAATAAACTTTGTTTGTCTTGGTATAGTTTGTATTAGATGTTTTTGTAAATAACTCTTTTGAAGTTAATTGTATATACTGCTTTAATAAGAATATGTTAGAGTATTAAAAACAAACGCAATGTTTTTTTGTCACCGAAGCTGTACATGGCGGCATTAGAAAGACTGTTATTGAAACTTGTATGTATGAGAAAGACTTGCAGGCTCTAAGTGTAAACATCTCCAAAATCATTCAGATAGAGTCAAACAACTTTCCAATGGCAGGCAACTTACAATCAAAAGAAAGCAGAGGAGAACAAAAGGCCTGCCAAACTTGAAACTTAAGATGAAAGACTCATACCGAATCTTTGGGAGCTGTCAAACTTCATGCGAGGTCTAAGAGGAGTCCTAATAAAAAGGGACTGAAGCAAGCAAAAGGGGTCCCGGTTCCAGAATTGCTGTCAGAGAGGAGGCCGCCAGGTTCAGTCTCCATCAGAGAGGCTGCCCGGATCCATGTTGTTTGAGAGAGGAGTTTCCTGCTTCCAGAAAGCAGCTTCTTGGTTCGAGACGTTGCTAGAGGGAGACTACTTCTAGGCCGCAGACAAGGTTTCAAATTGCCGGAGTAAAGTTCCCAGGCCAGAGAGGGATTCAGTTAACAGTTGGCGGCAGTTCTAGCTGTTGAAACAGCAGAAAAAGAAAAAGCAAGGCAAATTTCCCGAAGCACTTTCGCTCCTAAGTTTTTCTTTTCGCCGAGGGAGAGTAATATTTTGCCAGAGTTTAATGAGCCCACAGCTCACTACCTACCCGATGAGATGCAGCCAACCCAAAATTTCCTGAAGAAGATCTGAGACAAAAGAATTGCCATAGAACTTTTAGTGAAAGACTTTTGACAATGTGAGATACAGAGCCTTTGTAAGTTAAAAGGTTTATAATTCCTGTTATAGTTGATACAAGAAAGACTTTACGATATATGTTTAATAGTGTCAAGAAATGTTCATAAGATAATCAATTGGCATGTTAGAGATTGATATCAAATGTGTAAAGATAACTTAACACAGATTTAGATAACCTCTTTATGAGTAAGCTTAGAAATTAATAAGTAAAAATTTGTAAACTTGAGAGTAGGTAACTTTATGTGTTAAAGAACGTATTTAATGTTGAAGAAAGAAGGTTCTAATTTTTGCTAAAGTTTTTATAGATGGATAGAGAAAGCAATCTCCCTAATGTTAAAATTGTGTATATTTCATAGTAATCTAAATAATTGTCATTCGACTTTCTTGTTAAAAGAGTGCTGCCTGTTTGTTTATTTACAACTGCACTTTTTCTAAAATAAGTCGGACTTCTTGAGTGGGAATCTAAGTAAGTTGGCCAAAGCGTGAAATTAAGAAAAAGAATATACGACTGTTTGTGAAGGTTTTAATGTATAGGAATTTGTGTTAGAGAAAGAGAGAGAAATCTACCAGCCGTATACATGTATTTGAGTTCTTTTTTGCTAATCTAAGATATTAGTGGCATAGTTTCATTTTAAATAAATTTTCTAATATCTTGGGCATTAGGCTCGCAATGCGAAAGGTAGATAAACATAGCACATAATAAGATAAACAAGAGAGAAAGTGGGCTCAGCAAGTTAGAATAACGGAGAATAAAGTACACAGTAAGACATCACAACTAATTAATACAAATTACAAGTATACAAAGTTAAATAATAATAAAGAAGTTTACAATGTGGCAGTAATGACTGGATAGCAAAAGTAGACATACACAAAATGCACATCGTATGCGTTTCGTTTAATTTGAGGATAATCATGAGTGTATCTAACATGTATCATTTTCACAAGGCATAGGAAACAGTTTTTTTCTTTATAATGGTAAATGGAAAGTGTTGTTGTTTGATTTGTAATTCATCTATAGCAATTCCAAAAAAAAGGTAATATTGAGAGACATTTTCGATCGCTGCATGCAAAATATGAAGATTTTCCAAAAATTCCGAAATACGTAAATCAAAAATTATAAATTTAAAGGCAGGACTTTCTGGACAACAAAATATGATTTTGAAAGTAATAAATAAACCAATATCAGTCACTATTGTTGCATCTTTGAAAGTGTCATTTATTCGCAAAAGCAAAAAAGCCTTTTACTGATGGAGAGTTAAAGGAATCGTTTCTTGCAGTAGCAGAATCTTTATTTTCTGATTTTAAAAATAAAATCATTTTGAATATTAAAGATTTACAACTTTCAGAAGAACAGTTATGAGAAGACTTGAAATTTTAAGTGCCAATCTGAATACTCAGTTAATGTCAGACATTCACCAGTGTTTGCGTTTTCATTACAATTTGATGAATCAAATGACTTCACTGATATTGCTCAGTTAATGCTATTTATTGGCATGGTATTTCAAGATTATTCAAGTAAAGAGCTTTTGAAAATTATACCATTATTGGGAAGGACTAGGGGAGAAAGCATTTTTTCTGCATTTGATGAATTTGTGAAAAACAAAATTCCAGTTTTTAAACTTGTGTCTATTACTACTGATGGTGCTCCTGCAATGATAGGTAATAAAACAGGCTTCATTTCATTATGTAAAAACGATGACAAATATCCAGATTTTTTAGCAAACCACTGTATTATTCACCAACAAGTAATGTGTAGGAAAAGCTTTAACACGAAAGATGTTACGGATATTATTTAAAATTGCAAATTCTGTTCAAGGAAAAGCCCTGCAACAGCAGCTATTTAAATTGCAGGTAGATGATGATAGGGAACTTCGGTTGTACAATAATGTTCAGTAGCTGAGCAGCAGTCGATTTTTAGAAAGATTTCTTGTATTAATTAACGATATAAAAATTTTTCTTGATTAAAAAGGAGATATTTATCCACAATTGAGTGATAAAATATGGTTGTTACACTTCTCATTTTTAGTAGATTTCTGTACAAAATTAAGCAATTTAAATTTAGAGTTACAAGGTAGAGATAAAAATTTAATTGACATGTTAAGTTCAATAAAAACTTTTCAACAATACTTATTTTTATTAAAGAGAAATATAAATGACTGCGAATTTAGACATCTCCCATAGTTATTAAAATTTTTTGAACAAAATCAAGAAATGCTTTGCTATGATTTAAAAGAATTTATTCGTGAAATAGAATTAGTTGAGGAAGAAATAAATTCAAGATTTAAAGATTTCAATAAAACTGAAATGATTGTATCTTTTATCAATAATCCATTTCAAGAAAACTTGAACATCACAGAAATTTCAAATAAAATTAGTGGGTTGTTTGATATAAACCAAGATGAAGTAGGACTTGAGATAATAAACATTCAGAATAGTTTACATTTAAAATCAATAAACAATGAAGTCATTTGGAAGTATGCACATGAAAAATTCCCAATATTAACTGATATTGCATGAAAAATTCTGTCGTTTCGGATCGACATACTTGTCCATCATAAAAAATTCAATTAAGAAACCAAATTACAAATGATCATTTGGATTGGCCACTTCTTCATATCAACTTGACTATGAAAATATTGCGAGGTCCAAACAATGGCAAATTTCACATTAACTTTTTTTTAAATCAACCAGCATTTCCTATAACTTGTAAATTTGTAATCAATCTATTGTTTTTTATAACTTTGGTTTTCTAAAATAGAGAAATAAATATCGTATTCCAATATGTTTTTTTTGTTGTTGTATTAAAATGTTTGTTGTAAATTTTTAAATACACAAATAAAGTTTTTAGTTGTGTATTTTTTTTAGTTGTTTATTTGTGCATAATCAGATGCCAGGTTGGAGGAGCGTAATCCATATAAGAGAATAGATCGCCGAATAACTTTTTATAGAAAAGTAGCTCACGTAGTCAAAAAGGTTGAATACCACTGCTATAGAACAACTGTTTGACTTTTCTAGAGACAGCATAGTGAAAAAAAAAAAAGGCATGTATGTGAAGAATGCATAAACATATTACACAGAGGAGTTTGTTCTGAAGGGATAAAATGGTTTTGGTTCCTGGTGCACTATTTTAGAAATCATTGCAATAACAGTGATCACTCAGTATGGCTTTTACCTATCTGTATTAAAACCTCATGCTTTAAGGCTGAATGCTTAGGACAGTTATGATATAAATTATCACGTCTGTGTTAAAAGAAGCTAACCTACTCAATCACTCTCCTAATTCCCTAGTGATCGATTTTTAAAATAAAAAAATTCCTTTCTTATATGCCGACTCTCCAATACAGCTTTCTAAATGGTAAGGGTGCTTTTCTTGAATGTTCACACCCTGCAACTGGCTTTCATTTGCCAACTGCATAGAACAAACAGTTAGAAAACTATGAGATATTAACAATTCGTTTTGTACAAAAAATGTTACTGTCGCGATGTAATGTCTTGATTCTCCGAGAACAACCAGGGAGAGGGACGAATGTCCATTAATTTGAAAGGGTTTTTTCATGGGAGAGGTCATGGCCCCATTATCACTTTCCTTATTTCTCTTAAAAGCTTTTAATGCTCAGTTTTGGAATTTTGTTCTTTGTACATGTTCAGTATATTTCTGAATGTGATTATCTTGTTTAGATGAAAACAGGCTGTATAGAATTTAATCCTGAGTTGAAAATTTTTATATATAAAATCAAGAGGGATGTTTTGTGCTATATGCTTGAGAAACTTGGACTCAAGAAGACAGATACAAATCTTAGAAAAATAAACAAAAACTTTAAGACAAGATTTAAAATATGCAGACTCATTAATAGAAAAGATAAAAAGAAGACAATTATGTATTTTATAAGTCATTTTGGTTTTATTTTGATGTGTTACCTGAAATTTTAAGAGGGTATAATTTATCTAAACATAGATTGGTGAATTATTATGTTTTTGTTCATTGAACTTATGACAATCATTTACTAAGTAGATTGCATTTTCTAAACAGAAAATGAGCATTTTCTGTTTAGAAAATGTTCATTTTCTCCTTTCCCCCCTTCCACCTTGTCTCCTGCACACATAAAGGGTGAAGTCCTGGAAGTGGGTAGAAGGAACAATAGCATCATGCGAATGAAATTGGGTCTTGGAGAAGAGCAGGTGGTCGTATTATGTGCAAGATGAGTTTTGGAACGTGTTAGATGAAGATATGAGGGGAATTGGAAGAAAATGAGATGGTGATTGTCGGAGGAGACTTGAACGGGCATATAGGAGGACAGAATAGAGACTGTGAAAGGGTGCATGGTGGCCACGGAGTGGGAATGATGAATCAGGAGGAGAGAGGGTTGTGGACTTTGCAGTAGCGTTTGATCTGGCAATTTTGAACTCGTTTTTCTACAAAAGGGAAGAACATTTGATAACATTTAGGAGTGGTAACAACAGTTCACAAATTGACTACATTTTGACTAGAAGAAAACAACTTAAAGCTGTGAAAAATTGTAAAGTAATTCCAACAGATCAAGTAGCACAGCAACACCGACTGCTGTGTGCAGACTTTAAAATAAGATCGAAGATAAGAATCTCTGGATGCCATGGGACGAAGACAATTAAGTGGTTTTGCTTAAAAGAGGAGAGTGTGAGGAATCGTTTTAGAGAGGTGTTAGAGAGGATTTCGGATGGACTGGAAAGTGTACAAGATTGGTGGAAACATAATTCAAAAGTAATCCTGAGCTGTGTAATCGAGGTGCTTGGTGAGACATCTGGAAAGATTAGAGAGCAGAAGGAAGGTTGGTGGTGGAATAATAATGTACAAGTGGCAGTGACAGCTAAGAGGAAGGCAAAGCAGAAGTGGGATGAGTCAAGAGTGGAAGAGGACAGACAGGTGTACAGAGAGAGAAAGCAAGAAGCCAAGAGAGTTGTGGCACAGGCGAAGGCCATGGCATATCAAGATCTGTGTGATCAATTAGAAACAAAGGAAGGACAGAGAAAAATTTACCAACTAGCGAAACGTAGAAATAAAGCAGCAAAGGACATCTTACATGTGAGGCAGATCAAATACGTGGAAGGAAGAGTATTATGGAGGGATGTGGACATAAGAAACAGATGGAAAATATACTTTGAGGGACTTCTGAATGAGGAAAATGCAAAGACTCTCAGAGGAGATGGGCAGCCTTCGGAGGGGATGGCACAGAACATCAGTAGAATGGAAGTGACGGAGGCTATGAAGAGGATGAGGGATGGAAAAATCAGTGGGCCCTGACAGAATTCCAGTGGAGGCATGGAAGGCAGTGGGGGAAAAGGGAATTGACCTGCTGTGGGACCTGTTCATGAAAGTTTGCCAACAGGAAAATATACCTGAGGAATGGAGGGAGAGTACTCGTCCCCATCTACAAGGGTAAAGGAGATGCACAAGACTAAAAATTATAGAGGAATAAAGTTGATGTCCCACACAATGAAAATCCTAGAAAGGGTTCTTGATGGTAGATTGAGGAAGGAGGTGGAGATTGCAAAGGAACAATTTGGCTTCATGTCCGGTAGATCAACAACAGATGCTATCTTTGGGTTACGGCAGATGATGGAAAAGTATCGAGAGAAACAAAGGGAGCTACATCTGGCATTTATTGATCTGGAGAAAGCATACAATAGAGTGCCAAGGCAAGAAGTCTGGAGGTGTCTGAGAGAGAAGAAGGTTCTGGAGAAATATGTCAGGTTGGTGCAGGAGATGTACAGAAATGTACAGACAAGTGTTTGGACCTGTCTGGGACAGACAGAAAGTTTCAAGTTACAGTTGGCTTGCATCAAGGGTCAGAATTAAGTCCATTTCTGTTTAACATTGTGATGGAGGTGGTGACGGAGGAGGTGAGAGAAGATGCACCTTGGACAATGTTGTATGCAGATGACATCTTGCTATGTGCAGATTCAAGAGAAGAAGTGGGAACTAAACCAGAAAGATGGAGAAAAGTCCTGGAAGAGAGAGGTATGAGACTGAGCAGAAGTAAGACAGAGTATATGTGTTGCACAGTGGGTGGCAGACAGGAGTCAGATCTGGAGCTGGAAGGAAATGTCATCAGGAAGGTGAGAGACTTTAGATACTTAGGTTCAACAGTGGAAGATGGAGGAGCTGAGAAGGAAGCGGGATGCAGGATACAAGCGGGTTGGAGGAACTGGAGGGAGATGGCTGGAGTGTTATGCGATAAAAGGGTGCCGATCAATCTGAAAGGCAAGATCTATAGGACAGTGGTGAGGCCAGCTATGACATATACTATAGAAACTGTGGCGCTGAGGAAAACTAACATCAGCAGGATAGAAGTAGCAGAGATGAGAATGCTTAGGTGGATGTGCGGTGTGACCAGAAAGGATCGTCTGAGAAATGATTATGTCAGGGGAACAGTGAAAGTTACGAACTTAGGAGCGAAAATACAGGAGGCAAGGTTGAGGTGGTTTGGTCATGTGATTTGGAGGGAGGATGAATATGTGGGAAGAAGGGTCATGCAGATGGATGTGCATGGAAGGCAGAAGCGTGGGCGGCCAAAGAAGAGATGGAGGGAGCTGGTAGAAGAGGACTTGAGATGAAGTACTTAGATGTGGTGACAGCCCAAGACAGGAAGGTGTGGAAGAGACTCATCACCAACAATGACCCCACTTAAGTGGGAGAAGCTGAAGAAGAAGAAGATTGCATTTTCTAAACAGTAAACTGATTCTAGGAAAATTATGAATAATGTTAGACATATTAACAATAAAAAAGTATTTTACACAGATCTTTCAAAACACTGAAGTGGAGGAGTTACCTTTCCAGGTAGCTGAAGGTATGTATATTCATCCATTGAAAAACAATCGGGAAAGGTGAACGTTAATCAACTTGAAAGCATTTTTTCAGGATGAGGTCATGATCCATTATCAGTTTTCCTTAGGTCTCTTAAAAGCTTATTTGTGTTTAGTCTGGGAAGGGAGGTATATTTTTGAAAGAATTTTTATTGTTTTACTACTTGTTTAAATGAAAACAGCTGTTACATCACTAATGGATGTTCCCACACCCATTAGTGAGATCCGAGATAGGTCAGTTCTCTCGAAAGCATTTATGATAATGCTAGCAGGTGGGGGGGATATATTTCTGATGATTCTCAGTTGTTAAATTTTTGTATATAAAGTCAAGAGGGATATGCTAAGTCTGAATTTGTATGTGCAATAATATCACTACACAAGTATTCAAAGAAAATGGAAATGGGTCACATCTACAACTGAAAATATTGTTGATGACATGAAGAATACAGGTAAGCATTCTAACTTAATGTAATAAATTAAGTTGATTTCTCTAATTTTTTATGCAATGTAGTGTTTCCTTCCCATCCAGTTTCTAATGCAAGAAAAATTATGAATTAATAATCTCCTTTTTGTTTTTGCTTTTTTATGTTCATATAAAAGTGTGTATTAATAGTTTTAATTTAAACTATAGTTGAGGGAATTAGTGTATTTCTGATACCTTTTTCTTTTTTTTAGCTGTATGCTGTTGCAATGCATCTTCGCTAGATGAAGGCTTAGCAGATTTATATAAATATATTTGTATACCCCATAAATTAGAGAAGAGGATATTGTAAAAATAATCATAATTAAAATTCTGAATATTTTTATGAATTGTTTATGTTAAAATGTTTATTAGTTTTAGTTTCATAACACGCATTGTCGCCACTTGCGATGTGCCCGTTATTGAAATTGTTTTGTCAAAAGTGATATGTAAAGCAGTTAAAATTTTAACTTACCAGATTTGAATAGTTGTGTTACTTTAAACAAATTTATTATGGTTTGAAATATTAAGTTTTGTATTTTATGAAGACATTCTCTTGTCACTAACGGAGACAATGCGTCAGCCATTATTTATACCTAACTTCTTGCTTACCAGTTTCATAGAGTGCGCATGCTCGCCGAGAAGTTTGATGAGTGATTGACAGCTGACAAGAAAGCGTTCGGTATCTGAGTAATGGGTGTAAACAAGAGAGCGTTCGGAAGGAATTTGGAACACAGGCTGGCAGATATTTAGGTTCGGAGGAACTCAAGTATTTTATGTGACAGTCGGAGGAAAATTAATAGTATAATTCGAAAAAGGAATCGTGGAACTATTAAGTTTTAATATGGAATAAGTATGTGGATAAATAAAAGAAATTATTGCTATATGCGTTTTAAACGGAATAGTGGAGGAAACACTAATTGAAGGATTTATAGGAGATTCTGAAAAGGAAATCGTAGAACTGTAAATTTCTTTAAATTGGAAGAGTTAAGACTGTCAATAAGCATTTAGTGAATAAAAGAAGAATTTGCTATTTACGTTCTAAAGGAATGTTCAAAAAAACTCTGATTAGGAAATTTCATCTATATTAAAGATGCCGGATCTGACTATTATTTCTACTGAAGAAAAGAGACAGAATTAAGTCAGGAAGAATTAATGTGTGTTACATAAGTGATGAAAAAGGATCCTGTAAAAATGAAGAATAGAGTCATATGTCTTTGGAGAAGGGCCTTGACAGAGAGAGAAACTGGCTATGAACATTTTGTGATTGTGCAAACAAAGTGTTTAGTCTAGTCTTAGGTGTAAGTTTATTTTTAAAAGGCCTTGGATCCAATTAATTTGTAGTTAGTTATATAAAGTTGTTTGAAGTGTATATATATTGTTTTTGTTATATTAAATGTGTTTATTTTGTATTTTGGTCTTGAGTCAGTGATTATTTGGATTCTGAAAGAAAGAGTTAAGATCATTGCACCAATTGGAATGAACCCTTGTGCATATAATGATATAATAACATATATCATTATATGCATAATAACATATACAATTATATGAAAATACAAATAACATATAGGTACACTCATTAATAAATTAAAAATAATTGTTATAAACAGAGATCATCTCTATGGTAGGATTAAATATTAAGAGATAATATCTATGAATATCGTTATCCTTATATTTGTATACCCCATAAATTAGAGAAGAGGATATCATGTTTTATTGTAATTGTAACGATGGGGAATGTCAGGGAAATACTATTAACATGTAGTTGATCACATGAGTAACTGTGAAATGGGTGCAGCACATGCATTTACTATATATTATGGTGTATATATTACTTCTTAATAAAAATATCCCAGTGTTAATAACTAGAGGTCATGCGCTGAATGGGAGTCCACAAATTTGCTTTTTTGCTTATATTTCTAAAGCGACTGGTTAAATCCGGTTGTGCGTTTGTGTAGCTTCGTATATAGGCAGGCCATATATTAGTGTAAGATATTACGTTGATGCAATAACAACTGTTCGCACTGAGACATTGCGCACTCACAGATCCATGCTATCCTTAGTGAATAAGCAGTCATTAAAATTTTAAAAATAAAATTATTTATATTTTTACATACAGGTTTATATATTTACACAGGAAATATATGTTTTATATACATATCTATTTTATATATGTTTATATATAATTGCAATATGGTAAATTATATTTTCTTTAGGTAAAATAAAATGGGTACCTATGAGAAGGAGCAAGAACGATTACAGAAACTGATGAATGAATGTTTTGCTAATGACGAGGGTGAAGATGTTTCAGACAATGATGTTAGTTCAGAGGAGGAAGACAATGTGGAAGAAATGGGTGGAAGAGAAACCGAGCAAGAAGCCTATGAGGTGTCATTAGAAGTAGCTGAAGATAACCCGGAGAGTTTGGAGAATAGATTCAATCAGGGAAAAGGAGGAACTTTATGGAGAGCAGTACCATGAACTAACAAACGTATTAGGACTGAGAGATACAATATAATCAAAGAATCATCTGGCCCTAAAAACGACACTCAAAATTTGCAGTCACCTCTTGATATTTGGAATTATTTTATCGATTCTATTTTATCGATTATTTTGGAAAACACAAACAAGTATATTGAAAGTTTAGCTAGTAATTACACTCAAGAACAAGATGCCAAGTTTACATGGGCTTTAGTTGGACTTCTATATATTGCTGGTACATACAGGGTGTTCGGGATAAATTTGACATATTTATAATTAATTATATTTTTCCGTAAGTTACATGTATTAACACACACTTCTCTTCATTTAAAAGTTTGGACCCTTCTTCATTCATATACAAGATGTCAGAAAGGATGGATAGCTGGAACCCACCTGAATCATGGAAGAGAATAACTTGTATCATGATGATTCGTGCCCGCCATCAAAATAAGGATATTACGACTGCTGCCCAATGCTCCCTGAATACAGTAAAAACAATCAGGCATGAACTAGAGACTTGCAATGGTGACTACGAGGATGTAGCAAGAAGAAAGATCCCTAGCAGACGATCTGATTGCGTTCGTACAGCAGAATTCCTCGCAAATCTGCAGGAACAGGTGTTGAAGAACCCTGGCATTGGAATTCGGGCTTTGTTCGTGGAGTTGCTAACTGTAGTCAAGCCCTGGATAACAAGGGTAGCCAATGGTAGGCCGTATGTATGGCAGCAGGATTCGGCCCCTTGCCACACCTCTGGGAAAAGTCAGAAATGGTTGTCTGAAAATTTCTACGACTTCACCAGTCCAAATGTTTCGCCTCCAAACTCCCCAGACCTTAACCCCATGGATTATTTTGTATGGGGCGCAGTTGAAAAAGACACCAATCGCACTTCCAGTAATACAAAAGCCCAGTTAATGGATAAAATTAAAACAGTTTTTGCGGCCCTTCCCAGGGAGACTGTAGCATCAGCTTGTTCGAGGTTCCGAAGCAGAATTGAAGCTGTGATCGATGCTAATGGTGGTTATTTTGAGTAAATCTTGTTGATAGTATTGTAATTAACTCTGCCTGTAATGTTTTTTTGTCAATTCATTAAATTTAATAGATACAAAGATTTTCTTTTTCCTTACGAAACTGTCAAATTTATCCCGAACACCCTGTATAAAGCAAACCGTTTGCTTTATATACGTACTTATATTTATATGTATTACTTTATATCTTTTTGGAAGTAATGGTAAAAGGCATTGAAATATTTTGACTAACAATGTCGGTGAGACGATTCAAATTCCTTTTGAGGTATTTGAGATTTGATAAGAATACACATGAAGAAAGAAAAATGCTAGACAAATTGGCAGCTATTCATGAAGTTTTTGATCTATTTGTTACAAAGTGCAAAAATGGATACAATCTAGGTGCATTCACTACAATCAATGAAAATTGGAAGGTTTTCGAGGAAAATGTTCATTTCACCAATACATACCAAGTAAACCGAATAAATATGGTATTAAAATTTTTGCATTATGTGATGCTAGAATGTACTACACGGCTAATCTTAAGGTATAAGTTGGATGATAACCAAAAGGGCCGTCGTCCAACTTATACCTAAAAACTAAAATATTTAAGTTATTTTTTTTAATTTGAGGATAATCATGAGTATATCAAAGAAATCGAAGACGTATCGTTTATACAAGGAATAGGAAATGGATTATTTCTTCATAATGGTAAATGGAAAGTGTTGTTTGATTTGTAATTCGTCTGTAGCAATTCCAAAAAAAGGTAATATTGAGAGGCATTTTCAATTGCTACATGCAAAATATGAAGATTTTTCCCAAAAATTCCGAAATACGTGAATCAAAAATTATAAATTTAAAGGCAGGACTTTCTGGACAATAAAATATGATTTCGAAAGTAATAAATAAACCAATATCAATCACTATTCCATCTTTGAAAGTGTGTTATTTATTAGCAAAAGCAAAAAAAAAAACCTTTTGCTGATGGAGTTAATAAAAGAATCATTTCTTGCAGCAGCAGAATCTTTATTTTCTGATTTTAAAAATAAAAATGAAATAATTTCAAATATTAAAGATTTACAACTTTCCAGAAGAACAGTTATGAGAAGATTTGAAATTTTAAGTGCCGATCTGAATACTCAGTTAATGTTAGACATTCACCAGTGTTGCGTTTTCATTACAATTTGATGAATCAAACGACTTCACTGATACTGCTCAGTTAATGGTATTTATTCGCATGGTATTTCAAGATTATTCAAGTAAAGAAGAACGTTTGACTATTGTACCATTATTGGAAAGAACTACAGCAGAAGACATTGTTTCGACATTTCATGAATTTGTGAAACAAAACAAACTTCTGCTTTTTAAACTTGTGTCTATTACTACTGATGGTTCTCCTGCAATGATAGATAATAAATCAGGCTTCATTTCATTATGTAAAAATGATGACAAATATCCAGATATTTTAATGTACCACTGTATTATCCACCAACAAGTACTGTGTAGTAAAAGATTAAACACAAAAAAATGTTTTGGATATTACATTTAAAATTGTAAACTCTGTTCGAGGAAAAGCTCTGCAATGGCAGTTATTTAAATTTAAGGCAGATGATGATAGGGAACGTCTGTTGTACAATAATGTTCGCTGGCTCAGCTGCAGTAAATTTTTAGTAAGATTTCATGTTTTAACGATATAAAAAATTTTCTTGGTGAAAAAGGATATATTTATCCAAAACTGAATGATTAAAGATGGTTGTTACACTTATCATTTTAAGATTTCTGTACAAAATTAAGCAATTAAATTTAGAGTTACAAGGTAGAAGAAAAAATTTAATTCACATGTTAAGTTCAATAAAGTTTCCAACAATACTTTTATTAAAGAAAAATATAAATGACTGCAAATTTAGACATCTCCCATATTTATTAAAATTTTTTGAACAAAATCAAAAAATGCTTCGCTGTGATTTAAAAGAATTTATTCTTTTAAATCACGAATTAAATCGTGAAATAGAATTAGTTGAAGAAATAAATTCAAGATTTAGAGATTTTAATAAAAATTGAAATGATTGTATCTCTTATCAATAATCCATTTCAAGAAAACTTGAACATCACAGAAATTTCAACTAACATTCAGAATAGTTTACATTTAAAATCAATAAACAATGAAGTCATTTGGAAGTATACACATGAAAAATTTCCAATATTAACTGATATTGCACAAAAAAATTCTGTCATGGAATTCATTGACACTAATGACTCTTCTGCAACTGGTGACTGATAGATCATGATCAGTCAAAGAAATTCAGTTTATGTCACCAGAAACATTGTGTCTGTTCTGTACTGCATGCATAAATTCTAATGTTAATGGGATCTGAGTGATAGGCTCATTTGTTACTTCATATGGGAGACTTTGTTTACTCAAAGTACTCCAGAAATTGCAAAATGTGTTCTTTGACAGATTCTGTTCTCTTCACAGTAAAAGAAGGGGAATATATTCCTACTTTAGGCAACCATTTCAGGTCAGCTGGTGGACGAAATCAATCCAAAAATGATTCGAATGTAGGTAGCTACAGGCAAATTTGCATAAAAGTATGCATTTATGGCTATCTTATCAATATCAATTGATAAGATATCAGTAATATATCATTGGATGATCATAACCATACTGGTAATGCTGAAGATATTGAAGTAAACAAATTCATGAATATTTGTGACTGCAAAAAATACATATCATAATCCACAGTACATATCAACTGCATCCGTTAGACTAGCCTGCAGTAGATAAGCGTCCAGCAATTGATAGTTTGAAAAGGACAATAAAAATGTATGAAGTAAATAGAACTTTGTTCTAACTGTGGCAACTCATCAAAAAAATATATTTCAAAAGAAATGGAGACAAACAACAAAAGGAGATTTTTTTAGTTTGACTCCAGACCCATAGCAGATCACATTATTCTTTTAGGGGATCATTGATGGGATCTTTAAAACCGTACACTTTTTTGCCAACTTGACACGATACAGTGTCTTTGGAACAACAATGTCATCCCCTTGATGTATGCATTGCTACCCAAAAAAACTGAAATTTACATTAGATTATTAAGAGATAAAGAATTTAGAACCATCATTATCTCACTAACAATACTGAACTGTTTTGAAACTGCAATGATCACTGCAATAAAATTGAATTTTCACATGCTCGACATTGAGTATACCTTTTTTCACTTTTGCCAATGCATTTTTCGTAAAATTTAGGCATTCGGTCTCCAGAAATATGACACAGATGTAGATTTTATGTCTTAAGATACTATCTCTATTCTGTTTATTCCTACTAGTCATGTAGTGAATATATTTCAAAAGCTTTCTGAACAAACGATTTTCCTGTAGAAGCACCAGTTCATTATTTTGAATGATGCATGGATTGGGCATCCAACTAGACATCGTTGCCATCCATCACCTTTTCTTGGTGAAGTGTGGAACTGCTCTGAAACTGTTCAGAAAGGTTTACTAAAAACAAACAATTCTGTCAAAGGATGGCATAGAGCAGCATTCAAACAGCAAATTTCTGCCAGTCATCCTGCTATGTGGAAATTAGTAGGGGCAATAAGGAGTGAAAAATCTTAGTGAACTGCACATTGAATATATGAGTGGCCAAAACATTCCTGCTAGACTGATTTGCAAATCTTCTAAACAAAGTATATCATAGAGCTTTTTTCTTCCTCTGACATTGCAATCGTTCCTCAGAAACCAGTGTCTTAAAAGAAACTTCTCAAACAGCAAATTTAGTTTAGTTGAAAGGCAGCCTCTGCATGGTTTGATTGTCATTCATGCACATTGCCACTTTGTTCCTGTTCACACATGTTATAATTAATTATCCATTCTGTGGTTACCGTTTCTTCTTATACTGTCTGTTTCTGTGTGGGGAAAGAAGGCCCACCATCAACACATTTTTATAGCGTATTTCGAATGATTAAGTGTGTCATCATGCACACTTTTCTTCTGTAAATGTGTTTTCCTTGCTTGTGTAATTGCCATGTCTTTCTTTGTTAAAGAGAGGAGAGAGTGGTTTCATTATTATAGATGGAATAGTGTTACAATTCAAAATTGCAAGGGAAATTCTTTTTATATTTTGACAAGCAATGCTTTTTATCTACAACTAAGTGGATTCTGTTGGTATTCAGAAAGAGTTCCCATCATCAGGTTATCTGCCAATTAATATTTCGCTTTTTCAAAAAAACTGCCTTTTGATACCGCAGTTGTGGTAAATTTGCAGTGATCATGACAAAGTAAGCCACAAAGATTAGAATGAAAGGATATCACATTTGAAAAAAATATCGGTGTTGTTTTTTTCCAGTGCTACCTGGACTGAATTTCATTGTGTTATAAATTGAGCTAACTGTGTCTTTAGGTTTCGTATTCTTTTCAGGCAATTATAACTTCAGATTTACAAGAAATTTCAGCTTCGCTATCCCAAATATCTAAATAAATATCACAATCTTCCTCCTCTTCCCTGCCTGCTCATGGTTTTTTGCAGAGTTGATCTGTTTAGCAAAAAAAATTGTTTTAATTAGTCAAATTAGTATTTAATTGGATACAGTAGATACGTAGCATAGCAAATGGCACCAATACGAAGAAAGGTAATGGTGTCCAAATCACAGTCTTTGTTTAAAAAATTTAACCAAAGGGAGTTCATCCAGTGAAACATCTGCGGGATGTATGCTTTTCCAAGAGCTGCTGGAGTTTGGTTTGATAACAATAATGGTGGGAAAGTGTGCCGAAAGTGTCATGAAAGAGAGGATTAAAAAATTTAACCAAAGGGAGTTCATCCAGTGAAACATCTGCAGGATGTATGCTTTTCCAAGAGCTGCTGGAGTTTGGTTTGATAACAATAATGGTGGGAAAGTGTGCCGAAAGTGTCATGAAAGAGAGGATTTGAAGTGTGTCTCAGATCGGGAGATTGATATAGTAGATGAGTCATAATTCAATAGAAAATAGTGAGGTGATAGAAAATTGTGATGTAGCACCAGATAGCATTGAGAGTGGTGTTGAAAGCGAGAGTAAAAGAGAGAGTGAAAGTAAAAGTACAGAGTAAGAGAATGGTTTGACTGATAAAAAAAAATTGAGTTAGTTGCAATGAGGGAGATTGCATGGTTGCTCGGTGATACATAGGGCGAAGCAGTAGCTGGACTGATTAAAATATTGCCTATCGACTACATGAACAAAAAGCAAATGAGGGATAAGAAAAATTAGAGCATGATCAGGAGTGAAACAAAAATTAAGGGGCTAGTGTTGTACAGCGATTCAGTAGTAAATGGTGTAATAGATGAGAGTTTGACAAAATCGTGCTTTCCGGGTGCGAAAATTAATTACGTAAGCGAAGCTATTAGCGCACAAAAGCATAGGGTGTAAGAAATGACAGTAGTGGCATTCTCGTACAGTGCGAGAATTGGTAAGAAAATCAGTTAAACTTACTGATTGAAATCTCTACTGGCTTATATGAAAGACAACTTACTCATTTTACATGCCTGCAATACATTCTGGAGTCTCTTCATAGAACTCACCCTGGTTGACCCATTTCTTCATGACATAATTGCAGGGGTATGTTTGAGAGTATTTCTCCTGAACTTCTTAAAACCCAACACTTTGGCCATACTTCCTAATAGGGGTTACAGCAGGTGGTGTCAAACGTTCAAAGTCAAAAGGAATGGCTAGAGCAACAGAACAGCATATCCATTCAAGATGCATGGTGTGTGCATGTGTTTTGAATGAATTGCCATATGGGAAAATTGGCAACCCTTATATGAATTCTATGGTTGTTTCCACCATGAGTGTCAGAAGTGTGACAGACCAAATACTTTTCAGACATAAGAAATACAAACACAATCAACCTCTTTGAGGATTGTGAATGCTATTTTCATAGTAATGGGTTCAATGTGCTCTTAATTTGGGAATGCCAGCTAAACACCAAAACTTCAGAAAACAGAGCCATTAAAAACTTTATTGCTTCTCTTATAAATCCAGATTTCATTTTGCTCCATAGTGCTCAACATTGCAGTAGAACTGCTATAAAATGTACCACAAAACACAATCAGAAAGGAAAGTTATTCAGTATTTGATCTTCAACAGCATGTATCCATGGATAATGAAATACCAATCATTTCCTATGGGGTATTGTGAAATTATTCTCGATAATTTTGACTAGGTAGTCCAGGGTGTACTTTGGTATTTCCCATTCCAAAGTGGAACAACTTCATGCTCATTTTACCAGTTTTGCCCAGTATAAATGACAAATTAATTTCCCCCTGTGCCTGTGCTTCTGAAAAGGCACTCTGCTGTTCAAATGAAAACCAGTCGTTCTCTGGTGTTTTGTGCACTCCAGAACTCAATCTCACCCATGCTTGCGGTTATAAAGTTTCAGAAATTTACGAGGTATGGCATTTTCTACAAAAATTGAAGGTGAAGAAAACTTCTTTGCTCACTATATTAATACATTTCTGAAACTAAAACAGGTATAATCTGGATGACCTGAGGGTAAAACCTAACAAGCTTATCTGGATGAGTTTTTGCTAAAGGAAGGTATTATGTTAGATAGTGGATGTTATATTCCAGGAGTCAGCAATGCAACGCCCACAGTGAATTTTTAGTGCGTCCTCAGAGAAATTATTTAAACTGCTTTATTTGTGCCTAGTTGAGAGAACCACCAATCATAAGAGTTGTTGACGACATTAATTATCAATGTAACCGCTCCCACTACCCTTTACACCACTTGTATAATGTTATTAGAACCCTTTGTTTTTCAGTATGTTTGTTGAATCATTCCTACTATCGGTGCAAATATAAAATACTTTGTTTACATATATGACAAAAATATGTTGTAAAAGCAAGTTAAATAAAATAATGTTAAAATTTGAAATCTCATTTTTTCTCAAGAAAAACTAATCATAGATTCTCTAATTCTGAAATCAGAGAAAAAATGCCTGTCATGAGCTATCAGTGCAAATATAAAATCACAAAACAAAATAAAATAAAATACAAAATCAGGCAAAGTAATAAATTTCATGTTTATCATTATTGCATTGACTGGTCAATATGAATACTAACATCTGGTTGGGCAAAGTTATATTAATCAAGGCTGGCGGAAGCGGGCATGCATACTCTACATGCAGTGTAGAGTATGCATGCTCTACATACATGCAGAGTATGCAGGCACTTCTACAAAGGGGTAAGCTTCATAAGTTAATTTTTAAGAAACAAAATTTTTATCGTAAAAACAAAAAATTCTTAGAATGATCAATACTAAAATAAATAAGGCCGGATACATCAAATAAAAATTTTAAAAAATTGTATACTGCCGCCTTTTTGATCAACCGGCTGTTTACAATTTTTCTTTACCAGAGCTGTTTACAAGAGCAGGCTAAATGCTTGCCTGCAGAATGTTGTGTCTATTGCAGTCTATCTAAAGTGAAACGGTGAATGGTTTTTATGTGCAGAAACGAATTTTCGTACAAAACATTTGATTAACTAGTTAACCAGTCATATGGTACACATCTCAATAGGCTACTGACAGTAGAACAGTGCAGACTATTACTTTGTCTCTGTGTCGTGTTGTGTAATATGGTACTCATCTCAGTAGGCTACTGACAGTAGCACAGTGCAGACTATTATTTCGTCTGTGTCGTGTTGTGTAATAATTTCTTGTGGGTATAAAATAGAAATGAAATCAAATCAAATGAATGCTGAGAAGAAAGCAGATATTAAGAAACATGGGGCTCTTAATAAATTTGTTAAGATATTCTGATGCAGATTGTAACCAACTCGATACATCAGAAATCAGAGTTGAAGAACTGTGCACATAATCCAGTTTGCATGAAAGTACTATTGCAACTATTGAACAAGATAACAAGACACATGATTTAAGTGAAAAACAGTCGGAATATTTAGTTGTAGTTGACCATGAAACTAACACATTGTTAGTCTCTGTAAATTTAGAAGATCCAGGCGAATGGAGAAATACTGATGAAAAATTAAGTTGTTTTAATTGAAATGGTCAAAAGAAATATATACCCCAGAGGTATATGATTGTAAATTTGGCAACACGTATTATAATAGAAAAATGGAAAACATGGAGCTCGTGCCAAGAACATGGCTCATTTATTCCGAAACTTTAAATTCTGTTTTTCGCTTTTGTTGCAAACTTTTCGCAACTATTGATTCAAGCATTCTTGTAGAAGGTTATAACGATTGGAGAAATCGTAAGTACAGCTTTGCATAGACATGATTAAAATGGAAGGAACTTGATAAAAATTTAAAAAACAAAACTAATATTGATTACCAGCCTCAAAGCATGTATGAAATGGAAAAGAAACATTGGACGAGTGTTTTAGAATGTTTGATTGCAATTATAAAATTCCTTGGTAGCCAAAATTTAGCTTTTCGCAGATTATCTAATAAATTATATGAAAGGAATAACGGCAATTTTTTAAAATTAGTCAAACTGTTTGTAAAGTTTGATCACGTTATGGAAAATCATGTTGAAAGGGCCCTACAACAAAACAATAGAATACACTATTTGAGTAAAGACTATCAAAATGAAATATTGGAAACTTTTTAAGTAATACAATCAGGGATACAATTTTATTATCAATTCGAAAATCTAAATATTATTCCATAATTTTAGACTGCACACCTGATGCAAGTAAAACAGAACAAATGACCATTATTATTCGCTTTGTTTTCTGTGACAATGGAATTGTCAAGATCAGGGAAAACTTTTTAGGAAACAATCACCAGGGGATTCTGCAAAGCTACTAACTGTCCAGCCAGAACCGTGACTATGCATCGAGTGATAAGAGAAATGGGCTTCCATGGTCAAGCAGCTGCCCAATAAACCAAACATTTCTTCTGTAGAAGATAAGCGCTGCCTGCAGGTGTAAAGAGCGATGCCACTGGATAGTGGACTGGAAATGTGATTTGGAGTGATCGATCTTTACTATGTGGCAGTCTGATGGGAGTATCTGGATGTGGCAAATGCATGGAGAATAATTCCTGCATGTGTAATGCCAACAGAGAAATTTGGAGGAGGTGTTTTTCATAGAATGGACTTAGCATTCTCGAAACACTACACTGAAATCTAAATGCGGAAGGGTACGAGGACATTTTGACCCATTGCATACTGTCTGCAGTATATCAATTCGGTGATGACTATTGTCTGTATCGGCATGACAATGTTACTACCTGCCATAAAGCAAGGTCAGTGAGGGAATAGTTTGTGGACAATAACGTTCCAGAAATGGACTGGCTGGTCCAGAGCCCTAACCCGAATGCCATAGAAAACCTTTTAAAATGAATTGCAACACCAACTTCGCTCCAGACCTAACAACCCACATCACGAACTGCACTGCCTACAGCTCTTTAGGAAGAATAGGCTGTCATTCCTCTAGAGAAGTTCCAATACCTTTTAGAAAGTCTCCCTGGCAGAGTTAGAGCTGTCAAAGGGTGGACCCATCCTGAATTTACTGCAAAGTGTCACAGAGAAAGAATGATTAGTTTGGAGTTGATGTCCAGATACTTTTGATCAGATAGTGTATATCAAAACAAGTATTAACAAAATTTTACAAACTTATGGGACTGATATTGCCTCAGAAAAATTTGAAGTTAAGCAATTTTTAATATTGATAAAGGAAGAAATTTTTCATTATATTTTTGTGTTACTCAGTTTTTTTTTTAACTTAACACTGAGTCCAATCGATGTAAATAAACATTGATCACCATGTAACCAGAATCCCATCAATGTATATTTACATCGCTAAATTAAAAATTCCGAAAATAATATATGCTCGAAATTCATTATCAGACTGTACTGTAGTTAAATTTGAACCTTCAGCTTCATTATCCATGAAGATGGTTGACTTTTATTAATAAAAAAGGAAGTTTATATTAGTATATCGTAACACCTGCCCATCGGCTGCATCACGTACAATTGCATGTGTTGTTCATGTTTATATAAATGTAAACATGAACACATCCGCTGCCATGAAAAGCACTATTGTTGGAAAGAGCTGAACATTGCCGCCATATTAAGGGTCCAAAAATGCTAGAATAATCAACAAGGAAAAAGAAATTTGGCAGAAAATCAAGAATGAGCCAGCAGAAGGAAAGAAGGGCAAAACCAAGCACCTTCGTGTGAACAAATACTCATGTAAAAGGCAGTGCTGAACGAGAATTGCAAGTACTTATGTGACAATTCCGAACAAGACTGTACATGATGAGTGTCTGTTTATGGGTATAATAAAATAATATAAATTGATATTGAAATAAGCTTACTCAAGGTATGCTTTATTATCATTTTGTGTACATATGACTGACAGGATATTCTATCGAGTGATTCAGCTTTAAGTAAATTAGAACTACATTTGAATTAGGAATTATTGAAAATAGCAAGGAATTGTAATAAACTGTATTTATGTGCTAATGTAAATAACCTTCATGTGCCTTCTTGCATCTCTCCAAAGCTCTTCAAGGAAGACTGTGGGTTTGTCAGATAAGTGTCGACAGAAAAGAAAATATGATTGAAATCTGATGCCAAAGAATACGGGAAAAGACTCGTGCCGGCTTGGACATCACCTGGTCAAACAAGGTCAGTGTCCCAAATCCAGCAATCAGGGTTGGATCGAAAAATCAGCTACTGAAAATAATGACAAGAAAAAATCAAATTCAAGCCTGTAAAGGATGGAATATCAATTGGTACATGGAATGTCCATACACTATGAGCAACTGGAAAATTGCAGTTGCTTCAAGAAGAAATATAGATGTGACATCTTGGGTATTTCAGAAAGGAAATGGACATGATCAGGAGTAACAATTGGTGGAAGAGCTCTTTGGTAAGGAAATGAAAGTAATCATCACAGGTTTCATACTAAATAACAAGGCCTGTCAGACTGCGATAGGATACAAACCAATTAGTGAAAAAATAATGGTTGCAAGATTCAGTGCCCAACCATTTAATATAATGACTATTCAAGTATATGCACCCACTGAGAGTGCAGATGAAGACATTGAGATTTTCCAGAGATCTACAACTAGAAATTGGTGCCAAAGAAGGATGGGAAAAGGTTATGGCAAAAATTGAATATGGAGAAAGAAACTAATGTGGAAATATGCTTCCTGAATTTGCTACTGATAGCCTGATGATTTGCAATACCAAATTACAACAAAAAGATTGTCATAAATGGACAGGGTGCTCCTTCAATTGCAGGCAAGGAATATGATCGACCTGATATTAATAGACCAGAAATAGAGAACATCAGTTCAACAGTGTAGATCATTCCAAGGACCTGATATTGATTCAGAACATAACTTAGTGATTGTGAATATAACACTAAAATTAAAAAACAAGTACAAAGTCCAAAAAGCTAGAGACATCTCAAAACTAAATGAAGACAGGCTAAGAACAGCATATCAGAACATACTGGAAACTAAGCTTAAGACCACAAGTGAAAAATGAAATACAAATACAAGAGCAGAATGACTGACTACAGTACTAAAAAAAAAGCAGTAGAGGAAGTAATTCCTGAAAGAGAAAAGATCAACAAGAAATGGATAACACAGGAAACCCTGAAATTGGAACAAGACAAAAGAGTACTGAATCAGAGGCAGCAGACGAGTACATCAAAAATGCAATGAAGTACGGAAAGCAGCAAGATCTGGTAAAGCCAAATGGCTGGAAGACCAATGCAAAGACATCGAACAGTACTATGGAGAAAACAAAACTAGAGGTCTATAAACTTATGAGAAATGTCAATAGGAAGTGGCAAACAAGAACAGTAGCAGTCAAAGACGAAGATGGTAAAATATTGATGGATAAGACCAAAATCATATACAGATGGACAAGATATTGTAGCGAACTGCATAAAAATCAACAAAATAATATTGCAAAAGGAGTAATTAAAGAACTAAAAGCAATCTCTCCACCAGCAGCAGAGATCTTTGAAAATGACACCTTGGAAGAGGTGAGTAAGGCTATAAAACATGAAGAACGAGAGTCCTGGAAAGGACAACATAATAGGCAAGATGCTAAAATATCGGGGAGAACTGGTTGTAAAAGAAATGCATAAGCTATATAACGAAATATCTAGATCAGGGTATGCCCCAAAGTGAAACAAATAGGTCTTGGTTGTTCTTCATAAGAAAGGCAGTTTTTTTTATAATGCACCAATTACAGAAAACTATTGCACTAACGAGTCGTCTTAGCAAAGTGCTGATGAAAATACTTACAGAACACCTGAAGGGTCACATGAAAGCACATCTTCCTGATGAGTAAGCCGGATTTCAAAAAGATCGAGGTAGAGTGCAACAAATACTCACTCACACTAATAGCAGAGAAAGCTCAAAGAAAGAACAAAAAGATATACTGTTGTTTTGTGGACTTCCAAAAAGCATTTGATAATATTGACCAAAATATAACATGGGCTGTTTTGGAATCGTATGATGTGGACAATAAATTGATCCACTTATTGAAAGATACTGTATAAACAGCCAAGCACAAGCAACAGTCAGGATAGCAGGTTGACTGGAGATTGGTTTGCCACTAGTCAAGGCACAACACAAGGAGACCCAATATCAATAATCATCTTCATCACATATCTGGGAAGAACACTAGATAAGATTAAAGAAGAAGGTGGAGGCATTTCAATAAATAGCATGAGAATAAACTATCTCTGCTTTGCAGGTGACATCGTCCTGATTGAAGAAGACGCAGCAAGGCTGGAATGGACATTGCAAACACTATACACAGAAGGAAAACATATGGACTAAATGTCATTTTTAAAAAACTAAAACAATGATAATTCAAGACAACAAGAGTTACTGAACAGTTACCACAGATGGATTTCAACTGGAAAATGTGGAACACTTCACATATTTTGGATGCCACACAACGCATGACTTGGACCCAAAAAAAAAGGAGGTAAAAATTAGAATAGCCAGAGAAACAATCATCTTAAAAGCCATGGACAAAATATGGAAGAGCCAAGCTATAACGATACAGGTTTCTGCAATACGCAGTTCAGTGTGTATCTTCAGCAGCATGCTCTATCAATGTGAGGCCTGGATACTTCTGAGAGAATCTGAAACTGGGATGTTAGCATTTGAGAGTAAGTGCTATAGAAAGATCTTGAGAATAAGCTGGATCCAGAAAGTGAACAATGAGGAAATCTATAGATGAATACAATCAAAAGAAAAACTGATCCAGAAAATAATCAAAAGGAACTGTTTCTTTTGCCATATATATAGAATGAACAATGAGAGGAAATTAAAAACACTGCTGCTTGGGATGAATGAAGGAAAGAACAGAAAAGGAAGACCAAACAGAGAATGGGACATGACATTGTAAAGTGGTGTGAAAAATTCTGTACACAAATTGAGTCATCTTGCACAAAACAGAATACAGAAGGATCATATCAAGATGGTATTAGACACCTACAAGTGTTGGACCCATGGTTGTTGTTGATATGTTAATGTGAATCAAACTTTAAATATTCCTTTTTGATTTAAACAGTTTGTGAACACATTGGATTGATTCTGCCAATGCATTAACCTGAAAATTTCTAATCTGTATAAGATAAATTTAAGTATAATGAATCCACAACTAAATTAAAGTAAAGATTAGCCTAAGCGGGGAATACAAACAATATCTGCTTTGTCATCTTATGATCTCGCACTCAATACTTACTTTAACTGGCACAGTCGTAAATTAAATAAATTTTTTAAACTATAGAGCGTGAAAACATGGGACTTACAAAAATAAATAAATGGCGGCAGTCGATAGTTGGTGCAATCGACAATTCACAACAGTTCATGAAGTTTAGGGAAAGAACAAAGATAACGCAGGATAATAGAAATACAGAATGTTTCTAACAGAGGAACAGTTGCTTCCTGTCTTCAGACAGTATGCACGAAGGGTGTGAAAATTTATCTACTAACTGAAAATGAATCTTCCTATATTCTATAAGAATGCATCAGATGAAAGCCAACAAACTAGAAACGTATGTGGTAACACATGTTCTAGTTATGAGATTCTTAAGCTGCTGTCAAAAAAAAAAAAAGTAAAAACGAATCTTATAAGTTTGAATTTTCTAAGATATAGTGAATAATTCAGATGATTTCAATCCTGTATTGTATTACCAGAGCAGTTTCTCATCTGACGAGGAAAATATTTCACTGAGTAAGGTTTCCGAATTTTCAGTTTCAAACGAATGGAATCCGGTAAGTAATGTGGCAGTACTGGTTCAGAGGTACATTAGAGAACATGAGCTACTTTTACCACTTGATGTGGCAAATCCATCTGTAGTGTATTCCATATTTCTAACTGATGACCTAATCGGATTTATGGTAAGAGAAATTAAAATATGCAGATCAGTGCTTATTTAAAACTCAGGATTGTGAAACTCCAGGTAGACAAGTGAATTCCAAGAATTAAACTTATTAAGAAGAAATTTATCTATATATTATAGTACTATGAAGAAACACTGATCATTAGTAAATAAAATATTTATCAAAGAATAAAGTTAAATATAAAAAAAAGAAATACACAAGTATAATGAATTATACAAGATGATTTGCTGCTCTGTCAACCCACATGTATTCCTGTCTCACCCATACGAATCACCTGATGAGCATCATAATTAGAATGATGTGCTGGTTCCCTTGTATAAGGCTTTGATCAGGCCACATATGGATTAATCTATTATATACGCTGTTAAGAGTTAATAATCTCTTAACAGCTTATGTCTCGATCATATTCCCTTTTCAGGTGACAAAATCTATGGTCACCTGATTTTCAAAAAGATGATGTATTGGAAAGGATTCAGAAACTGACTAAGGTGGTTTCTGAAATGTTGAATATGAAGACAGATTGAGAAAATGCAATTTGTAGAAATTGATGGATAGGAGGAAAAGGGAATATGATCAAGACATAAGCTGTTAAGATATTATTAACTCTTAACAGCATATATAACAGATTAATGTCAGAGAGGTTTTGCATAGAATGGGTGAAGACAGGAAGCGAACAAGATCTCATCCCTAGAAGTAAGGACTGTGAGCAGGTTTCTTGTGATTGGAATGCATTGCCTGAATGGTGAGCACAGATAGTGAACATCGGTATAAACTGTGTGTGTAATGGCAGACTTCCCACAATGAGGTCTTTGACTTCACAGAGGTTTAATAATAATTATTATTAGATCTTACGATAAGCCCCTCCCTATAGTTATTTCTTATTGGTTAGTGATTTATATTTCACAAACAAATCACTCTCCATCTATTCACAAGATTTTTTTTTTTTTTTTAATTACGCCCCTCATAAATGCAAATATGAAAATCTATAGCTTATAGGCAGTGGTTCTTAACCGGTGTTTCCCGGAACACTTGTGTTCTGCGAACTGGTTACAAGTGTTCCACCAGTGAAAGATGTCACGACACAGTTCTGAGTGTAATTGGCTACTCTGAATAAAAATGTTGATGGAATTATTTCTGTTATAATAGAACAATTAACAATATTGGAAGAAAAGATTTCAAGTTACTTTCCTTCCTTAAATACACACAATTATGACTGAATAAGAAATCCATTTGACACAGTTAATACATCGATTTGTGAATTTTCATTACAAGAAGAACAATTAGTTACCTTGTCAATGGATCATAATCTAAAAATGAAATTCTCTGAAATAACTCTTGAGGAATTTTATATTTTTGTGAGTTGGGTATTCAAGCCAAATATCCAGCTCTCTCCACAAAAGCACTGAAAATTTTTGTTAGTTTTCAACATCATATTTGTGTGAGCTCGGTTTCTCAATATTAACCCATATATAAAAACTAAAAAGTGTGAAAGACTTACTAATATAGGCAAAGAGATGAGGGGAGCTACATCATATATTAGACCTAATATTGCTGAATCCTGCGAAAGCTGACAAGCTCAAATATCGCATTAAAATATAATAAATTTAGTTTAATCCTTTATCCAAGTGTCAGCAAACAAAGTTTTCTTTTTCTTTTTCTTCTTCTATGCGTTATTCCCGCTTCCTATGCAGGGTCCGCGTGTTACTTTTAGATGCGACTTCTTGTTAGTACTACTCCCAACCGACCCGTCGCCTGGTCTGCCGTTGGGGGGGGGATATATTTTTGACTGTAGAGGCGTATGTTCACCGGGCCGGTTTGCCTGTTTGTGGGATGAAAAACGCCAAATAAACTGGCGGAAAAAACCCTACTGACAGAGCCCAAGACCGGCTAACTTGGCTATGCCTGAGGAAGAGCCTCAAATTTCTCACGCCTACAACGGGAATCGAACCTAGGACACTCCTTCCCCAGGCATATGGTTGCGAAGCGCAAAGCCACTAGGCTAACCGCGCGGTGCAAACAAAGTTTGCACCTGAAAATATCTTTAGGACAGAGGTAAAGTGGTACAGTCCTGAAGATATTTTCAGGTGCAAACTTTGTTTGCTTACTTGTAATAATTACCACTTTAGAGCAAGATCAAGATGCAATTACTTACTTGGATAGACTTACACTTGGATAAAGGATTAAACAAAATTTATTATAGTCTAACCAAGTGCAAAAGTTCCATTTTTATAATTGTTTTATGACCCTAATGCTTTTGGTGTTCCCCAAATTTTTCTTATAACCAAGTATTCAGCGACTTTGAAAAGGTTAAGAACCACTGGTTTATAGGATCACGTATTTTTCCTTCTTCTCCCCCACCCCCAGACACTCATAACACAAGCACACATATCACAAATGTAGTGGTGGAGATGGAGAGTGGTACTGCAGGTGTCATTCCTCAGTGAGTCTTCAGACTGCTTGGAGGTGTCATGCTAACATGACCCGACGTGAACATGTTAAACTGAATTCCTAGCAGGGTAGGAATGCTTTGGAGCATTTGCCAAGGATGGTAAAAGGCCTTAGATATGCTGTGTATTAAACACTTATATAAGCTAATCTAATCTAGCAGGTATAAGAATGATTCAAAATGGGTAGCAAGCTCATCTGTGCTGTATATTGTTATTAATGGCGGAAGAGAATGGAAATTGGAATGTAGGCTTAAATTTTTCATTCGACAAACACGAAATATGGAAAGTTTTTTTAACTTGGTTATACTATAATTAAAGATGGCAAGAAATTACATTCTTGATTTAATTCTTTATCTAAGTTACACTTGGATAAAGGATTAAAGAAACAAGTAAGCAAACAACGTTTGTGCAGAAAGTAACTTCATAACTCAGCAACTTGTATATAAAGGCTAATGACTTCACATCACTTGCCTTAGTATCCCATAATGCAAAGCACATCCTTATAGACATATGCATTGTTGAAAGGGTCACTACCCAGTTTATCAAGGTGAAACATGGATGCTTTACTTTTTCATAAGCCTAGAGTAGTTAGTATAGGTGTTCAAGAGAGACTGACTGTATCAGAAGAAAGAAAAGACAGTATGAGTGATTGAGGAAAGGCCTCAGCTCATTTATCATCATATAATCAATGGCCATCAGTTTAGGCTATGAAGAATTTCACTAATAAAGTGTCACACCTTATTACTGAAATACTCTGGATTTGCTTACTTGTCTACAGAAACACCACTTCTGCATATTTCAACCTCTGTATAACTTCTAAGTCTGGCTCCCACTGATCAGACCTCAATAAAAGTCTAAGCCCATCTGCTTAGTGGCTTCCCATAATGCATATCATGTGCACTGCATTATAGAATACTAAGGCAAGTGATATGGGCATCTTTAATTTATCATAATCATCATCAAATTCCTGCCCGGTACCCTCAAGGGGTATACAGGATATGCCAGTACTACATGAAAAAATTACATCATTACTAACTTCCTATCTACAATTTTCCTCCAAATCAGTCTGTTACTTGTCAAGACTCCAACATTATTAGATCTTATATTTCTTTCGTCTAAGGCACTTTGTACCGTATCAATCCACTTATATCTTGGTCATCCTCTATGCCGTTTTCCTGCCAACTTGGCAGAGAACACTTGTTTTGCTAATCTGTCCTCTCCCATTCTATTTAAGTGACCATACCACCTGAGATTAGCTCTGCTAATGCACTCCTGGATGCTGACAATGTCAAGTTCTTTCCTAATATCCTCATTTTTAATATGATATTGCCATTGATGCCATCTGTTCACGCCTGTAATTTTTTTCAGGACTCTCATATCTGCGGTCTCTAGTCTTTGGTCAAGTGTTTTACTTCAGACCCAGCTCTCAGATCCATAAGTTAAAACTGGTTTGAGCACTGTCTTGTATACAGCTAATTGTATACAGCTAATTTAGTGTTCTGACTAAATTCTCTCTTATTCCATATGAATTTATTCAATTGACTTCCCACCATACCAGCTTTGCTGATTCTATTGTCTATTTCTATATTTAATTTACCATCTTCAGTAAAAATTGTACCTAAGTAGCTGAAATGTTTTACTTGTTAAACAGGTTCTCCATTCACAACACAGTTGACATTTTCAATGATTCTGCCTATTTTCATTGTCTTTGTCTTTTTATTGCTGACCTTCATACCATATCTATTACAACAGCTATTCAATTTAGTCAAAGAATCTTGCAGACTTGTAGCGGATTTATTTAGAAGTATAACATCATCCGCATAAAGCAAAGAGCTGACATTAACATCTCCAATTTTGATATCAGGTTTAATACCACTTTCCTTCATAATGTGATCCATATAGATAATGAATAACAGAGGAGATAATGTACATTCTTGTCTCACACCAGATTTAACATTAAACCATCTTCCTGTACTTCCTTCAATTCTAACTGCTGACTTAAAACTCAAATAAAGACAAAGTATTGCTTGATATAATGTCCCATTGACACCATATAACTGCAGCGTATTGAATAGCTTCTCTCTTGGCACCTTGTCATATGCCTTCTCCAAATCGACAAAACTTAAATACAGATCTTTGTTATATTCCCATGCTCTCTTGACTATTTGTCGTAAAGTGAAGATCTGATCCTGACAGCCTCTATTTGGCCTGAATCCAGCTTGTTCTTCACCAAGCTTTTCTTCCACAATTCTTCTCAACCGTTTCTCAAGTATACTTGCATAGATCTTGCCAGGAACACTCAGTAGGGAAATACCTCTGTAATTCTCACATTCAGTTTTATTTCCCTTTTTATATATGGGTACTATGAGAGCTCTACTCCAATCACCAGGTATTCGTCCCTCTGTCCAGGCTTTCTGAACTATGCAGTGCAGCCACTGTAAGACTCTTATACCACCATACTTCAGCATTTCTGGTCGAATATCATCTACTCCTGCAGCCTTTCCACATTTCAAGACTTTGATGACTTTTTCTACTTCAAGTATGGATATGTATTCCTGAGTGCATGCCTGGACAGTGTTTTTTTTTTATCACTGTGCTGTCATCACTGCTTGTTTCATTTAGCAGTTTTTCAAAGTAATTACTCCATACTTCAAGGATATCTTTTTCTCCTGTTTTTATGTCACCTTTATCATCTCTAACTCCTTTTACACCACTCTTTCCTCCATTCCTAAGCTTCTTCAACAACCTCCAGAATATTTTGCCACCTTCTTGATATTTATTTTCTATATTATTGCCAAGGTCGTCCCATGACTTTTGTTTAGCTAGTTTTACACACTGTTTAGCTTTCTTACATTTGTCTCTGTATTCTGTAAGAGTAAAAGCTGACTTATTTGCCAGGAACTTTTGATATGCTTTCTTCTTTTCCTTCACTGCCTGTAACTTCCTGTGTCCAGCAGGGAGTTCTGATTTATTTATCCTTGCACACAACCTCACCACATGCCTCTCTGGCAGAATCAATCAATGTTTTCTTCAGAGTTTGCCACTGAATATCCAAGGTTTGATTCCTGTTCTCAAACTCCTTCATTTACTTTTCAATAATCTTTCTGTATTTTAGTCTACAGTTAACATCTGAGAGCTGCTCAACTTTTATTTGCTTTAAAACTTTCTTACATGTTATTCTTTTCAATATGAAATTCAATTTTATCCTGCTCAAGACTAAATAGTGATCACTTCCAATTTCAAATCCTCTGTACACTCTGGTGTCCTGCACCAGGGAGAAAACATCACTATCAACAATAACATAGTCAATGAGACTTTTCGTATTCCTAGCCTCTTCTCTCCATGTGAATTTGAGCACATTTTTATGTTGGAACATGGTGTTAGTAATAACTAGTCCATGTCCTGAGCAGAAATCCAACAGATATTTGCCATTATTATTAGCTTTGTTCTTTTCTCCAAATTTTCCCAAAATATTTTTGTGTGTCTCACAATCATTTCCTACTCTGTTATTTAGATCCCCAACAAGGAACAACTTTTCCTTTTTCATTGTGTCAGTTGCTTTTTCTAGAGCGTTAAAAAATTCCACCACTTCTACCTTAGTAGAACCTTCTGTGGGACCATAGGCACAAATAAGTCTCATTGTCCAGTTCCCCATTCTCATATTTGCCCACATTACTCTACTTGAGACTGACTGCCATTCAAGAAGATTAGCCTCGTATTTTGTGTTGAATACTATGGATACTCCTTCTTTTCCTTGATTGTCATTGCTTGAATATAACATTTTGTATTTATTTCTCAGAAAGATCTCACCAGTTTTGGCCTTTTTTGTTTCAGTCACCCCTATTATGTCGATCTGGTACTTATCTAATTCCTCAGCTAGCTCCATTTCTTTGCCATTCAGGCTTCTTACGTTGAGAGTACCGATCTTTAACTCTGGTGATGTTGAGTTGGGGTTTGTTTTCAGATTTATTCCAGTAGCTGACTTTTCGCTGTTCGCCCTGGTTCCCTGGCAAAAACAACGGGGGCCTTGTTTAACCGGGCGACGCCCCAGCCGGCATGTTGTACCATCATTTTTTATTTTGGTTTAACCAATAAGAATACAATTTGGTCGGCTAAATCCCAAATTGCCAGCCCATCCTCGTTCGTTCAGTATCAAAGTATCAAAGTAGATACCCAACAGGGTGCACCACGAGAAGGTGAGGATTGGACATTAGGTCAGAAGCCCTAGTCAGTTCTCCGCATTCCTTTAAAGGCTATGTGGAGGTCTCTTCTTAGTTATACAGCTTTGACCCTTAAGCACCCCTATCTTTAATTAATAAGCACCCCTACCTTAAGCATCTTTAATTTATAGGGAATGCAAAAATCCATTTATTTACATAGAAAGCAAGAAAAAAAACAAAATCACACCTACAAATTTTCTAACTATAAGCATAATGATAAGGAATACTGAAATTTTGTAACGAAGAAAAAAAAAAGTACTATTTCAATAAATGTTATTCAAAACCTTTGCACTTTTCATATATAATTATTTCTAGGTAAGCATTTGAAAACAGCATAATTTCTGCAATATTTTCAGCAAAATGAAAGAACTTGAATAAAATACCTTGAGTACACTGATTAGAAAAATAAAATATGGCAAAGTAAATATTGCTGATACTAAAAAAATTTACTGCTAAGAATGATTTCATATTTTGAGATAGGTGGATTTATTATTTCCACACATGAAAAAAATTCCTCTTGTGAACAAATTAAATAAATTGTGAAGTAGAACTTTTTCTATCCTTGAAATATCATATGTTAATTCGAGTATTTGATTTAATGGTTAGACGTACCATGATATCATTGTACATGTTTCGTATAACCATTGTATGTTCTAAGACCTAGGATGCAATGCTGTAGTACATTTTCAGATATGTGAATGTTTCCTATGAAAATGTACTGCAGTGCTGTAGTACATTTTCATAGGAAACATTCACTGAAGGCACCAGTTGGAAAGAAGTAGACCAGTTAGGTATGTAACACATTGAATTTTCTCTGCAATATAGTAACTGTTCTTTTAATTTTTGATTTTAATGAAAGTAACAGCAGAATGGCATCAGATTCATCACCAAGCAAGAAGGAAGGAAAATAGGTGATATTACACAATCAACAGAAAATCAAAAGCTTCAGTGATTATATTTTAATTAAACAATAACGTAAAAAGCATGCATTGCCCTCAAAAGTGATGCTTCCTTGCAGTGCATGGTACCTCCTTCTAGAAATCTACAAACAAAATGCGGACATCTGCCTCGGCGAACACAAAAAATATATCTGGCACTTTTGCTACGGCAAGTCAGGTCTGGCAGATCATGCTTTGGATACCCCTGCTCACAGGATCAATTGGGAAAAAAAACAAAAGTACTGCACAGAAGTTTTTACAAGCCAGAGAGATTGTTCCTGGAATCAACAGAAGCCCTGAAACCTACTCCAAACCTCAACACGTATGGCTTAATCTACCAAAGATTTGGGAGACAGTCAACCTAAGACCAAATTAATATCAGGTTTTTTTTTCTTTAAACTTAGATGGCACCTAATTAGGACTTCAGTCTTTGTGTTGCATGCTACAATTACTCATACTAGACCCACTGTTACACCGGATTGCAGTCGTCGCGCTACTGTAACAAACTTTGTATACTCTGCTGCTGGATATAATACCAGTAAAATATTAGCATTTAAGTTAATAAATAGTTATTTTCTTATCAATCTGTGTTTGCATTTATACCGTTAAAATCCAATCAACATCTGGTCATTAGATTGTGTAGAGATGAGAGAGCAGCAAAGAGGATTCAGAGGCAGGTTACCAAGGCAGTGTTGTCTACAAAAAGCTTCTTGTAAGGATCGCACGAAGGTATGTGGATTTACAAAATTTGATTAATTGACGGAGAAAGGGAATAGGACAGAAACACATGGGTTACTATAGGATTCAATAGAAATATGTAGGGGAAATCTTTTAATACATGACAAAAGTGAATAATGGTTACTGGGCCTTCCATCATTAGTCAGTGGATTCTTCGGTGATGCTCCGTTAATAATTATGTAGTTGCAATTTTTTGCTAAATAACTGTTGGTGTGCGACTATAATTCAGAATACCTTAGAAATATAAAAGAAAGATTACTTAATATATGAATAGCTAATGCGGAGAACCGACCAGGGCTTCTGACCTAATGTCCAATCCTCACCTTCTCGTGGTGCACCCTGTTGGGTATCTACTTTGATACTGAACGAACGAGGATGGGCTGGGAATTTGGGATTTAGCCGAACAAATTGTATTCTTATTGGTTAAACCAAAATAAAAAATGTTGGTACAACATGACAAAATTTCATGCCAGCTGGGGCGTCGCCCAGTTAAACAAGGCCCACGTTGTTTTCGCCAGGGAATCAGGGCAAACAGCGAAAAGTACTGGAACAAATCTGAAAACAAACCCCAACTCAACATCACCAGAGTTAAAGATCGGTACTATCAACGTAAGAAGCCTGAATGTCAAAGAAATGGAGCTACCTGAGGAATTAGATAAGTACCAGATCGACATAATAGGGTTGACTGAAACAAAAAAGACCAAAACTGGTGAGATCTTTCTGAGAAATAAATACAAAATGTTATATTCAGGCAATGACAATCAAGGAAAAAAAGGAGTAGCCATAGTATTCAACACAAAATACAAGGCTAATCTTCTTGAATGGCAGTCAGTCTCAAGTAGAGTAATGTGGGCAAATATGAGAATGGGGAACCGGACAATGAGACTTATTTGTGCCTATGGTCCCACAGAAGGTTCTACTAAGGTAGAAGTGGAGGAATTTTTTGAGGCTTTAGAAAACGCAACTGACACAATGAAAAAGGAAAAGTTGGTCCTTGTTGGGGATCTAAATAGCAGAGCAGGAAATGATTGTGAGACATACAAAAATATTTTGGGAAAATTTGGAGAAAAGAGCAAAGCTAATAATAATAACGGCAAATATCTGGATTTCTGCTCAGGACATGGACTGGTTATTACTAACACCATGTTCCAACATAAAAATGTGCACAAATTCACATGCAGAGAAGAGGCTAGGAATAAGAAAAGTCTCATTGACTATGTTATTGTTGATAGTGAGGTTTTCTCCCTGGTGCAGGATACCAGAGTGTACAGAGGATTTGAAATTGGAAGTGATCACTATTTAGTCTTGAGCAGGATAAAATTGAATTTCATATTGAAAAGAATAACATGTAAGAAAGTTTTAAAGCGAATAAAAGTTGAGCATCTCTCAGATGTGAACTGTAGACTAAAATACAGAAAGATTATTGAAAAGAAAATGAAAGCGTTTGAGAACAGGAATCAAACCTTGGATATTCAGTGGCAAACTCTGAAGAAAACATTGATTGATTCTGCCAGAGAGGCATGTGGTGAGGTTGTGTGCAAGGATAAATAAATCAGAACTCCCTGGTGGATACAGGAAGTTACAGGCAGTGAAGGAAAAGAAGAAAGCATACCAAAAGTTCCTGTCAAATAAGTCAGCTTGTGCTCTTAGAGAATATAGAAGAAAATGCAAGAATGCTAAACACTGTGTAAAACTAGCTAAACAAAAGTCATGGGAGGACTTTGGCAAGAATATAGAAAATAAATATCAAGAATGTGGCAAAATATTCTGGAGGTTGTTGAAGAAGCTTAAGAATGGAGGAAAGAGTGCTGTAAAAGGAATTAGAGATGATAAAGGCGACATGAAAACGGGAGAAAAAGATATGCTTGAAGTATGGAGTAATTACTTTGAAAAACTGCTAAATGAAACAAGCAGTGATGACATCACAGTGATAAAAAACACTGACCAGGCATGCAGTCTGGAATACATATCCATACTTGAAGTAGAAAAAGCCATCAAAGGCTTGAAATGTGGAAAGGCAGCAGGAGTAGATGATATTCGACCAGAAATGCTTAAGTATGGTGGTATAAGAGTCTTACAGTGGCTGCACTGCATAGTTCAGAAAGCCTGGACAGAGGGACGAATTCCCGATGATTGGAGTAGAGCTCTCATAGTACCCATATATAAAAAGGGAAATAAAACTGCATGTGAGAATTACAGAGGTATTTCCCTACTGAGTGTTCCTGGCAGGATTTATGCAAGTATACTTGAGAAACGGTTGAGAAGAATTGTGGAAGAAAAGCTTGGTGAAGAACAAGCTGGATTCAGGCCAAATAGAGGCTGTCAGGATCAGATCTTCACTTTACGACAAATAGTCGAGAAAGCATGGGAATATAACAAAGATATGTATTTAAGTTTTGTCAATCTGGAAAAGGCATATGACAAGATGCCAAGAGAGAAGCTATTCAATACCCTGCAGTTATATGGTGTCAATGGGGCATTATATCAAGCATTATTTAGTCTTTATTTGAGTTGTAAGTCAGCAGTTAGAATTGAAGGAAGTACAGGATGTACTTCCTTCCTTAGGTTTAATGTTAAATCTGGTGTGAGACAAGAATGTACATTATCCCCTCTGTTGTTCATTATCTATATGGATCACATTATGAAGGAAAGTGGTATTAAACCTGATATCAAAATTGGAGATGTTAATGTCAGCTCTTTGCTTTACGCGGATGATGTTATACTTCTAAATAAATCCGCTACAAGTCTGCAAGATTCTCTGACTATATTAAATAGCTGTTATAATTCAATTGTTGAAAATAGATATGGTATGAAGGTCAGCAATAAAAAGACAAAGACAATGAAAATAGGCAGAATCATTGAAAATGTCAACTGTGTATTGTGAATGGAGAACCTGTGGAACAAGTAAAACATTTCAGCTACTGAGGTACGATTTTTACTTAAAATTAAATATAGAAATAGACAACAGAATCAGCAAATCTGGTATGGTGGGAAGTCAATTGAATAAATTCATATGGAATAAGAGAGAAATTAGTCGGAACACTAAATTAGCTGTATACAAGACAGTGTGAAACCAGTTTTAACTTATGGAACTGAGAGCTGGGTCAGAAGTAAAACACTTGACCAAAGACTAGAGACCGCAGATATGAGAGTCCTGAGAAAGATTAGAGGCGTGAACAGATGGCATCAATGGCAATATCATATTCAAAATGAGGATATTAGGAAAGAACTTGACATTGTCAGCATCCAGGAATGCGTTAGCAGAGCTAATCTCAGGTGGTATAATCACTTAAATAGAATGGAAATCGAGAGGAAATATTATCTTAAATAGAGAGGAAAGATTAGCAAAACAAGTGTTCTCTGCCAGGTTGGCAGGAAAACAACCCAGAGGAAGACCAAGATATAGGTGGATTGATATGGTACAAAGTGCCTTAGACGATAGAAATATAATATCTGATAATGTTGGAGTCTTGACAAGTAACAAACTAATTTGGAGGAAAATTGTAGATAGGAAGTTAGTAATGATGTAATTTTTTCATGTAGTACTATCACATCCTGTACACCCCTTGAGGGTACATGGCAGGAATTTGATGATGATGAATATTTTAAGATAATCAAATTCTGACGAGATACAGTATGAATGACAATGACAACTATGAAGCTTCTAACAGGCTTTATACTTATTATAATCATGTACATGGTAAGTTTCTTACTATTTGTAACAGCTTCTTAAAATGATCTTTTCTGCTCAGAACTGTTGCTCCATCAAACCTACAAGCTATTAACTTTTGAAATAGAAATGGCAACTAATAAACATTATATATATATAAAAATATGACCATGATTCAACTGATGAATGCAGTGAAGACATGCTAAATAGCCACCTGCTTCTGAGAGACACCTCAATGAAGTGCCACCTGAAGTTAGCCTTTCCTGCTCAGATTAGCAGAAGCCTCTATTCAAAGCCTTCAACAGCAATTTTAAAGAAGAATCGGTAGATGTATCCAACTAAGCAAATTAAATCTGCATACATGCAATAATATATTAATAATTATGTTAACATAATGATAGTTATCATTTTTACACATTTATCTGTTATTTGTCTACAATCTTTTCCATCTTTTAAAGCAAAAAATTCCATAATTATATTAATAATATATTATATAATTAAATATACTGTTATATTTATTTAATGTCTGATAATATTCTATTTATTTTATTTTTATATAATTTTTAAAATAAGAATAAATTATCATTAATGTTAATAAAAGCTCCTTAAATTCCAAAACTTTAAAACCAATTATCTAATGGACTGTCTCATCTTCATACCATTCCTGTACCTAATAAGCATCAATTTATTTTTAAATATAACTAAATTAAATGCAACACATGCCTGCTTACCTTAACTTCTTTTTCAGCCTGGATCAGTACACTGTTTGATGAAGATCTGCCTCAATCTTCTCAATTCCATTCTATTTTCATCTTTTCTCATCCATTGCATTCCAGCAATCCTAACAATTTTATCTTGCCATCTCTTCCTTGGTCTTACCCTTTGCGTTGCCATTCATAGTTGTGCAATACATGACTAGTAAATTTAGATCATCTTTTGTTAGAGTATCCATTCCATTTCGAATGCATAATATAACTGATTATATCCTGTTCTTGATATCAAATGGGAGAGTTTCATATCATTAAGCGTCACTCCAAATATAATCCTTTCCGTTTGTTCTCAGGGTAACTTTCAACTCGTGAACAATATCAAGTTAAGGTTTACTGCCATAGTGTAATTACAGGTAAGACCCTAATTAAAAGCTCTGTAATTCAAACTAATGCAAATATCACTTTTGCATACAGCTTCCATCCTCACAAAAGCCATTCAAACCCAGTTGTATCCCTTTTATTTCTTCTATCAATCCATCTTTAATTTTTATGATTTATTCCAGATGAACATAGGAATCTATCCACTTCACCACTATCTTCCAGCATAATAATTGTTGGTGTCATTCACTATGACTTTCATGGTTTCAATTTATCTTCAACCCAATTTGACTGTCCACTTGAGCTAATTCCCTGAAGTTTATTTCTAGGTCTTCTGCAAAGAGAACTGTAAATGATTAAAACACAGATCAGTCAAAATCTTTAATTTTAATTCCTCCATTCTTACAGTTCAATTCATGTAACACTTCCTCTAAGGCATTTGAAACATTGAATCCTTGATTTTTTATATATGCATGTAAGCCTCCTGTGTGTTTCTTCTATTCAGTGTTTTAGGATAGCAGAGGTTTTGATGTAGTAAAACGCATTTTCAAAATAAAGGCTTAAACAGAGGTGTATTCTGTTATCACTTTTCATTATACAACACTTTAAAAGTGTTGTATAATGGGGGTAATAAACTCATTTGCCTATAATTATTAATATTCTCCTTTTCACTTTGTGAATTATTAATATTCCATGCTTCTAAGATTTTTCTCTGTGTTAAACAAAGTGTGTAGGCTTGCCAGGTAATCAGCCATTGACTTCCTTTCAAACTTCAACAATTCCACTTGCCCATCTTCTCAAGGAGCTCTTGCTGCTACATTATTTTCAAAACCATCTTAACCTCCAAGACAGTTTATAGTCTAAATTCCATTTTTTATCAGTGTAAAGTTTTTAAAGTGTTTTCTTTTTCTATTGCAAAGAGCTTTTTTATAACTTTAATATTTTTTTTCAATTGTTTATTTTATATTCTTGGTATTAAAGAATTGGATTTCGAAGTATTATTCTTTTTCTGATTGTTTTGCATAATTTTGAATTTTATTCTGTTGAATTTCTTGATTTTGTTTATTCTATTGAATTTTGTTCCTTAATAAATTTGGAGTTTCTCTGGAAAGTTTGTAACATCTTACATGGGAAATAATTCCACTTATCTCACATCAGATATTAATCTAGTATTGCTTAGTGTTGGATTAATTTTTTTTTCTCCCTCTTCACTTCCAAATTTCATTTGAAGGCTCTCTTTTAAAAGAATTTCATATCTGCTTTTTTCAAGTTTTAAATTTTCTACAATGAAGTTCTGTTTAATTAGCTTATTTCTTTTCCAATTCTTTAAATTATATTTTTAGATCTCACTATTATGTGATTACTACAGTATTAAAATTCTTTAAATCTATTAAATCATTTACAATGTCTCCATTTTGTTATTATAAAATATACTTCATTAAAGAAGCAATTGTTTGAACTTCTCCATGTATATTTACAAAGGCTTTGTTTTATTAAATAAATGAATTCATAATAAAGTATTCTCTTCAGTCCAGCAGTCTTTCTCCTCTCAGCAATTTTTTCCAACCCAAACTACCCACTGAATTTGAGTTATTACTGTTTATACCTATATTTGTATTTAAGTTGTATATGATAATTATATAAAATTCTTTATTGCAATTTAAAATCTCTTCAAATTTCACATAAAATTCTTTTACATCTGATTTTATCTGATGAACTGAAATTAGGGCAAAATTTGTATAATTTTAACTTGATATCTTATATATATATATATATTCCAGGATGTCATTAAACCACTCTCTAGTTGGTCTTCCACGTCTTCTCTTCCCCTCAACTTTCCCTTGTAATATAGTTCTTGTCTGAAGAACCTCTCAGAAGATGTCCTGCAAATCTGGTCTTTCTTTGCATAATATTCTTTAGCAGTGTTCTTTCCATCCCAACTCGTCTTAAAACTTATTGATTTGATATTCTTTCTGAATAGTTAATTTTTTCCATCTTTCTATAACACCACATTTCCAATGCATTAATTCTTTCCATATCTCACTTCCATAACTTGCAATACTCCAAACTGTTGCTTTAACTATTCCAATTCTAATGCCTATTTTAGTGTTCTTGTTTATTAAAATTCTCTTCATTTCCATAAATGCCAATTTAGCTTTGCCTATTCTATTTCTAATGTCCAACTCTGAAGTTCCTTATTCTGAGATCCAGGTACCTAAATATTGAAATCTTTCCACTTCTTCTAAAATCTTTCCTCCACATCTTATTTTTACATTATCTCCTATTTTTCTACCTTTTTATTTTTCTCTGTCAATTAATTTAGATTACCTAAATTAATTGACAAAAAAAAAAAAAAAAAAAAAATTATAATCAGCAAGAAATGAGAAAATTGTTTAATAAAATTTTTATTTCATTTATTATTATGATATATATCATTAAGAATAACTGTATATAATAAAGAATATGTAAAAAAATATGTTTATGACCTTTCCTTTTTCAATAAAATACGTACATGAAATAAACTCTATTGTAAATTGCCAGCCTGGTTGGCCTAGTGGTTAGCATACCCCCCCCCCCCCTCTCCAATTAACAGGCTGCAGGTTCAAACCCTGCCATGGATGTTTGTGATTGCCTTTAGGTGGAAGATGAATGTCATCACTGGGTGTGAGACAATGTAGGTTAATACATTGTCTCACACCCATTGATAATAACCTACAAAAAAAACGGATACAGCCAAAATACTATAAACAAAATTCTCTACAAAACCACAATAAAAAACAAAGACAAACCAGACTACAGTAAAACTATTAACCATTCCCTACATTAAAGGAATATCAGACAAAATAAACAGAGTACTACAAAAGTACAACCTCAAAGCCACCTTTAAACCTCCTGCAAAATTAAAAAACTTAACTCATCCAAAGACCCACTCCCTCCACTAGCTCACCCTGGAGTATACCGGATTTATTGTACTTGCAACATACCATATATAGGAGAAACAGGACGCACTATTCCTATTAGACAAAAAGAACATAAACGACACATTAAATATAATAATTATGGTGAAGGTGGCCTTTCTGATCGTGCCCTGAATACCTTACACAGAATTGACTGGAAAACCACCAGCTGTCTACATCACACTAGAACATGGTATGAACAGAAATTCAAGGAAGCCTGTGAGATTATCAGCAACCACCCCAATCTGAACAACGATGGTTTAAAAATCCCAAACATATGGAAGGTATATATTCGACCTTCCTCACCAAGAACAACTATAAACAGGACTGTAGAAAATCCAGTATTGTAAATCAAAAATAAGTCTTGTAATACTAAAAACAGGACACCAATTGTTTCTGAAAGAAAACCATCTAAAAGAATGTTCAGTCCTGTCATTGTAAAAATAGAATTTATCTTGATGTAAAAATTTTTTTATTTTATTTTTTTTTCCACCAGAGGTCATGCCAGTATCAAATCATTGTTTCTCTAGCTTACAGTTAATGATGTAACTCAGCTTGTTCTGTATACTTATGTACACTCCAGATGATGATCTTGATGTGAAGATCGAAAGGTCGGGATAATAAAAAAAGTTTTTTTTTAATACGGTTGTTAATTCCATAAAAATTTTTAAAATGAATGCTGATCACCGTGTAACCCTAAAAGAAAGGATATCCTTACTTCTCTTTTTCAATTTCGTGATTCCCTATGATATAGCATGCTAGTTCACATAAGATGAGAATGAAAAATTGAAATTTTCTAATTTATCTCTAACAGAAAAAAAAATAAAATAAATAAAAATATAAGCTGATATTTAAGTTGCAGCAAATGGATCTGGATGTCAGATTAGTCAACTGGATTCAGGATTGGCTGTCTGATAGGTATCAGAGAGTTATGTATGATGGAGCAGTTTCAAGGAGGCAGAGGGTTACAAGTGGGGTCCCACAGGGCTCAGTACTAGGACCTATATTGTTTAACCATCGATGACATTGCCAGTGGATTGCAAGGGGATATTCAGCTGTTTGCGGATGATGCGAAGCTGGAAAGGATTATTAGTAATAGTACAGATGTGGTAGCCCTGCAAGAGGATTTGAATAAGCTAGATAGATGGGCAAATGAATGGGTGTTTCAGTTTAATGCAGCAAAATGTAAGGTCTTGAGGTTTGGGAAACATCGATGGGATGCTGCATACTCTATAGGAGGAGTTATACTGGAGGAAGTACGGGAGACAAGAGATCTAGGGTTGATGATTGATAGAAACCTGAAATTTAGGGGACATATTGCAAATGTGGTGAAAGTAACACAGAGGATTGCTGCAATTATGAGAAGGACACTAACCTGCAGAGATAAAAGGGTTATATAATTCCCTTGTATAAGTCTCTGATCAGACCACACTTAGATTATTGTTCTCAGATTTGGTCCCTAGGATTTGAAGGTGATAAATTAACTGTGGAAAGGGTAAAGATGGTTTCAGGACTGTACAATTTTGGTTATGAGGATCGGCTGAGGGAATGTGGACTGCAGAGTTTGGTGGATAGAAGAAGGAGAGGTGATATGATTGAGACTTTTAAACTGTTGAGAGGTGGTTACAGGGTTGACACTGGGGAGTTCTTTCTTATTTATTAAAGTGTAATTTAATTTATATTTGTATCTACGTTGTTCAATTCCTTAAGTGATTTAGTAATTACAGTTTAATGATGCAACAAACAGCAAAGATCATACTACATTACAAACATATACAAGTAATACACAAGGGAAAAAAAGTACTTAATAGGTAAATAAATAGCATTTTATGTACAAAAAATTTTTAAAAAAATAGTGTATCATAAAATACAAAGAACAATTTCCCTTCACAAAAGGTGAAAAAAATACCTATATAGTATTATACCATCTCTAATTGAATTAAAGATTAAATCTCTATAGAAATTTAAAAACAAAATGAATATTAGAGGAATTGGATAAAATCTCAAATGTGATGCAGTTATGTGATTAGTGTATCTAGAAAGGGCAGACAGTCATCAGCTTCCTCTTCCACTGTGAAGTGGATTTAGAGTGTTGGCTATTTAAATTCAATAAAAATGTATCTTACATGTCTGGACCATGTCACCAAATGGCAAACACATTAACATTACATAGCCAAACCACTGCTCCGAGAGCGGTTGTATTCATATTGTATTGAAGCCCATAGATGGGCTCCTCCCACAATGAATTAATGCTTCATAAATATCAGCTACATACTATATTTAAACCATATGTAAACTGACATCTCTCATCCATTCACCTAAGGACAAACTCTTATCACATCTAGGAGTTTATGAATATGTGAGAACTGGAATAGATTTTATGAGTGGGCAAGAGTATTTAACTGTCAGTTCAATGTTCTCGTGTAAGGTTCTGAAGTTTGGTAAGCAATAACGGGATGAAAGTATACACTTGGTGGAGAAATTTTGGAAGAAGTTGAGGAAACAAGAGACCTTGGAGTGGTCATGGACAGAAATCTGAAGTTCAGTGGTCACAATGAACAAGTTGTGAAGTCATCACATAAGATTATGGCAATGATATGGAGGATCTTAATATGCAGAATAGAGGTTCTCGTTCCATTGTATAAGGCCTTAATTAAGTCTTGTATGGATTATTCTGCACAGATTTGGCCCCTGGTTTGTGGTGATGAGAATATATATGGGAAGGGGCCGAGAGAAAACTGATTAAGATGGCTACTGGTTTTTGGGATTGGGATGTGATTATACAGACAGATTGATGGAATGCAGCAGGCAGAGCCTCATAAATAAGAGGAAGAGAAGGGATATGACAGACCCAGACCTTTAAGTTGGTTAAGGGATGTCTGGGTTAATGCGAAGGAAACTTTTCGTAGACTAGGAGAAGGGGTAGAACAAGGGACATCCCTGGAAGCTGTATAAGGATGATATGAGAAGGACATAAAAAGAAGGTTCTTTGCATGGAGAGTGGTTGGTAAGTGGAATGCACCACCTAACATTGTGGTGAATGTGGATACAATGAATGAGTTTAAATCACAGTAACAATGTTATACATCCCGAGATGAGTCTTGACTCCATGGAGGTTTAGTGTTAATAATAAATCATTCCTCAATAGCAGGGCGGGGGTAAGATGATTATGTCCAATGTGAGGGCCAAGCAAAAATTATTATTATTATTATTATGTGACACCTCCAGGGAGTCCAAGGACTCAACACATGTCAGAGATCTAACTCGGGAACCGGTCATTTTTGTCAAAATATAAGTTTTTGACAAAAACATCATTTTTTCAGATAAAGCACAAAAATTATATACAATGCGATATCAGAAATATAGAGAGCCTATATGGATATCAATGAGAATTTTAACATAACTTTCTGGAAATGAGGGTTTACTTAACTACACTTAATAGCATCAAATGATTGATTCTCTCCCAACTACTAACCATGCTCAAACTTCCTTAACTTTTTTTGTGAGCCATTAGTAGCAGAGGCTCTACCAATTGACCAAACTAACTCCTTATGGTCCATGCATACACTAGACCACCACAATTTAATATCAGACCAAATGTGGTACAGCTTGTTGTTAGTCTCTATTCCATAATGCTTGCCACTGGGAAAATAGTTCATCTTTCTTTTATGAGAGTTCTGAATACCATACTCTGATTAGTAGGGATCCTACTAAAAGCCAACTTAATAAACTTAAGTTATAAAACCACATCCACTGATCAAGTTATTAAAAAAATTAAGCCCACATTAAAAGCTTCCTAGAATATATACCACACTGAAATTACATAAACATAAGTGTATGCTTAGGTCTGTTGCAGATTCCACAGGCAGTCACTTATGAAATGTATAGGGATTCAATTATTAGAGGTGTGGTGATTGAGAAAGTGCACATGGTTTGTTTTCCTGGAAACAGAATAAGTAGAGTGATTAAAGCATTGAATATGAGAAGTGAGCAGCAGAGTTGGTATTAGTGGTACTTACAAATTAAATCATTTGTAAGAACAAAATGATTTAATTGATAAGGAAAAATGTAAAAATGGATATAGGGAGATTGTTGTGGGTATTGAAAGATAACTGTGGTAAGAAATGTAGTCAGCGTTTCCGCAGGTATGTTAGCAAAACTGTGTGAGGAGAGAAGAGGGAATTAGAGACTGTCTGGGATTAATTTGAAGGATGGATGAAGCTGTGTAAGAGAAACGGCAGCTACTGCTATGGCATTGCTCCAAATAAAATTTAGATTCTCAACAATTAAATCAGTCAAGTGCTTCTAAATTGCAGCCTATTTCCCCACTGTTTATACAAGTCCCTTTTGTGAGATATCCCTCATTTTTTTTTTTTACTTCAGCTATGTAAAAATAGGACATCCAATTCCAATCAGGCAAAAAGAAAATAAACAACACATCAAATATAATAATTATGGTGAAGCTGGCCTTTTGGATCATGCCCTGAATACCATACATAGAATTTACTAGAAAAGCACTAGCTGTCTACATCGCACTAAAACATGGTATGAACGGAAATTTAAGGAAGCCTGTGAGATCATTATCAACCACCCCAATCTGAACAATAATGATGGTCTAAAAATCCAAAACATATGGAAGGCATATATTCGACCCACGAAACCTTCCTCACTAAGAACAACTATAAACAGAACTAGATAATCCAGTATCCTAAATAACAATTGTAATACTAAAAATAGGACATCACTGTTTCTGAAAGAAAACCATCTATAAGAAAGAATGTTTAATCCTGTCATTATAAATAGAATTTAGCTTGATGTAATTTATAAATATATATTTTTTTTCACTACAGGTCATGCCAATAGAATAACATGTAATCAAATCATTGTTTCTCTAGCTTACAGTTAATAATGTAACTCAGCTTGTCTTGTATATTTATATATGCTCCAGATGATGACCTTGATATGTAGATTAAAACATCGGGATAATAAAAAAGTTTTTTTTAACATCAGGGTTGTAAATTCCATAAAATGTTTAAATGAATGCTGATCACCGTGTAACACTAAAAGAAAGGATCTGAAATTAGTATGTTCTTTCTTGTGTTTATATCAGTTGCTTTAATATTATTTTTGTTCTAAGTGTTTATCAGAACTCCCCCCCCCCCGTGTATGTGTACACACATATAGGGAGGTCTGGAGATAATACACACACACTAAGAAATTACATCTGCAACTAATGCAAATGCTTGGGAATGGAAAGTTTGGAAGGCAACAAAATTCAGAAAAATGGTATCTCAACCATAAAAAAATAAAATAAAGAATAAATTTTAAAAAATTAATTTTACATATTCCCTTGAATTCATAAAGTGGCAGCAAAATATTACTTGGCATATATGCTAACAATGGCTCTGACTATACTTACTGACTGATAGGTTGCTGCCACTCAGGAAACCATCAAATGACTGCAGTTTACAAACTCAACATGATTAACAGAGCAAATCGGAATAATCAGATAAATAAATGTATTTTTCAACAATATGATGCACAACAATGCTAACATGACTTGTGAAGAGAAAAATAACATTTTTCTGATTTCCTGAAAATGCAAAGAACTGGCTATGCCTAGCTCAAAAATGGCAAATGAACACCAGTTTGTCAACCAATAAACATTACTGATGATCATCCACTTTTGGGTTACTTGTTTTAGAATAAAAAGATACGCTAATAATATGCTAGTTTTATGCATTAATAGAATTTTAATTAAAGATAATGAATTAGACACCTCATTCTCGTGTTTAGTTATGTGCACAGATGTATCCGAAATGTAGCTCTTATGAATTAATGAAATAGAGACAAATGAAAATTAATGTCAAGGCTTATATTATTTATATCACTTGGTTACTTTTTCTGTTGGGTTATTGCAATCTAGTAAAATGCAATTTATTGCATTTTGCTCTTACTAAAATATCAGTGGAGGATTCTTCAGAAACAAAATAGATTTTGCAATAATGGGAGAGAATGAGAGAGTTATGGGAATGATAGAATAGGAACAGCAGAAGAGAGGGAATGAGAGAGTGTTATGAGAATGATAGAAGAGGAGAGGATAGGAACAGTAGAAGAGAGGGAATGAGAAGAATGCGAGGGAGCACTGGAATCAGGGATAGAGTGATGTCAGGAAGGCAGGTAAGTAGGGAAACACAGAGAGAAAGTGTTAAAAAAGAGAAAGTGAGGGATGCATGTGAGCAATCAAGGAATAGGGTGGCAAGAGGTGTAATGCATGGGGACTCAGTGATCCGTGGTGTTCAAAATAGGATGGTGGAAAGATAGATAGAAAGTGTGACTATGGCAATTAAGAGTGATGAAAGGGTGGATGAGATGATTGTGATGGTAGGAACAAATGACTTGAGAGGTCATGTAAATTGGGTAGAGAGAGAGAGAGATGAGATTCTTGCTTGAGGTTGTACAAAAGAAGATGCAGAGAGGAAAGATAGCGTGTGTGTGTGTGTGTGTGTGTGTGTGTGTGTGTGTGTGTTGCCTAGGCATGAAAGTGACGAGCTGAGCAGAAGAGCAGTAATATTGAATAACAAAATAGCTAGAATGTGTCAGAAGAGAGGATTGGAATATGTGGATGCTTGGAGGGCATTTGAGAACAGAAAGGAATTGTATGCAAGAGACCGCTTGCATCTGAATGAGAAAGGATGCAGGCATCTGGAGAGATTGCTGATCTGAACAAGTTGGTGTGTCAATGCAGGGAAACTAGAATGCCCAGGGTGGATGGTAGCAGGGATGGTCTCTTGTGGGAATAGGTACTTGGGAGAAGGGGGACAACATCAGGTAATGCTGAACCCAGTGGAGTCTAGGGGGATAATGCTGGGTATAGAAACAGTGGCATTTTTATGCTTTATACTAATGCCAGGAGTATCCAGAATACCAGAATGAAGGAGAGGAATTGGTGCTGCTGATAGCATCAGCCTGGCCAAAGATTATTGGGATCATTGAGGCGTGGTTGACAGAAGAGGATATAACTGGAATAGGAGTAGCAGGGTACAGCATTTTTTGGCAGGATAGGAAGGGAAAGTGTGGTGGTGTGATTGTTTGTGCATAATCATCTTACTGCTTATGATAAGTGGCGACTTATGTCCTCTAAGAGTGGAGGCTTTGGAAGGCAGTGACACTAATTATTTTGAAAACATATGGTGTGAGGTAGAGGTGGGCAAGACAGGATATTTAGTGGGGTGTTGCTACAAATCAAAAAGCACAGAGGGTGGGGTGATCAGGATATTATTATTATTATTTGACACCTCCAGGGAGTCTAAAGACTCATCGAGGGAGGGACTTGCTCTACAACTCTGTCTCCACCACTCAATTCACCAATGCCATCTACTGTCGACCACCACCACTAGTTTTTCCACAGACAATCGCAAACATCCATGGCGGGATTCGATCCCACAGCCTTTTGGCTGGAGAGCGGATACGTTAACCACTCAGCCCACCAGACTGGCATTTAGACAGTTGAGCTTGGCAAGTGCAAGACAAATGATTGTTATGAAGGATTTTAACTATAGCAGTATTGGGGAAAGGAAGATGCATATAGCTATTAGAGAATGGAATTTCTAGAATTCTTACAGGCCAAATGTCTTTGGCAACATGTAATAGAGGGAAGAGGTTCAAGAGTTTTGGATTTGGTCTTAGCATCAGAAGAGTTGATGATAACTGAGAGTTGGAGAAAGTGACCATGTGGTTTTGACTTGGAAGATGAATAGCCATGCAGGAGTATCAAAGAGATGGGAACATATGTGGAATTATAAGGCATATATTGTTAGCAGCAATTGTAAGCTGTATTCCACAAGTGAAGAAGAGGACACAATTTGGAGTAAGGATGACAAACAATATTAAACAGGAACTGCATGTGAAAAAGAGGCTATGGAAAAGATATGAGACAGGTGAAGAGCAAATGCATGAAGAATATAAGACACATGCCAGGAGAGCGACTAGTATGGTAAAGAGTGACTAATATGGTAAGGAAGGCAAAACTGGAATATGAGAAGAGATTGGCCCTAAGTTACAAAGAAAGATAATTTTTTGCATCTTCACTAATCGAAAAGAAAGAAGTGTTGAAGCAGAGGAGTATTGTTATGATGATTATAGATATCATAAAGATGTAAGGCAAGCAAGAAATTCTTTTGAGGTCACAGAAATGAATCAGCCTTCACTCTGGATAATGAGGTTCAGAATCGTGGCAATTTTTTTAGCTGCAGTGCAGTTGATGACAAAATATGATCCCATCATGGTAGCTCACGTTTCAGCAGTACAAAACAAGTCTACACAAAGAATCAAATGATTAGAACAAGGAAAGGCTGAAAGTAAAGGCCTTGGTGGACTTGTTACATACCTGAGAAAAACAAGTATTAACAAGTTAATCCAAATTATGGATTAACATGTTAATCCATAACAAAATTGATCCCAAAAATGTTTATCTGATAGTACAGATGAAACTGCAAGCTACCATGGCCAGTATAATGGTTTACAAAATAAAATTACTGATGTGGCTGATCAAACATGTTCATATATAGTGCTATGCCCATGTCTTAAATTTGGTGATAACTGAAACAAAATGTTGCATGCCTGCAGTTTCTTTTTTCAGTTTGCTCCAGAATTTAGCAACTTTTGTGAACAATCATACACGAGAATGGTTGTATGGATAGAAGTTGTTGGAAAACATCTAGGACAAGAAAAAAATAAACAATTAAAGCTAATTATTATTATTATTATTACGGGTATCTCCATGGAGTCAGTAGACTCATCGCGGGAGACCCAAACTAGCAAAACAATATCTGTCATATCTCTTCTTGAATTCATTTACAGATGAAGAGCTCACAACAAAGTCAGGCAATGAATTCCACTCATTCACCACCCTCCAGGCAAAAAACCTTGTTCTGACACCTTTGTTAACCACACTCTTCTTTAATTTCCAGAGATGACCTCTTGTTCTTCCATCACTATCACACAGCTGAAACATTTCCCCTGCATCAATCCTATAAAAACCTTTTAGTAATTTGAATGTTTCTATCATATCCCCTCTTCTTCGCCTATCAACCAATCTCTGCAATCCACAAGCTCTCAATCTATCAATGTAGGGAGCATTTTTTATATCACTCACCAACTTGGTCACTCTTCTCTGAACCCTCTCCACAGCCTCCTCATCTCCAAGGAATCCAGGTGACCAGACCTGAGCACAGTAATCCAAATGTGGAAGTATCAATGCTTTATAAAGGGGAATAATAACCTCTTTATCTCTGGATGTCAGTGTGTTCCTCAACAACCAAGTAATCCTATGTGCAATCTTGGACACCTTAGCAACGTGTCCTCTGAACTTCATCTCCTTATCTACCAATACCCCTAAGTCCCTAGCCTCATCAATCTCTTGGAGTACCTTTCCATCTATGTAGTACACAGCTGGTAATCTTTTAATCCCAAAATGCAAGACTTTACACTTTTCCACATTGAACTGACATCCATTTTCTTTTGCCCATTTTACCAGCTTATTTAAATCCTCCTGCAAACTTTCAACATCAGCTTGATTTTTTATTGCACTACACAACTTAGCATCATCAGCAAACAACTGAATATCTCCCTTTAAGCCGTTTCCCATATCATTTATATACAAATTAAACAACATTGGCCCAAGCACAGAGCCCTGAAGCACACCACTGGTCACCTGCCTCATTCTGGACTCGGCTCCTCCATACACCACCTTATGGTATCTCTCCCTGAGCCATTCTCCTATCCATATCACCAATTTAATATCCATTCCCATCTGCTCCAATTTGCGTAACAGTGTTCTATGGGGTATCCTGTCAAAAGCCTTAGCAAAATCCAGAAGTACCACTGTGTAGCCAGTTCCTTTGTCCAACTCTGATGTTATTCTATTATGGATAGTTAATAGATTGCTAAGGCAGGATCTACCTTTAACAAAACCATGTTGGCCTCTATAGAGTATCATATCCTGATCCACCCATTCTTGAATTTTGTCTTTAACCAACTTTTCCAATACTTTTACCACTACTCCTGAGATGGTGATTGGTGAGACAAGACAGTCAGGAAAATCCAATGCAGCAACTATATTTGGATTTTGATGATGCCACAGTCAGTACTTTTGTAAATCTGTTGACATGCTTACTATGATACAAGATTCAGACAAGTTTGATACAAAAACAAAACAAGAAGCAAATGTTTTACTTCAAAGTCTTCTAAAGATTGAAACAATATTGACAGCATTTACTTGTATATATTTGAAACTACAGCCCCGTTATTTACAAATATCAAGTTAATTACAAGAAAGGTGGTTTAGATATGTTTAGTACATTGGGTTTAATAGATTCAAGTACAACAAAGTTGAAGGAACAAACGAGAACATTTGATAACGTTCACAGCAATGCATTGGAATTTGTAAATAAATGTAATGACAAGATTTCAGTTGAATACGAATGAAAATCAAATATTGGAAATTAACTCTTTGGAAACAGCATTGCCAGTTAAGGGGCAGAGGAAGAATAAAAGAATGGGCAACATTCTTTGTGAAAGAAGTGGCATACGCATGGCGTCGATGCATTGCGATGTCTTGCCTGTTAAGTAGGCATGGAGAAACTGCACTCGCATTTCTAAAGAAGTAAGCTATCATTTTTAAAATTTCGTCTTCAGAAAAAAAAATTTAATTCAGGCTAAGCAGGAAGGTTTTCATTTTCCAGAATGGAAAAAAAAATTGCGTGCTTTAAAAGTAGGAAACAAAAAACAATCACTCGTCTAATGTTGATAATTAATTTAGATAAAAATGAGACGTAGGCAATACAAACCTCAATGAAAGTAGTCGCTTCAGACTACGTGGCGAACTCCATAACACGATTCTACCGTTGCTATGCTTATCGACGAACAACTGAGCTCGCTTACAAAACCATCCCGCTCCACTCCGTGTTCTACATTTCAGCCTATTGCGCAGTTTCTCTTTTCCAGACACCCCAGTGATGGTACTTCAGTTAGCGTTCCAGTCATTCGGACGTCATCTAAGAAAATTCCTTCGGAAACAGTAAGCAAACGTTATAACAGCATACATTTCCTAGGAAATGTGTTTTACATTATGGAAAATACCAAGAATAGCGATCAGAATTTAACCACCTTTATTATGTTATATTCGGCATGAAACTCTCTGATTCCAATCTTTGAGTTTCTTATTCGGTTTTAAAACAATGTGGGATTTAATATCCCCTTAATTTAAATAATGTTTATATCGCCGAAATGAAGCCTATTGGCTCTTTATATTTAAGTAACGTTATGGAGTTTAAATTAGTCCAATACAGGTATTCCTTTCTTCGGACATAAGATAGGGTAAACGGCCCCGCCTACTCTCTATACGGAAACAAATAGGCATTAGCTGATTTTTTTTTTCATTACAAGAATGCGGATATATTTCAGAAAAAAAAAATTACCGACTTTTCTTCCGCTACAAATTCATAACGAAGAAATTTAAATTAAAATACTCCCCCAGGTTGGAGCTTGTCAAATAAAATCCACAGAAATTCAGGTCTCAAACTCATTTCCCGTAAACTCTTTACTGCAGTCTTGAGGAGATATTGCGAAAAAATGGTCCTATGATTGAGAAACTTTCATATCGAAGAACCAAGAAAAAAAAAGTCAACCGATGTCAAGATCATATCATCATCTATCACCTGTTTCGTCCTTAGATGCCACTTATGAATTGCACATTCTGGAAACAAATCAATTGACGGTCGATTTCACGATACTGTCATAAGATTCTCTGAGCAGTTGCTTTCAAGCGTAGTTCTGTTCTTATTTTTATTCAATTAACATAGTTCACAGTAAAAGAGTAACAACAAACATAAATAGAATTTTATTTATTTATTTATTTATTTATTTATTTATTCTTATGGCAAAAAGAATACAGAACAGCTCAAATACTGTGGTTCAATACAAGTCAACTGGACATTGACCTGTATTGAACCAGTTCAATACAGGTCAATGTCCAGTCTGAAAAGCCAATTCAAGGCCTCGTCTGTCACCTTGTGGATGTCGCGTAGACCACCCCCGTGAAATTGGCGCCTTGGGCAGTCGTTCACAATATGAGTAATCATCTGAGCCATGGGAGAAAAATCACAATAAAGACCAAATCTTCCTAGGAAGAGCAAAACCAGGATGTAGAGTTCAGGGAACTTCTACCAGGAAGCCTTTTGTTGGGAAATTCTTGGGCCAGTATCCTCTCCACATATCAGGTGTTGATGGCAGGGCAACTGAAGAGAGTTCGTCCATGGACCAGAAAGGCTTTCTAGATTTTAAGCAAAGACTAGGTGGATTTATGAGTCTGGTGCAGGGACAGGAGTGGGTTGCTCATTGCTTTATTAAATTCTTTAATCGAGGCTTGTCTTCTCTGTATCTTTGGAGGAGCAATGTTAGATAGGACAGGCAGCCAGGAGAGAGGTGCTTCTCACTGTACCACTAATTGTGCACATGGTATATAATATTAATGTGTGCACTTCTTTCTATAATGTTAGTACGTGCACTCCCAGACAATATTCTGCTATAGAGAATGCGAGGACTTATGCAGACGACCTTAGGACTTCTGCACCACAACCCCAGGTTGATCCAAAAAGCATTGAAATGATATTGTTTCTCGGTTTAATTTTGTTGGCCAGGTTGGTGATGTGCCTTTTATAGGTTAGGCTTCTGTCCAGGTTCAATCTAAGGAATTTCGGGTGAGGCTCGTGTTCTACCTTTTTTCCACAGAAAGAAAGGTTGAGGTGTCGATTCGCTTCTGCATTGTTCAGGTGAAATACTGTGGACACAGTTTTTGTTGGATTTGGCTTCAAGTTCCACTGCTTGAAGTACTCTTCCAGGATGTTCAGGTCTGTGTTCAAAGTTGATTCTAGGTTGGGAAAGGAGGTAGATTGACGTAGGATCGCTAGGTCATCAGCATACCTATACTTGTTTAAGCTGGTATGTGGTAAGAATAATGATATCTTTGACTAGCAAATGAGTCCATTTCTGGACATAACTAAAGGCCAACAAATGAACTAGATATCGTCGTAAAATATGAGATGCCCCTAAAAATGGGCTGCTTTCTGGAGTTGAGATGGTGATATATCTGGGAGGCTCAACTTTTCCAGATATTTCACAAATGCTCTTCATATTGCTCCTATCCCTCCTGACAACTGGAGCTGTTGTCACTTTCGCTCAAACGTCGCTAAATTTTAATATCCAGATCACTATACATAGTCAGTTTCCATGCACTTTTTCTGCTGCTCTACTATGCCCTGGTATTGCACATATTGTTGTTGTTGTTCAACAACAGTGATGTCTGGCATATTATTTTCAAGATATCTATTTCCCTGTCTGGATTTTAAAGTTCCATAATATCATATCTTGACATTTTCATTTTCTATAACTTTATCAACTGTGTGTTCCCAAGAGATTTTGGAAGTTGGGAAACCACATTTCCTACACAAGCTCCAGTGTATAGCTGTTGCAACCAATCATGCCTTTTTTATAGCCTCTGTGGGCACTTTCCTAGCAATATCTAATTAGATGGTCCACTGTCTCTTCTTGAACTTCCTGATCTTTTTGCCATTTCTTTCTCCTTGTTTTTTTAAAAATCTACTATATTCAGTATTTTTTCTTTGTAAGTCTCAATTAACAAAGTTTATGTCCTTTCCATGATGTAATCCTGACTATGTATAACTGATCTACATCACTGAGTGGGTGGCATGATTCACTGTAATTAATGTCTTGTTTTACTATCAACTGCATCGAAATCGGTTTGTATCCAGTCAATTATCCTTGTTGCATATATATATATATATATATATATATATATATATATATAAGGTTACAAAGATGACCATGTAAGAATATTTCTAACTCTTTTCAGATATCTAAGATATGCCTTTTCCAATTTTGAAGGTGGCGGCGTTGCCATTTCTTAGCGACCCCCTTACAGCAATTAGAATAATAAGAAGGGGACATTGTGTCGTTCGATTGGAAAAGACCTCAGTTCGTTTCCCTTCGTGATCGTGACGAGAGGACCCTTTATAGGGGGTTTGTTAATTAAAGGTGAGTTAACCAATTTCATGCGGAGGTAGTAGGGTTTTCTCCGGGAAACTCGCGTTTTTCATCCCTCATTCTGACAAATTGGAGATGAGAACAGATGCAATTTACATGAAAAATTACTGTTGATTGTGGATGTAGACGGTAGGTGGCGTTGTGTTGATGCCAGTAATTAGAGGGATTAAGTAGGGTTAAGTTGTGTTTATGGATTTATGTGCCCTCCTGCAATGAGTCCTAGCAGGTTTCATGCAATAATAATAATAATAATAATAATAATAATAATAATAATAATAATAATAATAATAATGGGCTCAGCTGGCTCCAACTGTCAATACCTGGTTGGGGCCCCTACCTAAGGTTACAAGGAAAATTAAAGGATTCATTCCTCTGACAAAGGGAAGCAGCTTTCTCACTACTGACACAAGGTTGAAGTCTCATGATAATGGGAAAGCTTGTAATTAGAAAATTGCAGATGGCAATACAGTTTATTCTGTATGTCTGTAATACTGCAGGGCAGAAAGCAAATGGAGAAACTAGTGCTCTATTCTCTCCAGACTAACCACCATGGTGAGCAAATCTACACAAATAGTCTGGAGTTCCCGGCATCCGTTAAATGGGACAGGGTTGTGAAGAATCTCAGGGATCAAGCTCAGAACTTGGAATATCAGAATCCTGTATGAAGCAAGTAAGCTAAAAAACGCAATCCAAGAAAGGAAAAGACTTGGCATTGGGATTTTAGAAACGAGAGAAGTTAGGTGGCCAGGATCAGGCACGACTCAAGTTGGTGACATGAAGATGGCAATGTACCACTCTTTAATTAGTGAAAGCAACCATCAAAACACAGTTGGAATAATATTAAACAAAGATACCAATAAGCCACTGTTGAGCTTCATCCCCTACTCAGATAGGATGATGTTATTAAAACTGAAAGGTCAACCACTAGATATTAATTTTATATAGGTCTATGTCTCTACTGCTGACAAGAATGATACCGAGATCGAAGAATTTTATGATCAATTAAAAGAACTAATAAAAATCGTCATGAGTGATTTCAGCACTAAAGTGGGGAAAGGTAGAAGTGGAGATATAGTTGGTGAATACGGACTGGGAACAAAAAAAGAGAGGGAAGAAGGAATTCAGTTCTGCCAAGAAGAGGAACTAATAATCACTAACAATACCTTCCTGAACGCTATATACTTGGCGATCACCACAGAATAATAATAAAAATATAGTCAGAAACCAAACTGATTACTTGCTAATTAATCAACGATTTCGAAGTTCCATAAAGAAACTCGTGCGGATATTGCTTATGATCATAATCTGCTGGTGACAAAGTTAAAACTTAGATGGAAAGCTATACTTAAGAAACATAAACAAAAAAAGGTTTGATCTAATAAAATTAAAAACCCAGAGATAAGAAAGAAAAAAAAAACGAGTCAAGAGCTGATTCAAGAGATAGAGCTTATAAAGAATGATGACATTATGAGGGTTAATGAATCATGGGATAAATTAAAATCTGTTTTCACAGAAAAATGTGGCAATGCTCTGTGTCCTGATAGAGCAGTAAAAGGAAGAAATAGTGTATTACTGACGAAAATCTTTCTCTCATGGATCAACGGAGATCATATAAAAATCATTGTCCACCAAAACATAAAGAGGTTCAGAAAATTATTAGAAGCACGATCAAAGAAGCAAAAGAAATCTGGATGAATGAAAACTGTGAAGAAATAGAAATTCTACAGGAAAAGAATGACAATTTTAATTTAACCTACACAAAAAGCTGAAAGAGACCTCAGGTATATTTAAGAAAATCAACTACGTATCCTTCGAAACAAGGAGAAATAATATCCGAAAAGGATGACAAAATACAGGAATGGGTGAAATATGTAGAATAGCTCATTACTGATAACAGACAAAACTCTGAAAAATAGTTATGAATAGGTGGAAGGACCATGTATTCTAAGATCAGAGGTAGAATTCGTGCTGAACTCAGATAAAAATGGTAAAGCTTTTACCCCTGTTAGAAAACCAGCAGAAATTGTAAAGTTATCAGAAGGTGACAACATTACTATATTAGTGAAGCTATTTAATAAGATCTACGATACAGGCATAATCCCTCAAGACTGGTTACACTCGAAGGTCATCATGCTACCTAAAAATACCAATGCAGCTACTTGTAATGATTATAGAATGATTAGTCTAACGAGTCATGTTGTCAAAATGTTTCTGAAAATAATTTAAAAAAGAATATACATAAAATGTGAAGACACCATCAGTGATACCTAATTCGACTTTAGAAACGGTTTGGGAACGAGAGAGGCTCTTTCTGTTCTCAAATCGTCTTCCAAAAGTGTAATGACCAAAACAAGGAAGTATTCATTTTTTTCATCGACTTCGAGAATGCATTTGACAAACTCCAACATACTAAAATTATTGAATCATTAAAAACAGTTGGAATAGATGGCAAAGAGATCAGGATCATTGAAAACTTATATTGGAACCAAAGGGCATCTGTTCAAGTTGATGACATTATTACATACTCCATTAACATCAAACGAAGAATAAGGCAAGAATGTGTGCTGTCACCTTTTCTGTTTTAACATATACTCAGAAGCCATATTTCAAAAAAATCTTAAAAGGAAGTGAGGAAGGGATTAATGTAAATGATGAAATCATCAGTGACATCCGATATGCTGATGACACCTGGCTGACAATATTCAGGATTTTCAAAACCTTCTGGAACTAGTGAACGAAGAGAGTGCAAAAAATGCGATTATTGTCCCATTCAGTTTCTGTTGTTTAACAGAAAGTGAATTTTTAACATCTTTATCATCTTGTGTGTCTATGGTATCATCTCTTGAATCTGATGTCAAGGTAGAAATGAAAGATTATGCAGCCCATTTCACATCTAATGTATCAACTGTTTTGCCTATATAAATTGACTCGTATAAACACATAAGTTTTAGTGTAATATATGATGATACATCTGGTTTGTCTAATGTCCTAAGTTTTGGTGATCATCAAAACTTCACAGTTAGGTGCCATCAGTCTCATAGGAAACATGCCTTTTTTATACAGCCTTATCCCAATGTAACTGATAGAAGCATGTGGAGTAAACTGTGTTGTGCAAGTTCTGAGACAAAGGAACTGACATTTTTAAATGATTGTAATATATTTTATAATTTTGATCTGACCAAATTGTGTAGTCTATCTTTTAGCATTCCAATATGTTCTAATGTTTTTTTATGGAATAGAAATTATGGGCGGATTAAGAATGTCAAGGAATGAGAATGACAGATTATTTATTAACGGATTAAGTGAATGTGTTCATGATAAAGTGTGCAGAAATACCTACACACAGATTACTGAGTGATATACAAAAGAATGTGGAGAAGATCAGGGACAAAATCAAGCATCAGTGGGGTATAGGATGTCAAGTTAAAAAGGAGCAGAAAAGATATTGTGCTGTAAGGGGTTCCTATAATTAAGGGTGTGAAGGATAGTAGAGTAATTAAAGCGTGTTATCCACGGTCACTTTGTTATCCACAAAGATTAAGGGTATTATTGAGGCTGTGAAATTGCAGAAAGATAGAGCGAGTGAGATTATTGCAGTTATAGAGACGAATGATCTAGGTAGCGAAAGATTTTCTGTAAAACATCATTTGAAGGATTTAATGATGGCAATGAATGCAAAGAGTGGAAAGATCATGAATTTGCTACCAAGAGTTAATAGTAATGAATTAAACTGAAGGGCAATTATAGTAAATGGAATGATATCAAGATTGTGTAAAAGCTTCTGCAAAGAATTGAAACTGGATATTCGTTTTATGAATGTCTGGAATGAGTTTGATAAAACGAAGGAGTATTTTAAGAGAGATGATTTGCACTTAAATGGATTGAGCGCTTGGCATTTAGAACATTTATTGATAAAGGATAGAGCAAATGGTCAAAAACAGGGAAATTGGATTTGCTAGGGATGCAGGTGATAGAGTCAGCCGTAATTAGTACTAGGCACATTAATCGCTGTGAATTTGGGATTAATTGTTCGCAGAAAATTAACAGTATAGAAAGTGGGCTAATTCCTACACAGGGAAATTATGAGAGGGAGTATTGCAGTTTATGTATACTGATGCTCGAAGTATTCGGAATAAGTGCGAAGAATTTTTGTCATTACATAGTACAACTTGGCCAAAAATTATAGGAATTAGTGAGACTTGGTTAACTAAGAATGATATAGTTATATGGATTGAATGTAAGGGGTACAGTATTTTCAGGCAGGACGGAGATGACAGAATGGAGGGAGGGGTTTTACTAATGATACACGAAGCGTTAAAGCCAAAAATGGTAAAAGTGCCTCAAGCTGATAGGCATGTAGAGGGCAGTTCATTCGAGGCTGTTTGGTGTGAGATAGAGATTAACAAGGAGAAATATGTAATCGGTTGTTGCTATAATCCAAGGGATTCAAGGAAGAATGTAGATAGTGTGTATTTGCAAATTAGTAAGATGAGTGAAGGTCGAATAATTATTATGGGGATTTTAACTTTAGGGATATAGATTGGGAGAAGGAATGTTCTCAAGGAACAAAGGAAATGGAATTTATACAGTTGATAAGAGATAACTACCTGAGACAGCATGTAATAGAAGCGACAAGAGATACTAGAGTGTTAGATCTGGTCATAACATCGGAGACCATATCAATAAGTAATTTAATTACACTGTCTCCACTTGGGGAAAGCGATCATGTAGTCTTCACCTGGGAGATTGTGAGATGTTCTGAATATTCTGTTATGAACGGGTATATGTGGAATTACAAGGCTGGTGATTATGACAAGCTGAGAAGTCAGCTTTCAGCAGTGCTATGGCATGAAAATTTGAAAGGAAAACATGTTGATGGTGGATAGGAGATTGTCAATGAGTATTTAAAGAAAGCTGTATCAGACTGTCTTCCCAGAGTCAGAAGGAGAAATGAAGTAAGTGTAAGATGGATGAATAATATTATTAAGCAGTAGTTGCAGATAAAGAAAAGGTTGTGGAGGGAGTATAAAGAAAAAGGTGATGGGCGTTCCGATGAGCAGTACAAGGTACAGGCAAAGAGAATAACCTGTATGGTAAGGAAAGCCAAAGCTAATTATGAGAGTAAGCTAACTGATGAATCCAAAAGAAACCCTAAGAAGTTCTTTTGCTATGTTGCAAGTAAAAGGAAGAATAACCATGGAAAGGTTACTTTAAAAAGTGTTGATGGTAGGGAAATTACAGAAGCAAATCAAATGGTTGAGTTGCTTAGTGATCATTTTGCAAAAGTGTACCATCTTGGTTGTGATAGTGCAGTGTCAAATGTGTCATTGACTGATGATAGTCTAGAGATAGATGAAATAGAGGTGCATAATATATTACAGAACCTTAATGCTAACACTGCCATTGGGTCAGATGGCATATCGGCAAATGTGTTACGAAAATGTGCAAAAGAATTAGCACCTCCTCTAACCAGGCTGTTTAATTTAAGCCTCAGTTCTGGTAAAGTACCAATAAAGTGGAAAGATGAGGAAATGATTCCAATGCACAAGTAAGGCTCAAAGACTGAGGTTGCAAATTATAGACCAACCAATATATCTGGAGTGGTGGTTAAGGTTTTGGAGAAATTGGTAAAAATTAGAATTCAGGACTGGGTGGACAGCAATATGACACTTTATAAGGGACAACATGGTTTTGTGAAAGGTAGGTCTTGCCTCAGTAATTTGCTTACTTTCTATAATAAAGTAACAGCAGAGTTGGATAAAGGAAATCCTTACTCAGGAATATTTCTGGACTTTGCAAAGCATTTGACAAGATTCCACACGGAACTCTTTTGCATAAATTAGAGCAAATGGGTATGGATCTGAAGCTGGTGATTTGGATTAGAGGATGGCTGGTGGATAGATATCAAAGAGTGGTTTACGGAGGAGCTGAGTCCAGGAGAAGGCAAGTGACTAGTGGTGTACCTCAAGACTCAGTGCCTGTTCCTCTATTGTTTAATTTATGCATGAATGATATTGGGAATACTTTGAAAGGAAATATCCACTTGTTTGCTGATGATGCAAAATTAGGAAGATCGATAGTCAATTCAGATGATGTAGATATCTTGCAGGATGACTTAAATAGGCTGACGGTATGGACTAAGGTAAATGACTGTCAATTTAATGTGGCTAAGTGTAAGGTCGTGCACTTCGGGAGGATGAGATCACATGCCGTTTACTATATTAACGGAACTGAACTGCAAGAAGTTGACAAGGCATGGGACTTGGGAGTTATTGTGGACAGCGAACTTAAGTTTGAAGGGTATATTGCCAAGATTGCCAAAACATCACATCAAATTACATGGTTGGTGAAGAACACAGTAACAAGCAGGGATAAGGAAGTTATCGTTCCACGCTTTTGTACTATTGTGCACAGATCTGGTCGCCTAGATTTCTTGGTGATGAAGAAATGGTGGAGAGGATTCAGAAGCGAGTTACAAAGATTGTTGCAGGTCTCTAGGATGTTCCCTACGAGAAGAGATTGAAGATCTGTGGACTCCAAAAACTAGCTGATAGACGTAGGAGAGGAGATATGATAGAAGCATATAAATTATTAAAGCGATTTTACAGGATTGATACTGATGACATTTTTAAGACCAGTGCAGTAAGAGAGAGAATGAGGGGTCATCCATGGAGATTATGTAAGAGTGTGGTTAACAACGGTGTTAGGACTAGATTTTTTACTTTGAAGGGGTGGTTGTGAATGTTTCGTCTGTGAATGAATTTAAGGAGAAGTATGATAAGTATTGTGTAAATAATGGTTAGTGTGTCAGTGTGAGGTCTCCCGCGATGAGTCATTTGACTCCATAGAGACACCGTTATAATAATAATAATAATAATAATAATAATAATAATAATAATAATAATAATAATAATAATAATAATAATAAATATCATGAAAACTGAATTCCTGGTCATAAGCAAGAAACTAATTCTTAATTCAGCACTTTCTTTAAATGGAAAACAAATAGAAAGACTGACAAAGTTTAAATATCTCAGATACTAGTTAAATGAAGAATGCAATCCCGAAAAAATAAAGGAAGGACAGAGAAAGATTTATCGATCGGCAAAATGTAGAAATAAGGCATCAAAGGACATCGTACATGTGAGGCAGATTAAAGACTCTGGAGGAAGAGTATTAAGGAGGAATGTGGCTATAAGAAACAGATGGAGAATATAGTTTGAAAGGCTTTTGAATGAATAAAATGCAAGGACTCACAGAGAAGATTGGGAGTCTTATGAGGGAATGGTGCAGAACATTAGTAGAGAGGAAGTGAAGGAAGCCATAAAGAGGATGAAGAATTGAAAATCGTTGGGCCCTGCCAGGATCCCAGTGGAGGCATGGAAGGCACTGGGGAAGGAGGGAATTGACCTGTTGTGGGACATGTTAATAAAAGTTTGTCAACAGGAAAATTTACCTGAGGAATAGAGGGAAAGTACTCTTGTCCCCGATGTCCCACATAATGAAAATCCTAGAGAGGGTTCTTGATAGAAGACTGAGGAAAGAGGTGGACATTGCAAAGGAGCCATTTGAATTCATGCCTGGTCGATCGAAGACAGATGCTATCTTTCAGTTACGACAGATGATGGAAAAGTTTCGAGAGAAACAACGGGAGCTACATCTTGCCAAGGCAAGAAGTCTGTAGGTGTCTGAGGGAGAAGAAGGTACCAGAGAAATATGTCAGGTTGGTGCAGGAGATGTACAGAAATGTGAAGACAAGAGTTAGAACCTGCCTGGGAGAGACAGAAAGTTTTCTAGTGACAGTTGGATTGCATCAAGGATCAGCATTAAGTCCATTCCTGTTTAATATTGTGATGGAGGAGGTGAGAGAAGACGCGCCTTGGACTATGTTATGCATATGACATCGTGCTGTGTGCAGAATCAAGAGAAGAACTGGCAACTAAACTGGAAAGTTGGAGGAAAGTACTGAATGAGAGAGGTATGAGACTGAGCAGAAGTAAGACAGAGTATATGTGTTGCAGAATGGTTGGCAGCCAGGAGACAGATCTGGAGCTGGAAAGAAATGTTATCAGGAAGGTCAGTGACTTTAGCTACTTAGGTTCAACAATGGAAGAGGATGGTGAGGCTGAGAAGGAAGTGGGATGCAGGATACAAGCAGGATGGAGGAACCGGAGAGAGATGACTGGAGTGCTATGCGATAAGAAGGTGCCGATCAATCTAAAAGGCAAAATCGACAGGACAGTAGTGAGACCAGCTATGATGTATGCTATGCAAACTTTGACCCAGAGGAAAAATAACATCACCAGAATGGAGGTAGCAGAGATGAAAATGCTTAGGTGGATGTGTGGTGTGACCAGAAATGATCGTATGAGAAATGACTATGTAAGGGGAACGGTGAAAGTTACGAATTTACTAGCAAAGATACAGGAGGCAAGGTTGAGACGATTTGGTCATGTGATGAAGGGGGGGAGGAAGAGTATGTGGGAAGAAAGGTCATGCAAATGGATATGCAGGAGAGGTGGAATCGCGGACGGCCAAAGAAGAGATGGAGGGAGATGGTGGAGGACGTCTTCAGGATGATGAACTTGGATGTGGCTACAGCCCAAGACAGGAGGTTATGGAGGAGACTCACCTCAAACAGCGACCCTACTTAAGTGGGAAAAGCTGCAGAAGAAAAAGAAGAAGAATCCCGAAATTGAAATAAAATTTAGAATTAAGTTGTATCCATATTAACAAATTAGAAATCATTTTAATTTTCTTTAGTTTTAATTTATTCAACTTCGAGACCGAAGACAAAATTAGAGCTCATGCAGAGTCAAGCAGGATTTGCATTTCTAACACTGTTGCTGTGCTACAGGCTTTGGCAGAACAGGAAACAAATGTGATGGCAAGGAAGTCAAGCATAGTATTTTTTGTTAAGTCATATAACACTTTCTTACCTGTTAAATAACATACATGCATGCACAATTTAATTTAGGAAAATAATACTTCAGTTCCTCACATTTCGTTCAGTTCAGATTCTAATTAATATTATGCTTTGCTTAGTGTGCAATTCATATAGAAGAACAATTTATATACTATTCAGTGGAGGTGGGTGAAAACTTTTAAGTGGAGAGGGGGGGGGGGTGTGCTGCATATACAAAATAAGAAAAATAATTCAATTTTTCCTAATCAATAACCAATTTATAAATAAGTAAAATTTACATATTACAAAAATTGCTTTATTAAAAATATTTCACCCTCACTACGAATACACACCAATAATAAAAGTTTCGTACACAGAAATAACGCGCGTAAACATGCAATTTATCTGTAGTATACAATTTGTCGGATTCACTTGTTGCGTGCAAACGAATATCGTCGAGTCTACTGCAATTGACCGAAAGCGATAATTCCGACACTGATTTAGATTGCGGTGCATTTGTTTCGTGTAACGATAATTGAAAAAATATAATAATTTCATATTTTCAACAGTGACACTCGTCGTAATTCATTCTTGTATCTATAAGAAATAAATAATTATATGTTATTTTAACATAATAAACTAAGATTTACAAAAAATAGTTCACCCTCACCACTAATACGCGCCGATAATAAAAGTTTAGTGTCTCACAGAAATAACGCGCGCAAGCATAGAATTTAACTGTAGCGACACTGCTAAACGAGCAGTATCGGATTCAATTGTTAAGTGCGTGGACAAGTACAAACGAATATCGGCGAGTTTAATTGCAATTCCGACACTGCGTTAGATTTCAGTGCATTTGTTTCGTAATCTAAAGCGTTAATCGAACAATTCCAATTATTAACTATTCAATCAATGCGAAACATAAGTTGTAACCTTTAACATGTTGTATTGCATTTATGTAATGTTGTAAGCATTGTTATTATTTATAAACACAAACACAAAATTTATATATATACATATATATATATATATTAGGAGAATTCATTTTTACTCGGTTGGAATATTATAAAACAAGTTTAATGACTATTACCGAGAGAAAAGATGGCAAGATATATTTAACAAGATACTACTAGTTTACTAGTTTCGTTACAAGAACATCGTCAGGTATCATACTCAAAGAAGTATATAAAAAATTACAGAGACTTAAAATTGTACCAACAGAACAAGTGAAAAAAACAGTAGCATGTTTGAAAAAAATGCGAGTATGAGTTCCATACAAACGAATACTACGCGCTGTCGCGAGTGCGCCAGTACTGAACAGAAGCAACGTGTGCGTCCGAGAGATTGTAACTCAGGCTGTTGTTGATATGAGAGGAATCTAGAGAAATTTCTCTTGATTCAACAATCTTTCTTTCGAGTTCATCGTAGCACACATGGATATTAGCAGTTTGAGTCCAGTTTACAATGTGCTGGCGGCCTTCGTCTGAGTTAGCCATATTATGGACAGACTGCTAAATCCATCCTTCTACGTTTGGATGAACACCGTAGAGATATCTCCTATAACAGGACTAGAGCTAGCGCTCTCTCTAGCCACGTTCTCTTTTCTGCTAACTCAGACGAAGGCCGCCAGCACATTGTAAACTGGACTCAAACTGCTAACATCCATGTGTGCTACGATGAACTCGAAAGAAAGATTGTTGAATCAAGAGAAATTTCTCTAGATTCCTCTCATATCAACAACAGCCTGAGTTACAATCTCTCTGACGCACACGTTGCTTCTGTTCAGTACTGGCGCACTCGCGACAGCGCGTAGTATTCGTTTGTATGGAACTCATACTTGCATTTTTTCAAACATGCTACTGTTTTTTATACTTGTTCTGTTAGTACAATTTTAAGTCTCTGTAATTTTTTATATACTTCTTTGAGTATGATACCTGACGATGTTCTTGTAACGAAACTAGTAAACTAGTAGTATCTTGTTAAATATATCTTGCCATCTTTTCTCTCGGTAATAGTCATTAAACTTATTTTATATATATATATATATATATATATATATATATATATATATATATATATATATATATATATATATATATATATATATATATATATATATATATATATATATATATATATATAAAGTGTTTTTTACCTTGTGTATGCTACACTATAAAGATCAAGCAATTTTATAAACCTGGTTTTAATCCTTTTTTTTTTCTAAGTAAGCAAACAAGCTAGTAAGCCAAGTTTGTGTCTGAAGTATTTTCAGGTCTGAGGCAACTCGTGGTAAAGATGGAATAAGCTCTGATCGCTAGCCTTAGTATCTTCCATAATGAAAAGCACATCTCCTTGTGGACATGTATGATGCTATTAAGGGAAGGGCCATTACCCAGACCGGTTTCAACCTTTATGCAGGTCTCGTCAGCGGGTGCTAGACCCTGAGGTGGTCTGCATTACTTCAACCTTGGTATCACCACCTCAGGGTGTGGCTCCCATTGACGAGACTTCAATAAAGGTCGAAATCGGTTTGGGTAGTAGCCCTTCCCTTAATGAATAGCATCATACATGTCCGCAAGGAGATGTGCTTTGCATTATAGGAGATACTTAAGGCAAGCGATCAGAGCTCATTCCACCTTTACCACGAGTTGCCTCAGCCCTGAAAATACTTCAGACACAAACTTGGCTTACTTGCTTCTTTACTTACTTGGGAAAAAAGGATTAAAACCAAGTTTATAAAATTGCTTGGTATCTTTAACATATATATATATTACAAGAGGAAGCTATAAATTAACTTGCAAACATATTGCTGACATCTGAAGCAGTTCTGGATGCAATAGTATTCTTGGACAAGTTCGCGGGGCATGATTTCGTGTACGCCAAAGCTGGATAGCCGAAGAGGGACATTCAAATAGGTTAAAGATGGACCGGGCCGAAGACAATTTCTGTCGATTCCACAATTCCACAATTCTGAGTTGTTCCAGATCACTGGATCAGTGACAGAGTATTCATCATTAGATCGAGCAGAATTAAGGACGTGATTAGTTAGTGCGTCGGCTGTAGTTCTTCCATACGTGATGTCTCTCACATGTTCTTCCTTACGCAATTCAATGGAGTTTTCCGTCTGACCAACATAGCGCATATTGCAGTTACACCGAAGTCGGCAAACTCTCGGATACTTTGGGCTGTCGTGTTTCGGTTTAGGTGTTCAGAAGGAATGAAGTTTGGAAAGATATATATATATATATATATATATAATATATATATTCATTTTTCTAAATTAACTGACTTAAAACCCTAGAATTATAACATAATGACATTTATTTGAAAAACGCAACATGTTTCGTCAAGAATGACTTCATCAGGCGATAAGAACATAGATAGATATTAAGAGACACGTAAATTAACATTGACACACTCTAAAGCTATACAATTATAAAGCCTTAATATTCGACTGTAAATTACAGTTATTATGAGCTTGAACTACAGTCCGAGTTAAAGTTCTATTGTTGTACACCTGTGCGTGTGTGGAATCACGCGATCTCCAGTATCTGATAGTAGAGTTGAAAGAGTCAGACAAATTATAGCTAATATATATATATATATATATATATATATATATATAGAATTATTTGAATTTATATGTTTATGTAAACAAAAAATATGATTTATTTTTAAATTTTGGTTCTCTAGAGATATTAGACGACACTCTTATCAATTTCATTTGATCCAGATGCAATATGAACGTTTTCTTGTTGCTCAGCTACTTGTATTTGCTATATTGCTCTCTTTTTTGGGGTTTTATAAATCCAATCTTTAACCAATGATCCATAACGTAAGAATTTGAAAGCTAAAATAATTACCGTATTTACTTGAATATTACTCTCACTTTTTCCCAAAATTAAAGCTAAAAAATCGTGTTTCGAGATACGTGCGGGAATTTTTGAAAACAAAGTTTTCAGAAAAAAACTGAAAATGGTGCGACTTACCAAGAAGCTCCTACTCGCTATCACTACTTTTGGCATCGAGAACAGTTTCTTTGTGTGCATCGTCAAAGTCAACTACCCAAATAGACACCTTCTTTCCCATTATTACAAGACAAAATTAGCAGTAATTTACAAGACTTGAGATACGTAGGGCAGCGAAGAACTGCATATGATTGGTGCGGCATTAACAAAAGATCGAGCGAATCAAAGACAAATTAGCATTTCAACAGTTGAGTTGAAATGCTAATTCCCTGCAACCGAATTCCATAATATCTGAAACACATTCACTATATATTTCTTAGTTTTAACATAGGTTCCACCAGCAACATATGGTTTAGTTTGGTCTATACAGCAGTTTCTGTTGGAGAGGAGATGTGATTCATTAGTTAGTGCCGTTTTATCGCGGTTGTCTCTAATTGCACTGTTTATTGAAAAATATAATGACTCCTTTATTTATGCATAGTCGAAAATTGCCACGTACCCCCTAACGACCTTTCGCGTACCCCTGGGGGTACTCGTACCATACTTTCAGAAACGCTGTCTTAGGAGTAAAAAATATCTTTAAGGGTCAAGAAGAAGAGGGGTCAATGTTGTGTAGAGGATATCAGTTAAGATAATGTGACCTGGAAGTTAATTGTAGTGATAGGATTCTAGTGTGGCTTGATAACCAAACCGTGTTCGAAACTTTAGTAATTTATAATAATAATAATAATTGATATGATATGATATGATAATATTTTTATTGATCTGCTAAAATATTTACACATACAATAAACATCTTGAGTAACATTGCAACTTATAATTTTAGAGAATTCAGCACAAAGTGCTACATTTTCTACATTGGATTTCAATTAAAAGTTTTAAAAATACTTTTCTGCCCCTATATTATGTATTTACAACACATGTTCTTCTAATATTTACAATACAGATTATACAGAATTTTTGAATATGAAATATACATAATAATAATAATAATAATTTATTTATTTATTTATTTATTTATTTTATTTTTTTTTTTTTATGTCTCAGATAAATTGCATACATGGATACAGTAATAATTATATATATATAATACTTATAACACATTACAATTGTGAATAGCAGATACTTGCAAGTTAATAATTTTCTTCCTCGAAGCTTAGCAGAGCTTATCTGAGGAAGATAATAGATGATAGATGGTGGTGGTTTCAAGGTTATGTTCCTATACTGGTCACAAGCCAGGTGTTGATTTTACTGTTTGTTGGTACTTGCTTGGTAGACTTCGACTGCTATTACAGTTTAACTTCTTTTTTTTTTTTTTGAAAATATGGTTGAATTTAGACATGGTGTGTTTGTTTCTTTGTGTTCTTGTAGTGATGGTTTTTGAGAGGGGGTTTGTCATAGGTTTTTCTGTGTGTGCATGTGTGGGGATGAGGAGAGAGAAACAGGAATTGCTCTAAATTTCATTCTCGCTATAATATTTATATAGCGCTTGTTTCAGCTCTCTGTATGTTCCTAGGTTTCTGTTGTCGAACGGCAGTTTGTTTATCATGTCAGATACGTGGAAGTTTCGGGTAGCTTTGCTGTACTGATTGTTGTACTTATATGTTATGTGGTTTGTTGACTGTGGTCTTGTTATTTGATATGTTGTTCTGTTTACTCTATAGTTGGGCTGTAGTAATGTTTTAACATGACTGTGTATAAGTGTTTCATCTTAAATATTTTGTGTTTAGTCCATGCTTCCTGCATAAGATTGGGTTGTTCCCAGAATAGCAGTTTTACCATTTTATCTTGCAACCATTGTAGCCTATTAAGTCTGTAGTCTGAGCAGAATGCATATGATGTGATTGCATATCTTAAAATGTTTTCACATAATGCATTATAGATTAGTATTTTTATGTGGGTTGGGGCAATGTCTTTTAATCTGTATAGTTTGCTTGCTATTATCCTAAGCTTGGGTATGGCCAATTTTGATCAGCATCGAAGTGGAGTCCGAGATAGCGTGTTGTTTTCATCTGTGTGATGGTTGTGATTTTAGGTTCTGTGCTTTGTGTATAGGAGGATGAATGGTGGATAGTGAGATATTTAGTTTCTATGGGCAGGGTTTGGGGGTTTTTCAATACCATTAGCTTTGTTTTTTCAAGGATTTATATATATGCTGTTTTCGGTTAACCAGTTAGTGATTTGATTGATGTTGTGTTGCATATTTGTGTAAGCGATATTTGCATTGTTGTGAATGGATACTATGGCCCTGTCGTCTGCATACTGGAAGATTTTACTTTTTAGGGGGAGTTGGCTTATGTCGTGTGTGTATATGTTAAATAGAATGGGAGATAGGACAGCTCCTGGCGGTACTCCACAGGTTACATGTACCTCTTTGCTGTATGCTGATCCTATACGTGTGGTGTGCTTTCTGATTTTCGTGTATGCTTTAAGCCACTGGAGTAGACGACCTCCTATTCCGATATGGGTTAGTTTCGTTAACAAGGTTTTGTGTGTTAGTGTGTCAAATGCTTTTGTTAGGTTAATGAATACCACTAATGTTATTCTGTTTTTATCCAATGCAGCGTTTATTAGATCTGTAAAATCTTCCACGAGTGTTGCTGTTCCTTTATTTTTTTGAAAGCCATATTTTGTTTTGGGTATGATTTGAAAATTTTCAACGTATGTGGAGAGTTTCTGATGTACGATGCGCTCCATGATTTGGTTGATTACAAACAGCGTGGCAATTGGTCTGTAATTACTTATATTGTTTCTTTTTCCCTGTTGTTTGTGTATGGGTGTGATTAATGCAGTCTTCAGTGTTTGAGGTATGTGTCCCGTTTCGAAGATTTTATTTAACTTTTTTTGTATAACTGGAAGTAGGTTGGTTGAGTGTTTCTTGATGTCTTTTGGTCTGATTCCGTCTATCCTCGGTCCTTTTTTAGGGTTAATTTGTTGAAATGCCAGTGATAGTTTTTCTTTTGTTACTGTGGGGAACCACATCGACTGGGTTGCTCGTGGACCTAGTGGAGAATGATGGTTTGTGTGAGGAAAGGTTGTTTCTTGTAGCGTTTGGACAGAGTTCTCGAAGTGCTGATTAAAGTTGTTTGCCAACTGTTTGAGGGATTTGGGGTCGCAGGCAAAGCTGTGTTTTATTGTTTCTGAGGCAGTGGTTCTGTGTATATTGTCCAGCATTTCATTAATCGGGTGCCAGGTTTCCTTTATGTCATTCTGTGCTGTTGTTAATTTGTTGCTGTAATAGTTTCTTTTTGCCGTTCGAATCTGTGTTGTTAGGAGATTCCGTTTTCTTTTGTATTCAGCTTTTAAAGCGATATTGTTCGGCGATTTCTTAAGTTGCTTCCATAGGGCATCTTTTCTTTGTATGTCTGTTAGTATGTTGTCTGTTATCCATGGATTTTTTTCGTTTGGGGGCGTATTTTTATTTTTGTTAATGCTTTGTTATATATTTTATCAAATGCAAGTTTAAGATTATTATATACATCTTCAGCAGAGTCTAAAGATGTTATTTGCATCCAGTCTGTTTTTCTGATTTCATCGTTTACTATTGTTGCGTTTAGAATGCTATGATACAGTTTTGTAGTCTCAGTGAGTTTTATGGGTAATGTGTAACTGTAATGCTGTGAAATAATGGTCTGCCAGTTTGCATGTTATGACGGCTGCTGTGTGGCTATTTGGAGGGGCCCTTATATTTATATGATCAATGTAGGATTAGGTTGTTGCGTTCCCTACTATCTCTTCTCGTGTATACGACTGTATGTATGAAGTTATGTTATATGCCGATAATAGGACTAGGTATTGTTCTGTGTTGTTATTTATGTTCCTAATGTTTATATTAATGTCTCCTATTATTATCAAGTATTCTGTGGCGCCTGTTTCCGTGGTTGAAAGTGATCTGTTTAGTTCTTCTAGGAATTTTGTGGTTCTTAATTTGGGTGGTCTAAATTAAGCACTACAAAATTCCCTTAAATATCAAGGAGTTTTCTTGTTTGATGTTTTTAATTTCGATGCATATGTTTTCTGCGTATTCTAATTTATAGTTTATTTCTGTTATTTCTAGTTTATGTTTGGTAAATATTATTATACCACCACCTCGTTTTGTTTGTCTGCAGTGTTTGTTTTGTTGGAAGTGTGGCATTTGGTAGGTGGGTGCCTCTTCGTTTGTCGTCGATACTTCAGTCAGTATTAAAATGTCTATTTCGTCTATATCTTCCTTCAGATAGGCTTGTAGGGTCAGCAATAATAATAATAATAATAATAATAATAATAATAATAATAATAATAATAATAATAATAATAATAATAATAATAATAATAATAATAATAATAATAATAATAATAATAATAATAATGTTAGATAAAGTGGAAATCCTGCCTTCTAGATCAGATATCGTGTTTTTCGTTTGTGCCAATAAATTCGCAGCTCGACCTAATGCAGGACTCACATCACACGAAGAATGTCATTTCTCACCACTTGATTTTCGCTCCAAACTCGTCTCCTGTTGGTAGCAAAATAGCGATCCGATCAGATTAATAAGCGATTTGCAGTGTTTATCACTTTCTTTCTATTATTCTATTGGTCAGGATCCTTTATTCCTGTCAGAGCTTGTCCTAAAGCTAAACGCAGGTGTTTTATTCTTCTAGAAGTGTCGCATATGCCAACCAAGAGATATTTCAGAATGAGGCTATTTTTTTTTTTTTTTAACTTGATGTGTATCTGATGAGAAGGCAGTATGGAATACCAAAGTGAGTCATTAGAGACTTTTGCAAAAACATCTCTCAACATACCCCTTCGCTCCCATTTCGTTTTTCACACGACCTTGACCTTGAACTGCTTACAATGGTATTATTCTACTCCCCACTGCGAGAGGTTTGTTCTTGCTTGGCTGTTTTTGAAAGCGCAGCAAACATTGCTGTATCCAAGAAACACAACGAAGAGACTTTTCCAATTTACGATGGTTTTAAATTTCGTTTAAGAACTGAAAACGCTTATTTCCAAAGTGACTTATTTCCGTCCAATACAAAATTTCAGAAAACAACAACAAAATGCTTCACTTGGAAAGTCAACTTTTTCATTCTGATTCTGCTGCTTCAGTCTAAAGAAAGTGTATCCAGTCTAAAGTGTATTCAGTCTAAAGAAAGTAAAAGAGGGACGGTCCCACATTTTTAAGAGGGGAGAAGATAGAAAATAACAGCAAGTTTCAAATGGGCGATTGTTTAGATAAATATTTATGAGGCGTGTTAATCTAGTTTTTTATTTTATTAATATAAATTCCATTTATCACTGATGACGCGTTAGAAAAAGGGGAAAATGGAATTTATATAGAAGGTGGCTCATAAGTCACGAAGGGGTTTATACATTTAAACTTTGTTTGTTATAATGAAATACAGAACCTGGTGATTATTTTATTAATTGCGAATAACCACATTACATAAATGCCTTGCATTTTCAGCTTCACAAAGCCCTGTCCTTTCTACGGCACGTTCCACGACAGCCGTGAATGGTTCTGGCTGCAGGCCTCATTTCTGCACGAATATTCTATTGTCTGGGGATTGCCCATTTTCCTCGGGATAATCTCCGCAGGAAGAAGTCGGGAACCGTCCGATCTGAAGAGCGTAAATGCCAATTAATTGCAATCTTCGCGAAATTATATAATCGAATGCTGATTTTCAAAATAAAATCGCACAGTTTGGTTCGTTGCTGAGTTGTGAACTTTTTCTTGGTTAATTTCCCGCATGTTCCTTAGAATAGCGGGAGAAAATGAAATGAAAAAATTAATAACTAAAAAATCCAAAAGCTTATTCACATTTTAAACCACTTCATGACATGTGGGTCATGTTACGTCGTTGTTTTCTTAAATATTTACCTCTATTGTTCTCCTTGTGCCTACTGAGATCTGACTTCTAAACTGACCTTCTGGGGCCGTTTCTCTTCGAGCTCTGACGAAATTCATTTGTTAATGCTGCGCCAGCAGAATTCTAGGATAGAAATTCTTTTCCGAAGAAACTTTCCCAGAATTCAAGTAATACCTTATATAGATTAAGTGACCAGGTGGATTGAGTTCTCAGTATACAGTCATGGCCTTGACAATCTTAAATTCCCCTTTTTTCCTCTAAACATAGGTTCGATATTTTCGTGAGTGGTAAAATTCAATATCTTACTCAGACAAACTCAGGTATTCATGGGAAAACACATTTATTATTTATCTAAGAACATTACAATTTAAACAACACATATAATCAAGCAAATCAAAGTTAATACTACACAAGCAAAGCAGGGTAATAATAATCAAACAGACAGACTATTCAAATACACTCATGAGAATCTTATGTTCATCTATATCACAAACATGGATGTCGGTATTAAACTAGATTACTGCTACTAACGACCCATACACATTAAACTAGGTCTAGACAACTTATGAACGTAGACTACCAGTCCAATTCGATTATCAGAATTTCGCAGGCTTCCTTAAATTTTCTTTCATACCAGGTTTTTCAATGGCGTAAAGAGCAGATTTTCAATCGATTTGGTGTAGAGAGCGTGATCTGAGAGGCCTGCTTCATCAAAATGGTTATATTTAATGTGTCTTATGTGTTCTTTCTTACATATAGGGATTGTACTTCCTGTTTCACCAATTTATGGTACCTTACAGGTGCAATGGATACAGTAAACTCCAGAACGTGCCAATGGGAGGAATAGAGTGGAGGAATCAAGAGCACTTTGCTTAAAAGTTTCCATATAGAAGTTAGCGATTGCGGGGATAGTGGTGAGCCCGTGGCCGTACCTTCTTTTTGTAGGTAAAATTTATTTTGCCACAAGAAGTAACTGGAACGTAGTACGTGGAGAAAGAGGGCGGCCGTAATGTCGGGCGGAAATTTGTTCTGTAGGAGAAGAATTGTGTCATTGATTGGGACATTTGTGAAAAAGGGAAGAAACGTCGAAACTGACTAATAAGTCACCTTTGTCGATTGTTATGTTTTTAATTTTGTTTATAAAGTGTTGTGTATTGTTTATGGAGGACGAATGACCTACCAACTCCTTGAGTGTTGACGCTAATTTCTTGGCTAGGTGATAACTGGGGCTATCAATTCCTTCCACAATAGGTCGAAGCGGAACATTTTGTTTGTGTACTTTCGGGACACCATATATTCTGGGAGAGCGGGTAATGGGGTATGAGTTTTTTAACTGTGTCTGATGGCCATGAAGTGACAGACTTAAGTAATTTCTCCGTTTTATTCTTTATCCTGTTTGTTGGGTTATAGTTTACCAGCTGATAGGCTGTTATCGGAGACTTGTTGGTTCATCTGATGGATGGATGTTGATTTGTCAAGAACGAGAGTGGCATTGCCTTTATCCTGTTTCGTTATAATTATGTCCTGTAATTATGGCTTTCAATGACTTGATTGCTGATAGTTCCGTTTTCGTGAGATTGTTATGCATGGTTTTCTTATTGTTCAGAACGTCGCTGGTTTCTAATCGTATTTTATCGGCTATATTATTGGGTAGGGACCTGATGCCTCTTTCTATATGGTAGATAAAATCCAATTTATTGACCGTTTTTAGTGCTAATGCGTAGTTAATTCCTTTTTCATGTACCATGAAACATTTAATGGTCATCATAACGGACTTTTGTGATACTTCTCGATACGTTAAAAACAGCCCTAATAAATTCCTTCAACATGGACAAACATTCAACCTCTGTCGTCGAAAAATAAAGTGCTGAAACGTCCTCTTCTCCCTTTCAGGTCGTATTTGTATTTCATTTGACACATTGAAATGAGGGATGTCTCGACGATACTCCGTCTCGAGATGTATTAAAGCTTAAAACGGTTCACGTGCTGTCTGAGGTCTACAAAAGAACGCATTCCTTCGTGATCGTCTGCGATCTTTGTTTGTTCTGTCGTCACCGCACTCAATGAAAGGACGAATTGCTTCGTTCGAAAACTGAAGAAGAGATTCACGAGTCTCTTCACCCGAATCTCCTCGCACACAAAATTGACCCTGTAAAGCAAAGGTCACTTTCTTCTCCTTCTTTTCAGGACCCTCTCTCTCCCATCACAAGAAACAAGTAAAGGAACCTTCGCAGTTCTATTTCGACAAAAGTTCTTTCCGACCAAGAAGGTCGGAAGACCTTCTTGGACAGAAAGAACAGGAAGAAGAAATGCAACTCCTTCCTTGGACAGAAAGGAGTAGCATTTCTTTGAAGAAATTAAACGAAAACAAACCGAAATATTGAATTCTTACTTGATATCAAAGTGTTCCCTGCAAGGGTGGCCCTCAGGGAGCAGATAGCCGTAAGGGGATACGTACAGATTGTCCTTCGAGAAAAAGAAATTCTACAACTGACAGCGGGAAGCGAGCATCTGGAGGGTGATTTTGTCCTCGATGAACGCGTGCTTTCCTGCCAGCACTCCCTTCAGCGACTCTTTGACGTCAAGGTACAGCAGCGATTTCGCTGTTTCTTTCGGACTCATGACGGCATCCCAAGTGCTTCCGTCTGCCTGCTGGAAGGGAAACAGTGAGTGTCATCAAAAGAGAATCATTTCGGCTCATTAAATTTTAAATAATTCGATGAATTAGTTCAAGTATCATCTGGCAGGTAACAAAAAAGTGGGTTTTCATGTGAGTCCCCGAAATGGTTGCAAAACTCCCGCGAGACTTTGCGTTGGAGTGGATCCACAATCCAAGCACTCATTACAAAACTCGCCGTGCAGTGTGAAGTAGACTGAAATGTGAATGCTTTGGACAAACTTTTAATTCCTTTTGATTGTTTTTCCTTGCTTGCTTGTAAGTCGTTGGAGCAACGCACGGAACACCTTGCCGTGACAAGCCGGGTGGAACTAAATTATTGCTTCGACATATTGGTTTCAGTGCTTCGAACATGCGATCCCGCTTGCAAAGTCTTGCAAGTAATCCATGGTGTCGCCATCCGAAAGGGATCCAGACTTGAACTCATTCGTTCAAATCAATACGAAACTGCTGGAGTAAGATGGAAGTAGCCGTCAGACAAGTGAAGGAAAAGAAAATCTGTCGCGTTTCTTAAGAAAAAAACTTTTTTTTATTCGTTTAAAAGAGAAACACATAAGAAACAGAAACAAAATCCTGTCAGAAAAAATGGGTGGACAGCAGAAATGCATTAGGGTGATAAGACAGGGGAGTTTCGTTTCCACCTCAAACTGAAAAGTGAACCTTGGGATTCTCCTAAGAAATCCCTCCTCGCGATTATTCGAGAAATTTTTCAACTCAATTTTAGGTTTATTGCGCAGGAATCCGACATATTTCTTAGACTTTATTTTGTAAAATGTTTCGGCATTCTACGATGTGCTTTTGAAATTGAATTCCGTCTTAGTTCCTTCTGCAGGGATTCCACTGTATGAATCAGAATGACTTCGGCAATGCGCACGGTATCCACAAATTAAAGTCATGCCATTCTTAATTTTCTCCTTCTGTCATATATGCACGTAGACGACCACGTGCATACACGTGGGAAGTAGCATCTTTAGAGGAGCCCCCAGTTTTATAAGTGAATATTTTAAAGGGAACAGTTTTTGTTTTTTATTAGAGTCCAGCCTCGTACAACAGATAAACGTGGTTGACTGAAAACGATAATTTGGCTCGAATTGTATCAGTTACTGAATGGAAAAAAATGTCAGCAATGCATGGGAATCTTGGAAAAAGTGCTTGAATAAGGCGGTACTGTATGTATCCTTAGTGTTCGGAGAGTAAATAGGTTGGGTGTGAAATGGATGTGCAGCCTTATTAATCTAGAAATCCACAAGAAGAAGATGACGTGGAAAGTGATAATAAGAGTGAGAGGAGTTATGAAATATGTAAAACTCAGGCCAGAAAAGTAACGAGTATTGTGAGAAAAGCTAAACCAGAGTATGAGAAGAAATTGGCCATGCAAGCTAAAGGCAATCCAAAAGAATTTTATCGTTATGCCGCAAGCAAAAGAAAGAATGAATGTGGAAGAATAACTTTATTGAATGCAGATGGTACACGAGTGTCGGAGGCTAAGGAGATTGTTCAGTTAATGAGTGCTCACTTTGCTAAGATATATCAACCAGATGTATGAAGTATGGTGCACAGTGCTACTGCTACGTTGGATGAAGAGTTAGAGGTTCATGAGAATGAGGTTGAAGAGCTTTTACATAACCTGGATAAGAATTTGTAAATAGGGACAGATGGAATATCTGCCGTTTGTCAACGGAATGCTCGACTAAATTGGCTAGGCCTTTCACACGTTTGTATAACTTGAGTCACATCTCAGGAATGATAGCACAGGAATGGAAGGAATGTAATATAGTTCCATTGCACAAGGGTGGTGCAACAATTGATGTGTCTAACCATCGACCCATTAGTATTTCTGGTGTGGTAGAGAAGATTTTAAAGAAGTTAGTATGAACTCTCATACAGAAATGGGTAGACAATCATTCTATACTCTGCAGGGAAACAGCATGGGTTTACTAAAGGAAGGTCATGGTTTAGCAATTTGCTCATATTTTGTAACAATGTTATTTCGGCCTAGTTGGATAAAGCGAATGGATACATTATGATAATGTTGGATTTTTCTAAGGCATTTGAAAGGATACCACACGATAGGCTGTTGCGTAAACTGGAGAGTATGGGATTGGAACATAATCTATTGACTATCAGGGGATGGTTAACAGACAGATATCAAAAAGTGGTATACTGTGAGTGTGAATCTTCCTGATTTAAGGTAACCAGTGGTATACCTCAGGGTTCAGTCCTTGGGCCATTATTGTTCAATCTACACATTAATGACTTCAAGCAGGGTCTATCATCAGATTTGCAATTGTTTGCTGGTGATGCGAAGATAGGCAGGGCAATCACGGATGCTACTGATATTCAGCAATTACAAAATGATTTGAATAGACAGGAAATCCGGACAAACGAAAATGGCTGTCAGTTTAATGTTAGTAAGTGTAAAGTTATGCGCTTTGGCGTGATTAGAGATCCAGAGGCATATTATATTAGCGGGGTTATGCTACAAGAAATTGAAGAGGCAAGGGATCTTGGTGTATTGGTGGAAAAGAATTTAAAGTTCAAAGGTCACATAGCAAACGTTGCAAATACAACTCAGAGGATAATTTCTATGCTGAAGCGAACCTTGACATGTAAGGATAAGGAAGTAATTTTGCCTCTTTATAAGGCTTTGATAAGACCTTTTTTCGTGGAAGTCCACGAAACAGCAGTATATCTTTTTGTTCTTTCTTCGAACTTTCTCTGATATTAGTGTTAGTGTGAGCATTTCTTGCACTGTACTTCGATCTTTTCGAAATCGGGCCTTCTCACCGGAAAGATGCGCTTCCATATGACCCTTCAGGCATTTTGTAAGTATTTTCATCAGCACTTTGCCAAGATTAATCATTAGTACAATAATTCCCTGTAATTGGCGCATTCTAAAGCACTCCCTTTCTTATGCTGAACAACAAAGACCGATTATTTCCACTCCTCACAGGCATACCCTGAACTCCATATTTCATTGCATAGCTTATGCATTTCTTTTACAACCAGTTCTGCCCCATATTTTAGCATCTCGCCTATTATGTTGTCATCTCCAGGACTCTTGTTGTTCTTGAGATGTTTTACAGCCTTATTCACCTCCTCTTCCAAGATGCCATTTTCAAAGATCTCTACTGGTGGAGCAATTGCTTTTAGTTCTTTGATTACTTCTGTTGCTGTATTAGGCACGAGATATGATCAGCAAAATGCTATGTAATTAGCAGACGACATGAATTTTTGCAGTAAATTTGGAACATAGTGTACAGGGAAATAGTGTAGTATGCCATTAAATAACTTTCTAAAAATAACTCATAAGTAAATTATTTCATCCTGGTGAGTGATTTTTTTAAACAGTTACGCGTAAAAAATGCACAGATCGAAAATTTTTAAAATCTGTAACATTTATTTTTAAGACGTATATAGGCGCGCTGATCGAATTTTAGAACCGCATTAATTGAATCTGAGTATAGAAAAAAATGACGCACTAATCGAAACGAACTAATTCGGGGGCGCATTAATCGAGGGACTGCTGTATTATGTGTCATGTGAAGAGTGGACATAAATTCACTCGTATGAGATACATCTTTATCATGAAGGTTATTTTCTTGATCATAAATTAGTAAATAATAATATTTGGTTTACCGATCAAGTGTTGATCAATTTTATTAACTGAACCAACTAGTTTCGTCACACTTATCTGTTGGCATCTTCACGGCACTTACATATAGGTTTAAACACTCACAATTATGCGTAACTGCAAAACTGACAAGAATAAAACCTGACTAGAATAATTACAAATAAAATAGTATCGAACGTGAGTGAAACACGTATCGCGTGTACAAGATCAGCTAGCTGTTGCTGAGGAACTTTCTGTAGTTTGTATTAAAGTTCATTTCTTCCGTTTTTAAGGTTCTGATTAGGGTTTTCCATATCTCTGGGAGTATTAGGCCTTGATTTCTGTTAAGGTTCACAGTAGAACGGGCGACTGTGGCTGCTTCTTTGAACATTCTTGAATGGTAATCTTCCTTTAAGTAAGGGGAACAGCTTTTGTCCCACTCGATGACATGGTTAGTTGTGGAGAAATGAGACGATAGGCCCGAAATGTCCTGTCTGTTGTTTTTGACATAGCCAATGTGCTCCTTTTGCCTGATTTCGAGGCTTCTCGAAGTCTGTCCGATGTAACTAGAGCCACATGAGCATGGAATATTATAAACTCCAGCATATTTATAGAAAGGATGGTTGTCTTTTGGAGATCTTAGTAGTTTACGATTAGATTCTATTGGTTTAAATGTTATTCTTATTTGGTGTTGTTTGAGGAGATTGGCGAGCTTGTTGGAGATGCCACTTACGAACGGAATTGCAATCGTTTTTATACATTGAATGATGAATAGATTCAATGGTGATACGAAAATCAAGATACGCCGTTTTGAAATCCTAAAATGTAAAAATGCAAGGTTACTAAACCATCTCACTTTTTTAAAACTTTGCCGAGATAACTGCATAATTCCTAAGTTTTTACATCTTAAACCTCTTTTCAATACTAGACAAGCTAGAAATATTTATTTGAAGACATCGATGTTCCTCATTCGTGAAAGGTTACATCACACAAGATTTGTGCTTAGTCAAATTGACTCACAATGTTATGAACTGTTCATGGATCTCTCCAGCTCTTTAGATGAGGAAATTTGGCAAGTCTTAGATAAAATGATTAATACCAGTTTCACCAAAGCTTTTAACAAAAGCAGACAGACCCAGATTAAAAAATTTAACCGCCTTTATACCACCCGCAATGAGTCTAAACCTTCTCTACCAGACAACCAAGTTATTCTTAATTTTTCAAACCACATCTTAAAGAAACTTGAAATCGATATTCTCAAAAAGGGTTTCAACTATGCAATAGCTCCACAACAGATTCCCAAGGTAGATTTCATCTGTAGTCTAGAAAAAGGAATCTCATTATTACCGCCTCACACAGCAAATGATCTAAGATTAAAAAATTGCATAATACTTTCCTCTCCCTATTCCACAAAACAAAATTTCTCATCACTCGATAAAAGAACTATTCGTGATTTAAAAAGCAACAAAGACATCATAATACTTAAAGCAGATAAAGGAAACAGTAATGTAATACTGAACTCAAAGGACTATGAGGACAAAGTTAACCATCTACTATCTGACTTGTCTGTATACCGTCTTTTAACAAAAGATCCAACATTAAAAATCATAATGATACCAATGAATTACTACGCAATTTATCCAACTGACTTGATTAAAAAACTAAAATCGATGCATCCTTTAACTCCGAGACTCTATGGCGTGCCAAAAGTGGACAAAGATGGTATTCCTTTACGCTCAATCGTTGATGCAATCAACTCTCCCACCTACTTATTGTCAAAAGATCTCTCGAAACTCCTACAGCAACACATCCACAACTCAGAGAGTTACATCAAAAACACTGGACATTTTGTGGAAAAGCTAAAAAACATCAAGATATCGGATAATGATCTTCTAGCCAGCTTAGATGTCACATCTCTCTTTACAAACGTTCCTGTAGTAGAGGTCATTGACATCTTAAGTACATTGTTCCCACAAGATATAACCTCATTGTTTGCTCACTGCCTAAACTCCAACTATTTTTCTTGGAAAAATAAAATCTATCAACAATTAACAGGCTTGGCAATGGGAAGCCCACTCTCACCTTCATGTGCTGACCTCTTTATGGAAGACTTAGAAAACAAAATCTTATCGCAAATTTTTCCTAGACCTACAATTTGGTTTAGATATGTGGACGATATCTTCATCATATGGAACAATAACAAACATGACATATATGATTTTCTCAAAAAGATCAACGCCTTCCATCATTCTATTAAATTCACTCTTTGGTGTTGTGTCTGGAACTTGAAAGAGAAAAACAACTTCCGTTTTTAGACATCTTAATCAATAAACAAACTGATGGCAGTTTAAATCTATCGGTGTACAGAAAACCGACCAATACAGGTCGCTACCTACATTTCAACTCCTCTCACCACATATCACATAAACTCAGCATTGTACACATGTTAAAGAAAAGAGCGATTCGCATCACAACGGACAACAAGACCCTTCAAGATGAGTTAAAATTTATTTCCAACAATCTGTACTTGAACGGCTATCCAAGAAGACTAGTCAATAAAATCCTTTTCTCTGAACCACCACAAAGAGAACAAGAAAAGATTCAATATATAAAAACGATTGCAATTTCGTTCGTAAGTGGCTCGCCAATCTCCTCAAACAACACCAAATAAGAGTGACATTTAAACCAATAGAATCTATTCGTAAACTACTAAGATCTCCAAAAGACAACCATCCTTTCTACAAATATGCTGGAGTCTATAATATTCCATGCTCATGTGGCTCTAGTTACATCGGACAGACTTCGAGAAGCCTCGAAATCAGGCAAAAGGAGCACATTGGCTATGTCAAAAACAACAGACAGGACATTTCGGGCCTATCGTCTCATTTCTCCACAACTAACCATGTCATCGAGTGGGACAAAAGCTGTTCCCCTTACTTAGAGGAAGATTACCATTCAAGAATGTTCAAAGAAGCAGCCACAGTCGCCCGTTCTACTGTGAACCTTAACAGAAATCAAGGCCTAATACTCCCAGAGATATGGAAAACCCTAATCAGAACCTTAAAAACGGAAGAAATGAACTTTAATACAAACTACAGAAAGTTCCTCAGCAACAGCTAGCTGATCTTGTACACGCGATACGTGTTTCACTCACGTTCGATACTATTTTATTTGTAATTATTCTAGTCAGGTTTTATTCTTGTCAGTTTTGCAGTTACGCATAATTGTGAGTGTTTAAACCTATATGTAAGTGCCGTGAAGATGCCAACAGATAAGTGTGACGAAACTAGTTGGTTCAGTTAATAAAATTGATCAACACTTGATCGGTAAACCAAGTATTATTAGATACATCTTTATGTTTATTATTGCTTATTATATATTATTGCTTATATGACGATTTTGTTGCCTCAAATTTCTCTTATCAACTTGGAGCATCGACTGCCAATAGACAAAGCATAGTTCTTTGAAATAATTATGGTAACAGCAATACGTGTCAAGGAAATCTTATGCAAATCAGAGGATGAACCTCTGCTACCTTCTGATAACACGAATCGGATAATTTTGACGAGATTTTCTGCGTGACTGCCTGTTTCTGTAACTGTCGCACTCGGCGGTGTAATCAGCACCATTGTTTCCGTGGTTCCATAGCGAGTCCTATTGGATGTGAGTTTCGACTCACGATAGAGTGATGAGAAATGTTCACATCATATTCCATAAACCACGTCTCAACAGCACTGCTACCCAGCATAATTGCAGACGCCTTTCGACACAGCATTGTTGCATTCAGTGTGGTAATGAGGCCACACGGAATTGGCCTGCTTATTTGTTCAGCATTAACCAAAGGTTGGACTCCGTGACAGCTCCAGGCCATTGTACATCTTCTCTACTAAGCGCCACGTCAGCGATAATGCCCCGGACATAAGACGTTCCCCAGACAAACTGCCTCAATCACATCCACCCAGTTATTCATCGCTCGTATTACGATGTCCTTTATGCAGTTTATTATCGTGGCTCAGTAAACGTTAGGTAGAAAGCCGAGCATGTGCATCTTCTTATGCCGTGAGAAAAACTGTTAGAAGCCGAGACACCCCCCTAGGTGTCTCGGCTTCTAAATGCGATCGAATACATTTCTCTTTTCTGCTGTTGCAAGGGAGAATCGGGGCGCTTTGTGACTTACCTCTAACACTGAAAAGATGAGGGTACAGAGAAACATTAACGCAATGAGATTATCACAGTTATTTCAATGATATTCGCCCCACCGGACTTTTGTTAGGATTTCTGACATAGTCGAGTTAAAAAACTGATTTTCTGGTCAAACTTTGGATGACTCGAAACTTAGAAACCTTGGTTTGTACTATTTTATTTCTTTATCATTATTCTTTTTCTTTTTCGTTTCTGCCTAGTTTCAAACCGATTATCCCCCACTAAACAGTGTTTACTTGAGTATCAGCAAGGGATTTCCGTCTCCACCTAATCACTACAGCATTTCGTGGTCATTTTCATTCGTTCTATTCCTTTGTTTTGTTTTGTTTCTTTGGCTGTTTTGCTTAGACGGGTGCGAGGGAAAAGAACTGACTTACTTATTCCCTTCTCTGAAATTTTAGTGTTTCCTTAACAAGCTAAGTAAAGAGCGGGGTTAATCTTAAAGCACTCGACGGCCTTCCGACGCTTCTAAAGGCAGACTAGTAAACAACCGCACCCATAAAGTGATGTCGCCAGAAGGCGTTAAAAATTGAATCTCCCTTGAGGGAAAATGTCAGCAAGAGAGACAAAGGTCAGGAGATAAAAGCACAGCATTCCTTAATAGCCAATCGAATGCAAGGCTTTCAAAAATGCGAAAGTAGGGAGTGCCTGTAGGAGGAAGAGGGGGGGGGGGGGAATAGGATGTAGCCAAGACTCTGTGTACAGCCTGAGGTTAATTGCTGCCATTCGAGTGACAAAAGGAGCATCGCTGTCTGCTGTGAATTTCTCAGAAATCGACGATGGAAAACGGTAAAACAGATTCTTGGTTTACGCAACCGATTTTAATCGTTCTTTATTTAATAATAAAATTGTTAAGGTTTGGTTTTAATTCATTCTATTGCAAAGCGCAATACAACGTGCAAGTCCTTTGTCTCAAAGGGGTCGACATTCCAAGCTGACCAGCGCTCGCAAGCCAACGAGTCATCCAGCACTGATGTTAACAAAACTGCTGTGTCCATCGCTAACTTAACGGCCGTAATCTGCGAATTAAAAGAAGTAAGCGAACTAAAAAGTACTTCGTCAAATAGGCGACTTCTGTTCGGTTTAGTTGGACTAACTGAAGAAATTAAACAACTGGAAAATGATTTCCGAACGAACTTAAATAAAGTTAAATTAAGTCAGTGGAAGAAACGGTAAGTCGTTTAAAGTCAGGAGTCGCGTGAAAAAGTGAAAGCGATTACTCAGAAGATCTGACGCAAATTTCAAGTTGATTTTAACGACAAGCTTCGATGTAGCTGTGCACCTACCCTACACACACACACACACACACACAAATAAATAATTAAGTTACAAAAATTAGTTAAAAATAATTAAGTTAAAAAAACACATTGAAAAATGAGGAGGAGGCTATTGAAGATATTGAGGAGGATGCTGCCGATGAGTTAACATTCAAAACTGCGATGTTGATAGACGACGGGGGAATTTCAAGAAGTCGAGCTGTGTTTAAATGAATAAATAGGGAGGATGATAAAATTGAGTTTTTTTCCTCTTTTGAAACCAGCCACGTTTCATATCCATGTAAAAGAACTGATTTGATAGATGCTTTAAGTATTTTTTACTTTTGCATAAATATTATTCATTTTTCATACCCGAGTGGGTATGAAAAATGGCCTGGCTGGCTGAGTGGTTAGCGTGTCTGCTCTCCAGCAAAAAGGCCGCGGATTTCGAATCCCGACGCGGGCATCGATGTTTGTGATTGTCTGTGAAAATACTAGTGGTGGTGGTCAGCGATAGATGACGTTGGTGTAGATGATGATGAGGGTAGCTGCGGTTCGTTGTAGTTGGTGGAGTGAGTGGTGGAGATGGAGAGTTGTGGAGTAAGTGCCCTCCCTCGACGAGTCCTTGGACTCCCTGGAAGTGTCACGTAATAATAATAATAATATTAATACTCCACTGAGTTTAGCATACGCACTTCTTGCCTTTTGAATCCTTATGTCGGTCGGCATCTCTAGTTGCTCCTCCATCTGCAGATAAAACACTTCTCAGATATTTAAAATGTGAAACAGTTTCGATTTTCAAACCGACTTGTACTTGGTGCCTTCTTGTTCACATTGATTTCTCATTTCTTTTGTTTTGCTCGTATTTATTTTCAAACCGACTTTCAGTGATTCTTCTAGTAATGTGGTCAGTTTGTTTTGGATATCTGCATGGTCGAGAGCAGTGACGAGCAACTTTTGTTCTTCAGTGGGCCACAATTGAAAACTTAATATTCCATAAGGGCCGCAACGAACACAATAATAAACACTTAAATATATTAATAAAAAAAGTTTAATTGATGGGGAGGAATTTGTTATTTTCGACGTAGATTTAGAATGAAAGTTTTTTTTTTAATTTGATTTACTTTTTATTAGTAATACTTTCAATATATACACATGTTGCTGTTAAATTTAATTAATAAGATATTTGGCTCTGTTTTTCATCAAAAAGTTTTTCAATATTGGGAGGTGTGTTCGAAATTGCGACTCTAATACAGTATTTTAGTCGTTCATCATCATCAAGGTGGTTTTGAAGATCCTTTTCTACACTTTTCATTTTCAAAAACAGTTGTTTACACAGTTAAGTACTACCAAATAAACTCCTTAATTGTCTGAATGGGCAGCCAGCTGGAAAATTATCAGTTGGAAAGTAACTCTTATAAAAGCCAATAAGACTAACGTTTCGAAACTTATTTCTTAGTTCAGTGTTGCTTTTCAAATCAGTTATTTCTATTTGAACTTCTTCGGGAACTCTTTCAACTTCTATATTAAAGGGTGATGAGAAAATATCAAAATTAGTTTTATTTTCGGTAAGTTTTTGAATCGCGAACTGAATTCTTTTTGTGGTCTTTGCATTTTCTGTGCATATGTTTTCGTTTCAGGTGGATTTTCTTTCCTCAATATTGGAAAATGAGCCATATTAGATTCCAAATTTTTAGTTTATTTTCAAAGGCTTTTATTTTATGGAACATTTCATTAACAAATTTGTTCTGTCCTTGAAGATTTACATTTAATTCGTTCAAATGTTGAGTAACGTTGATATACTGTCAACGCAAAATACAAAGTCGCACATCCAGTCCTTGTCATTAAATTCTGGAAAAGGATTATCTTTCATCTCCTCGAGATCTAATAAAATTTGCAATTTTAATGATCGGTGGAACAACATTGGATATTTTCAAAACTTTTGGACTCAAATTTTCTTGCTGCAAAATGCAGTGAGAAATAATTATTTCGCGTTCCTCTTAATCTTTTTATGTCTCTGGATAATAACCCCGACAGACCAACATTCATACTAGACATGGCTCGAGCTCCATCTGGTGTATATATATATTTTTTTATATACATTTTAACATTTTATATATTATATATATATATATATATATATATATATATATATTTCATTTTTCTAAATTAACTGACTTAAAACCCGAGAATTATAACACAATGGCATTTATTTGAAAAAACGCAACATGTTTCGTCAAGAATGACTTCATCAGGCGATAAGAACATAGAAAGATATTAAAAGACACGAAATTAACATTGATACACTCTAAAGCTATACAATTATAAAGCCATAATATTCGACTGTAAATTACAGTTATTATGAGCTTGAACTACAGTCCTAGTTAAAGTTCTATTGTTGTACACCTGTGCGTGTGTGGAATCACGCGATCTCCAGTATCTAATAGTAGAGTTGAAATATATATATATATATATATATATATATATATAAATATTCTTTTAGACAGTAGTTTCTTTCAATGGAACTAAAGATGCAAATTCTTTGGTTATGTTAAAACTAGAATCTGTGCCTCTCAAATACACAGCAAGTTGTGCAGTATCACAAATTTCATCTAAAGAAATCCATTTTAACTTACAAATATGTCCCTGCAAAATTTCGTCAATACTTTGCTAAAGATCGTCAATCCTTCTAGCGATTGTAAATCGTGACAAGCTGATTTCCGAAATTATATCTTTTTTATCAGGGAACGCGACATCTGCTACCGCTAGTAAGCATTCTTTTACTATTTCTCCGTCAGAGAATGATTTCATTCGTTTCGCCAAAATTTGACTAACAGTGTAGTAGCTTGCACGAACTGGAGTATCTGCGGTAAATGACGAAGCTCTAAATGCATTTTGCAGTTGTTTAAAGATTTTTTTGCAGTTGATTCACTTTGTCTTTGCGCATTGTCAAATTTTGCGCATTGTCGTTGCAAATTGTCAAATTTTGAAGCATGTTTAGTTTTATAATCCCTCTTGATGTGATATTCCTCGAGAGCAGATATCTTTTCTCAACATATCAAGCAAACAGTATTCTCTTTCATGCAAGTAAAAAAATAGATACGCAAACCCAGTGCACAGGAGAACTGCGATCGTCAGCATCCACACCTACGGGCAAAACAAAGTCATAAATTAAGTCGGGCAAGCAAAGAAGTCTGACTCTGCAGAGTGAGATTGGTTCTGTGCACTACCATGTTAGGGTGCGTTGTGCCAGAATATTCTTTCTTTCACCGTCACTACATTCAACACTAAGCTGTCATATATATATATATATATATATATATATATATATATATATATATATATCGAACATTAAAGTGTGTGTGTGTGTGTGTGTGTGTGTGTGTGTGTGTGTGTGTGTGTGTGTGTGTGTGTGTGTGTGTGTGATAATCGGCTTTTACTCGGTTGTTGTGATACATTTTAAAAACACAGATTTAATGACTAAAAAACCGAGATAACTTTTAATAAGAATAATACGACTAGTTTCGGCTTCCTCAGGTATTCTTAAAGGAAAAGAATAGTAATAAACATTGAAGTATCTAAACAAACTGGAAATTACAGGTAAAAATTGCCACATACATAATTGATACATAAAAAACGCGTTGTATTTTTTCGAGTTATTCTAACAGGCGTGCCATTGTTTATTGCAAGTGTGCGTGCAGGCTCACGTGAACGTCAATATTGAATAACTGCAGCATGGCTATCTGGGATGTTATAACTCAAATTGTTGTTTAAGTGGACAGGGTTCAGCAGGATTTCCTTTGATTCTACAATTTTCCTCCCAAACTCATCATCACAGCGAAAGATATTTTCTGATCTATCCCAGCAAACGGAGTGGCTTTGTTGGTCATCATTAGGATTATTTGAAAAAAAGAACATGACTGGTTAACGCAGTTGCATGAGATCTTTTGTAAGAGATGTCTCTTTTACGCTCTTCTATACGTTGTTCAACAGATTTGTTAGTTTGTCCAAAATAAGGGATATTGCAATCGCACCATAATTTATATACACCTGGATATTTTAGGATGTGATGAACAGGTTTTGAATGGCTGATTAGAAAACGGATTTTAGGAAATGTGGTGAAGAACGTCTTGATATTACATTTTTTAAGGACTTTAGCTAATTTTTTAGAGACTGTGCTAATGTATGGAATGGAGATGCTACCTTTAAAATTAATAGTTTCTGTTGTGCACTGTCTAGGAGGATCCAGAAGAAATTTCTTAATCGTTTTTTCAGAGTATCCATTTTGTTTAAAAATAAGAGTGAGGTGATTCATTTCTTTTTGTAGTTCATCTTGTTCATTTAAGAGAGAACGTGCTCTGTGTCCTAAGGTAGATATAATTCCAAGTTTATGTGGTGGAAAATGATGAGAAAGCTTATGCAGATATCTATTGGTATGAGTAGGTTTTCTGTACATAGAGATTTTTAATCTTTTAGAGCATCGTGTAAGCATAAAATCCAGGAAAGGCAAGGAGTTATTATTTTCTAGATCAGCAGTAAATTTTATATTAGCATGTTGGATGTTAAGATGATGAAGAAAATCTATGAGAGATGTGTGCCCGTGATTCCAAATAATGAATATATCATCAACATATCTTTTCCAAACTTTTGGTTTAAATGAAAAGGAAGATGTGGCTTTCGTTTCAAAATCTTCAAGGAAGATGTTAGCTAGAACTGGGGACAAAGGATTGCCCATTGCCAGGCCTTGTTTTTGTTGGTAAACGGAGTTTCGATATCTGAAGCAACCAGAATGAATGCGATGTTTTAATAAAGTAAACATTTTTTTGGATAATTTGTCCTTTAGTAATGTAAGTACCTCGTCCGTATGAATGTTAGTAAATAAAGATATAATGTCAAAACTTGGTTGAATGTCATTTTCATTGATGGGAATATATTTTATATGCGAAACAAAATCTGTGGTGTTTTTGATGAAAAATGAAGATTTATTGGAGAAACACTTGAGGTGCTTTGCTATATATTTTGAAAGTTTATACGTAGGTGAGTCGATTCCTTCTACAATTGGGCGAAGAGGGATGTTTTCTTTATGTATTTTGGGAACTCCATATATGCGTGGGATAAGAGGATGTAGAGAGCGTAAAGAGAGGCGAACATTATGAGGAAGTTCACTCGCAGTCTTTAACAAGTTGTTTGTACGGTTTTGTAATTCTCTTGTAGGATCTTCCTGAAGAATTGAGTATATCGAACTATCTCCAAGTAATTGAAGCATTTTGTTGTGGTAATCTTCGGAGTTGAGGATGACCGTGGAATTTGCTTTATCCGCAGGTAAAATAATAATGTTACTGTTCTGTTTTAGATATATATATATATAAAGAAAAAATGACCGAAGGATTTCGTCCACTTCATTCTCCAGTTGGTTAAACTGCAGGCATCCAACGTTCGAGACGCATCCTGATTCACTTATTTTTTAAGGAGTTCCTCAAAATTGAAGACTTTCTTCCAATCTCAAAAAGTTTGAAGGTAACTGGAAGAAAGGCTTCTCTTCTCCTTCAGCGTGATTTTTTCGCCTTCATAGCCCTCTTTCGAAACACTCTGCTCTCGAAAATAGAAGTGTGACTTTCCTCTGGCTCAATATCCAAAGGGAACATCACGTGTTGAGAGAGGTGGAGAGCTACACTGAAGCGATCAACTCACCAGAAGTGCATAATAACGGACCGCACAGCGAATACAACGAGGAAGAAGAGTCTTGAAGAAGGAAAATAAAACAGCAAGCGAATCTGTAGTTACTACAGTCAGATGCCCTGCTGCTAGTAAATCAGGCCTATAGCGGGGGGGGGGGGAGGAATGATGAAGATATTCTTTTGAGGATATCACAATAGACTACATGATACTAGTGTCAAGAACTGAACCTCAAAAAAAGTCTAAAGAGCTGCTGGAACTAATATTCAGCAGACCACAGTGCGGTGGGTGTGCGCTGAACTTCGCAGGACATCGCTTTGAAGCAACTCGCTTCTTGGAGGCTTGAAGAGGGTTGAAATGTTTGGTCTCTAGAGCAGGATTTCCGGTCTATGTAAAAATAAATATAAAAATACCGAGCTTAGCTCGCCCACTGTTCGAATACACTATCTGTTTGCAGAAAAACCTCTCGGAAGCAGCAAAAATAAATAAATAAATAAAAAAGGGGAGATATGATAGAAACATTCAAATTGCTGAAGGGTTTCTATAGGATTAATTCAGAGGATATTCTTGAGAACAGGACCGGTGGTTGGAGGACTAGGGGACATCCATGGAAGCTGGGCAAGAGTGTGGTTAGCAAGGATGTTAGAGCTGGGTTTTTTACTTTTAAGTGGTGAATGAGTGGAATAAGCTGCCACAGTCTGTTGTGGGTGCTATGACTGTGAATGAGTTCAAGGCAAAGTATGATAGATACTACGAATGTCGAATAGTTGTGATGGACATGATGTTTAGGGCCTCCATCGATGAGTCTAAGGACTCCTTGGAGTCGCCCATAATAATAATAACAATAAAAATACGCCTTCACACTTGTAGACATGTTAGAGCTGGACCAGCTGGAATTAGACCATCTGACAACAGGAAACCATCTACGAGTGAAATGACATAGGAAAAATCGGATTGTCCTCTTCCGTTTAACAATCTTAAGGGGCTTTTGGGTGCAGCCCCAAACGCATAGGCACAGTTGCGTCAAATTTATAACGTCAGGAGTGTATATGCGAGAAGCCTTGTCTCAAACAAAAAAAAGACAACTAGACTACTCCTTTTTGGAAGTTAAACAAGCGATAATCGAGATGCATTTGTGCCAAGAAAGATTACAGATGTAAGTCCGTCTCAGAAAGGAAATCTGGTTATCTTTGGAGATTGAGCTCTGTGGGTTTCAGATGGGATCACCATAAAAACGGAACGTCTGTCATTTTAATGTGTTATTATTATAAACACTCTAATAAGTTCGCTTTAAAAAGAGAAACAGTTCATTTTCCTGTTTGTCCTTCGAGTGTCCAGAAAGGTCGCATTTTTTACGAATTTATATGATCTTGTGGCCAGTTGAGTATTCTGAACTAACCGCGAATCATTTTTACCCAGGACTATTTTTGAAGTCAAGTGGTCATGATTCGGGGAAACGCACAATTAGGATTTCAGGTGTTTTGTATTCTTTATTTATTTATTTATTTTTAATGTGTGGCTCCTTTAAATTAAAAATTTTCACATTTGATGTCCGTAGACACTGTGTGGTCATTCCCGTACCTCACAGGGTTTGGGAAGAGAAGTCTTCTGCTAGAATAAGTAGCAGATTCCCTTCCCGACTAACTCTGTGTGGAAAGGGAATCACGAATCACAAATATCCATGCCCAAGGCGGAATTCGAACCCGCGGCCTGGAGAGCAGACACGCTAACCACTCGGCCAACCCCAGCGGCACTTTTGTTTTTGCTGTGACCCCTGCCACACCAAACACAAACAAAACAAAACAAAACAAAAAAAAAAAACCGAATAGAAGATATTTTAATGACCTTACCGTACGCGTCGGGAATTATTGCCGGTAACTGACATTCGTGATTTGAATTTTGAACATTTTTGAAACTGGTTTTGTATAAAATATTACCAAACTTTTTAGTCTTCCTTTCTTTTATTTTGTTGTTTCATTGAGTTTTTTATTTTATTTTATTTATTATTATTATTTTTCATTGAATGCATAAGTTAAAAAGATTTTTTTTCATACGACGCACTGATGTGTACATGTTTTGAAACCTCTCGGCTGAGGCGGATGTTAAAGTAGCTTAGAGACACCAGATGGCAGCAGCTGTCGACCATATTGTGGTATCGTTTTCAAGCAATGTGCGACGACAAATGCATTCTCTTCCGGCAACAATGAAAGTGGGGACGTCTCCAGCTGGTTTCAGAAAATAAAAGTTACGTTACCAGCGTACTTTTTTTTATTTCCCCAGAAATGGAAAACACATCAGACAACTATGGATATTATTTCTGGGAAAACTCCCACGTTACTCCTCTTAACCAACTAGTATATTTACGGCTATTTTGCCTGCTTCTGTGGGGCACTCCTAAACAGAAACAGGCAAACTAGCCGTAAATATAATACATCGGACAACATTGTATTGATTCTGAAGCATTACCGAATATTTAAGCTGCAAGAGACCTGTACACACGCCTGCATCGTGCATTAAAACCGGAAGGTTTTAATTCTTTATTTATTTCACCTTACATGCCACGAGAGCCTCCGCTTTCAGAGTTCGTTTGGGCGCCTTCGTCATGAACGACACGAGAATGATCCAAATGGGAAACACCAACTCGCCAGCTAAGCTTGCGTGGAAGGAGGTGTCGAAGGACAAAACATTTAAATCGCTCTCCTAAGAAAATGAAATAATAAAATAAAAACAAAGCATTGTGTGGTTGATTGTCGTTTCGATGTAGAGCAGAAGAACAAGGGAAACAGTTTGATTGCAGAAATCAGCAATAAAAAAACTGGGTTTTAGAAGAAACTTGTGTAATTGAAGTGTTAGCGATGTATTGTTTTAATATACTCGTAAGCAGGTCGGTGCCATTTATGGATTGAGGTCGGACCCGATGACTCGCATTGGGATATCCACACAAACTCATCATATTCCAAGTGCACGGAAATCAGTTCCAAATTAGCTGCCTGCTTGAGTTTCTTCAAAGTTGCTGATTTTATCTCGATTTGTTCATTTTTCCCCACTAGGATTCCCCCCCCCCGCCTCCCCAGATGTGCTTTCTAGATTTCGGTATCATCCTATATGATATTAATAGTTTAAACTGTTTCATGCAAATGAATCAAACAAGATAATCCAAGCAGGCTTATTAGCAAAAAAAATTTGTCCTCCCCCAAATACGTTATTCAGTTATGACCCGATAATTCAAAAAGTATGACCAACATTTGTAACTTTGAGTCTATTAGAGAACTTCTCAAAACCGTACAAAGAGAACAAAATAAAATACACTAATGGGAAAAAATCCTCATATTTCTTTTGCAGAATTACAAAAGACTAAATGACAAAAAAAAAGGAAGAATAAATTTCTTTTTCCACAAAGACAAATGATGAATATAAAGTATCACGTAATTTCATTTGGGCATCATGCGTAGAGAGAGAGAGAGAGAGAGAGAGATCCACTGATTATAAAAAAAGAATTTTTTAAAAAAGGAAAAATTCGTTGGGCTTTCGTTCATTAATTAGATTATACTCATGAATGAATGGGAAGGACGTAGAGTGTCGGTAGCCTATAAGGCAATAAGAAAAGAAGGACAAGGATCCCAACATCCAATTGCAACCCACTCCAATCACGCACCACCGTCTGAGAGAAAAATCTAGCCCTCACACCCTTCTTGGCAGCCTTCATTCTCGGCTTCCAAGGGAGCCCCTAGTTCTTTCTCCACCCTCCATAAAACGAAAAATTCCACCATTTGAAATCCCGTATGACCCTTTCAGAAGTTCGTAAGTCTCATTCATATCTCCCCTCTTTTCTCTGCCTGCTAGTGCCTTCAGTCTACAAATTCTCAATCTGTCTTCATAATCAGTGTTCCACAATCCTGATATCATTTTTAACATTCGCCTTTGTACTCTCTCCAATATATCAGAAACACAACGGAAACCAGGGGACCAGACCAGCCCACAGTAGTCCAAGTGGGATCTAATCAAGGCCTTGTAAAGAAGCAAAATGAAATCCTTATCTTTACATGTGAACATTCGTTTGAGCATTGCAATTATCTTTTCAGTTGTATTTGTAATTTTTGCTACATGGCACCTGAACTTCAACTTCCTATCTACTAACACTCCAAGATCCCTAGCCTGATCAGTGTCTTCTAGCATAATCCCACCAATATAATACGACATTGGATATCTAATCATGCCGAAGTGCATGACTTTGCATTTACTGACATTGAACTGACACCCATTTTCCCATGTCCACAATTACAGTCTATTCAAATGATTCTACAAGTACTGCATATCAGCAGCACTCCTGATTAACAGTTTATTATCATTCCCATCACTTATACAAGATATTTATATTATACAATTCAAGTTGTACAATTCAAGTGTTATACAATATAAATCAAGTTTTGTACAATTCAATGTACAGTATTATACAATACAATTCAAGTTGCACAATTCAATGTACAGTATTATACAATACAATTCAAGTTGCACAATTCAATGTACAAATACAATACAGTTCGAATATTGCTATCATTTTCTGTTGGTAATTACACTTATTTTTTGGCCATTATTTTGTTACAGTTAATAAAAGTTTCTTTTATATATATATATATATATATATATATATATATATATATATATATATATATATATATATATATATATATATAAAAGAAACTTTTATTAACGTTTAAAAAGTTTAGAAAATTTATATATATATATATAAAAGTTTCTTTTATATATATATATATAAAAGAAACTTTTATTAACGAGAGCTATATATATATATATATAGCTCTCGGGGGATCCTATAACCCCTAGAGAGCGCGTCCCCTGGGTGGCGGATAGGGGAGCCCACCATGTGTGTGTGCGCGCGCGTGCGTCCGTGTGTATATGGTGGGATGGTCCGAATATACTGAATAAGGACTCGTGGATCAACAGGGCCATAAGGGGCAATCATCTTTATTGTAAGGGAAGCGGCACTCCCATGGACCCCTAGCTGGATCTATCTCCTCTCCTTGATCCACTTACTTTAATCTTTCCTATAAGGCCTCATTAGCCAACTCTTCTTATTTTATGACCCCTATGCTATTAGAGTACTCGAGGGCCCTGGCCTTACAACTATGCCCTCTCTATAAACCTTACTGTAATTCTTCTATAATCTACTCTTTCCCCCTTCAATATACCCTATTCCTCCTATGGGTTTAAATTCAGAAGAAGGCTAGTTCAGAAGCCTTAAGGTAGCAGCCCTACCACTGAACTATTCCATCGTCAGGCTAGTCCCCTGACATGGAGAACATAATTCTACTAACAGTAAGCTAACAGAAAAAGATAATCAGATTGAATCTATAGGAAACGACCCTGGAATGGAAAAGGTAAAACAAAAATGGAAACGAAAAAATATATTACACATAGAAAACTGGAATGTAAGAGGAATAGCATATAAAGAAATAGAATTAGACAAACTATTAAATGAAAGAGATTTAAATAGGCAGTAATCACTGAAACAAAAAAGAAATTAAAAGGAACCATGAGAACTGAACATTTTAATGTGATATACAATGGAGTTGACAGAGACCAAAGAGCACAAGCAGGAGTCATGATTTGGATTCATAACTTCCTTTCAAAACAGTTAAAGCATTATAAATTATGGAATGAAGGAATAATAGAAGCTAGAATAAAAATAGAAAAAGAGGTTATTTAACAATAATTGGTTTATATGCCCCAGAAGAGGGAAGAGAACAAGATAATATTGATTTTTATAATCAGCTACAAAACATATATAATAAATTAAATAAAAATGATTAAGTAATTTTAGCAGGAGACTTAAATCCAAAAATGGGAAACAGGAAAATTAATAATAATATAGGAATACATGGAGAACACACTCTAAACAGGAATGGTAAAAAATTGATTGACTTTGTAGTTTATAATAACCTAAAAATAATGAATTCCTTCTATAAACATAAAGACATACATAAATATACTTGGGCAGCAAGAGCATTAATGATATTTGTAAAGAGTCGTAATTTGTATTTAATGATAATGTTTACTTTTTTTTTTACATTTATATTTGTGGCTTCAAATTTTTCCCCTTTTTTTAATCCGATTACTACACTCTACCTTTTCTTTGTTTACTGCGTGTAGAATAATGGAATTCTTAATCCGTGGAAGGTGAGTCACGTACTTTGTCCTTTGTGCAGGGTCGAAATCACAACTATCATAGTTTGTAAAGAGTTAAGTACATCGGTGATGTCATTGCCCTCTGCGAATTCCCATGTTTTGTGCTACCTATTATCATATTAACCAACCTCCATTCTTTACTTTTTTTTAATCAACCAGCATTTCCTGTAACTTGTGAGTTTGAAATCAATCTGTTGTTTTTTCCAACTTTGGTTTTCCAAAATAGAGAAATAAATATTTTATTCCAAGGCATATTCCATATTCCTATTCCCATTTTATTCCATATTCCTATACAGGAATAAATATTTTATTCCTGTATAGCTTAGTGAAAGTGGCACTTGGTCGCTCGAAGTCAGACTTAAGTTCAAGTCTAGTCGTCGACTGGAGGAACTTTTTCTAAGCCTTTCTTCGACCGATTCCCGAGTTAGTCGATCACTGGCAAGCGGGTTTTTTCTACCGGAAACTCGGTTTTTTATCCCGTAAACTCAAGAAAATCGACCGTAGTACCCACATTATTTCAGATAATAATCTATCTTGTTAGGGTTAGGTACCAAGAGATGGCAGCACTTGTTTGCCAGCCTCTTCAGCGGCGGCTGCTATAATTAGTGATAGACATGGGCCAGCTATTGCTGATTGGCTACTGGTGGAGATTGAAATGCCCACTCAGTCTCCAATAGCTAGATAGGGTATAAAGGCCTCGCCTACTCCCTATAAGGGAATAAAAGGCGTTAACTGATTTTTTGATTTGATATATGTTATTCCAATATATTTGTTTGTTTGTTTTTTTGTTGTATTAAAATAATTAAAAGTGATAAATAAAGTTTTAAATACACAAATAAAGTTTTTAGTTGTGTATTTTTTTAGTTGTTTATTTGTGCGTAATCACATATCAGGTTGGGAGGAACGTTATTTATATAAGAGTGTAGATCGCCGAATAACTTTTAATAGAAAAGTAGCTCGCGTAGTAAAAAAGGTTGAACACCACTGTCATAGGCCATTCTGTGTCTTATGAATATGTGATCAATGCAACTTGCTGAGTTGTTCGCTTCTCTCGTATTGCCACCGATGTAAGCAAGAAACCCATGAGTAGATAATACAGGTAACCCTCGTGTAACGCAGATGTTAGGTTCCACAGCAATGCTGCGTTATGTAAATCGCGTTATGGGAGACTCAAATCACACAGAAAAAGTGTAGGGTTATGTTCCGAAATCATTTTTTTATATATAAACAACAATGATATATGCAACAAAAAATATTTTTATTTAATTCGGCTAATTCATGTGAGTTACGAAAACATAAACTATGAAACAAAATGCATAGTATAAACTTATAAAAATACAAATTGTACGTAAACTTCATTTCACATAATGCATAACTGTTTTAGGTAAAATAAAATAAAGTGCATATTTTAATCCTCATCAGTCTTCAAAACGAACATTTCGTAGATGTTCTTTAATTACGCGTGGCCGGACGTCATCATCACTTGAAATGTCTTGGGCAGCATTTGTATAATGCTCATTGCATACTTCGGCTGGTTCATTATCAAGAAGTCAGACCTTGCTTACCACTATGCTGCTATTTTTTTAATAAGTTCATAATACGGAGCTAAACAAATATCCAATTGTCTCGTGAATTTTCCGGAGCGCTCCATTGAGAGATCATTATCCGCAAAATAACATCATAACTTTCTAGTCAAGTCCAATCCTTCTGCTAATTTCTTTAAACTGAATTCTTTAACGGATTCATCACAATCAGAATCTTCTGCAGAACTTTCCCCGCCATTTGATTGACGTCATCTATGAATTGTACCAGTTCCTCCTCATTTAAATCTATTTCCCTTCAATTAATTCACTATTGAAGAGATTAATTCACTATATGAAGAAGTTCGCGAAGGTTGAGTCTCATGTGCTGATCGAAACCGAATGTATCTTCAGTCTTGTTCAACTGTTGCCTTGGCAGTTTACAGTGGGTGGAGTTATTGCAAGAACGCTCTAAGTGGCCATTACTATAAAAATAACTTTTTTTTCATAAAAAAGCATTACATATTGTATGTAACTCACCAAAAAATAAAGTGCTCAGCTTGAGATTAACACACTCATGATTTTATTTTTAATGCGCTTTCCTGGCAGAAAACGAAGACAATTTTCAACAATAAATAATTTATACAGTAATCAATTGACATACATGCGTGCTAAAGGGGTGAAAAATATATGAAAAGATAAAGGGTTACTCAATTTGTAGTAACCCTTTGGTTGTGTTTTTATCGAAACCGAGTTGTGCGAGAGTTACCTGTATATTTTTATATTCTTCACTTTTACTATTACTCTTATAAAGGTCCAAATTTATATCCCCCACTAGTATGACAGTGTCATGTTTTAAGGTTTTTAGGACATTATTTAGCTCTGATAGAAAGAAATCGACTGGGCAATCGGGTGCACGGTATAGAGCAATCCCTCGATTAGTGTGCCTAATGCGTTCTTTAAAGCAGGCGCATTAATCGAAAACGCACTAATCGAATATAATAACCTATGGGAAAAAGTATAATTCGTTCCTCAAATTTCTTTTTTGAATCTTCATTTTTTTATAAAAGAATTAGGGTATTTTGTTTTGTCTCAGTGCCTAGTTAAAGGAAAACCATTACAATAAAACACATTCAGAATATAAATTTTATTATTCTACTTCTTAACAAAGAATTAAGCTAACATAGCTTCGCAGGAATTTTGTTTCTTTTTTCATACAACCGACGGTATGGCCCTATTGCCTCTTCCTCTTCTGCAAATTTTACTGTGTTACGTCGTTGCTTTCTCTATATTTTACTGATTTATATCTTCCTATTCTATCTTTCAATCGCTATTTTACTTCTTCAGATAACGGGCCTAATATACTTACATCTAGGATTGTTTCCTCTTCGGATATTGGCAAATTTATATTATGCTGCGCCAGCCAGTATCCTATACCAGAAAAGATCCTTCCTCAGGAAAACAATACTAGATTCTGAGGCGTTCTTACACAATGTTTTACTTTAATACGGCTGTACAGATTCAGACTGCAGTCGTGACCTAAATCTACGATTATATACACTTTCTAATTCCTTCCCGCCAAAAAAAAGAGGTTCTATTTTTATGAGTGGCAAGTTGGAATCGTAATCAGGCATGACTCAGCTTCAAGTAAATATGACATGTTTATTGGAATATCAAAGCAAAATTCACTAAAAATTCATACATTCAATTTGACTCAATGCTAAACAAGGAAACTCGACTGAAGAGATGAACATACTCTAAATTAAATCAGAGGTTATAAAGCATCGTAAAACACAGTAATTGAAAATTGGGATAGATTGCAATTAGTATGTTAAGTTAAAATTCCCTTCTGCAAGCTATTCATAAGATAATATAAACAAATATTCTAATGTTACTCAGTTACTAAAATCCAAATCCTAATCTCGTTAAGTTAACTCAATAACACACGACACAAAAGACTTCTTCCAAACAATTCTTCTTATTCTCAGAAGGAGGTTAGCTATCTAATTAGAGTCTGTCCACAAAGATATTTAGAATAATGGTCATAATTTACATTCACAAATAATTTTCTCTCTTCTAAGGAATTCTGAACACAAAATAGAATAATTCTGCTTTACCGAATCCTTTCCGACATCCTTCAGCACCATGTGTACATCTGGTTACTTTTTGTCTATTGACTGTTACGCCAGCGTAGAGGCTATGCTATCCTCACGGACTCGAATCTTTGCGTTTCAGGAAACATCTCTATTCCTCTTGATGGGACTTTTCAGCGAGGGTTCGATTCTGCTAGGGCTGGAAATTTCACCTTCAGCTCTGCCTGGAATGCTACAGCTTTCTCGGGAAAACTCGCCATCTGACACCATAGCATTGACGCTTCATTCCCCTTACTCGAACCGCCAACTAACTTCCAAACCAGGAACCAGGAAAACGAATAGACAAGAAACAGCCGATACGGCGCTCATCCCCTTATATTTTTCGATCGAGCGCCCCCTTTTTTCGGAGTTCCCCTTTGCACATGACCTATATCTTTTCTCCCCTTGGGTTCATCCCTTGCTCTCCCCTTTGCTGTTATACTCTTGCATTCACGGAATTCGCGTCGAGGTGTCTTCCGCGTGACTACTGCCTCCGGCGTTACGCTGGACACGTGTAGTCGTATACCTTCTAAGAATTGTTACTTTAATATCTATCTGGTGACTCACAATCATTCTATACAGCTAAAGTGAGGCTTAAATAATATTAACAATTTCCTCTTTTAAGAGATTCTCTAATTCGATCTTGGTATGATCACAATAGATTAAAATACATGGCACATAAAATTAATGCAATTTTATAGATATATGAAGAAGTTTAATTTCAGCTGATGTGCAGGTATTTCTCTTTGTCTGTGTAGTTTAGTATGTTAGATTCTGAATGATTTCTTTGCAAGATTCCTTCATTCAGGATCTAACAACTGCTTCTCTCTGCATCAGGGTCAGCCTCGAAGTATTGCTGCTTAAAAACTTCGATTGTACGAAAAATATTTTCAAATTGTTTCTGTGAAATCTCTTTTGGCGGACTATCAGTGGTTAAATTTTCTTCAATTCTTGGGGATCTTCCTGCTGTGCATCTAAATTTAGCAGGTCGGAATCACTCACTTCTTCAGAATGAGATTTAATTAACTCTTGGACGTTATGATTGAAGGAGAGAAAGAAATGAAGGACGTACGAATTGGTCGCCAACACACGAAATCACGTGCTTTATAGATAAAATTTCCCAACTGTTATACAAGCGAAATAGTTACTACTTTAAAAACTGCAATGATCATAAAAGAGAAGTCAATTTTCCGACGTGTAATAATAAACAACTCATCCCAGAAGACGGATTCATTACCCTATTATCGGAATGGATTCTCCTTTTTGTGACATGCGCAGAAGTGTTGAATGGTCTCGAATCTGTCGGCGGACTGTAGCAGACGACATAAATTTTGGCAGTAAAAATTTGGATCACTGTATACAGTGTATATGGAAGTAGTGTAGTATGCCTAAAAAATAATTTTGTAAAATGTTTTAAATCGGTAACTAAATTATTTCATTCTGGTGAGTAATTTTTTAAAATAGTTAGCCATAAAAATGTAGAGATAGAAAATTTTTAAAATCTGTAACATTTATTTTTAAGATGCATATAGGAGCAGTAATCGAATTTGGGTATCGAAAAAAAATGACGCACTAATCGAGGGATTACTGTATAGCAAATATAAGTATATTCATTGCTGTGTCGTAAATCATTACAGTTTCAGCGCTTTGCATTTTTAATTCCAGTCTATGAAATTTATAAATATTTTTTCTATCGTATAGAATTAATCCACCTGAACGATTATAGTCGCGACAATCATAATACGTGTCGAAATCTGCGAGAGAATAACGATCAACCTCAAGTTGTTTGATCCATATTTCACTTAAGACTAGTACATCTATATATGATTGGATTCTGTGAAAAGTAACATTAAAGTATCACAATTTGACCTTATCGACCTAATATTGACATGGTATATGTTGAAATTCTTGAAGGAGTTTGTAGTAGTGTTAATTTACGGAGGTTAGGTTATATATGTTTTTACAGTTTACAGTTGCTTCAGAATTGTAAGCTATTCATGTGGAATCTTCAATCCATTTAGGTCTTTATTGTTCCAGTTATTCATAAGCAACATTTAGATTTGCTCCCTTCTTTGACTGAGTTCGTCGAGGTCGTCTGGTGTTTTTGTCCGTATCACTTTTGTGTTGTCGTTCTTTCTCATGAATAGTTTACCATCTCTTACCCATGCATATTTCACTGCACCACTTGCTCTCTTTGGTCTTGCTTTATAAAGGAGTTGCTTATTGAGTTTGGTCAAGTGTTCGTTTATGTAGACGGGCACCGGTTTTAACTGTTCATCAACTTGTTGAGCTGTAATCTTCAGTTTTCTTGCCTCCGCCATCCCTTTATTTTTAATATTCTTGCTTTCTAGTTGAATAATAACTGGCTTGATATCTGTTTTTCTTCTGGTGGGTACTCTGTAGGCGTTCAAGATGTCTTCCCTTTTTACTGCAAGTAGATTCACCACTTTTTCAGTTATAGTATGCACGTTTTCGTTCCGAGCTTCTGGTAGACCGTTTAATTCGATATTGTTCAACCTGGAGCACTGCTGGATTTCATTAACTTCCCATTTCAGTTCATTCATTTGAGCTTTTAATATTTTATTCTTGTTTGATAGTTCTGTGTTTTTAGTGTACAGATCCTTAATTAGTTTTTCACTGCATTCGGCTTTGTTCTTAGATCTTGAATGCATGCAAAACTATACTCCAGCGATGCGTTCAGTTCATTTATTTCGGCTTTAAATAGTACTTCCAGTTCCCTTTTGATCGCGGAGTTATCGTCTTTAATTTCTACTTTGATGGCGTTTAGGTCTTCTAAAATCTGTTCCCGGAAGTTTCTTAACGTCAGCGTCTCCGTCGTCTTTGGTTACTGCCTTAGTTAAATCTAAACCATCGCTGCTTCTATTTAGCTTGCTTGCAGTTTTGAGATCGTTTTTGAGAGAAGTGTTAATACAACTCTGGCATTTCCATTTAATTTCTTGTGCTTAGACATTTTATGAAGTTTACGAAAGTTAGATTCTGTTACTCCTATGCACGAAGGCTGATAATATTCGCGACATCCAAGAGAACAATGCAGTACTTCGTTTTTGTCTATCTTACCTTTGCAGCTTTTGCAGTTGGAGAGACGGACATGACTCGGCTGTTGACCTTGAAGGAGAATTAGTAGGTATCGTTTAGATGAGGATAGCGGTAGTCTCAGCAAATGGCTCGAAGGATTATATGGCGCCAGTGACTATGGTGTTTGTTCTTGTGCTGTAGCTTGACGCTCGTAGCTTGAATTTTGAAGAACTAGTTTTACAGGAACCACTGGATCGATTTCGATAATTAATGCGTATACTTTTTCCGATTACTGAGAGGATTCATTTGAGCACATTTTAATAGTGATTATATTAAGGTAATTACTTACATTTAAGTTAAGAACAGGAGCAGATTCAGCAATAGATGTTCACTCTGGGCCCTCTAGCGACATCTCAAGCGATTACCCGACCTATCTTTGCATCAACAAATAGCTGTATGACACTTGTCAAATCCCTCCCAATTTTATTGATGTACAGATTGAATATCAGTGGACCAAGGACTGATCCTTGTGGTCAGCACTGTCGGCAGGGTGTAGCATTGAGGCAATCTGCCTCATGGCGCGGCTTAATAAGGGCGCTCGTTCAGTAATATTGCGGTAGGCATTGTGGCTACACTAACAATTCCTGGTAGACTAGTAGGTGCAGAAAGAAGTTTTCCCAAGCTTAAACTAATTAAAAATCAATTGCGAACAGCAATGACCCAAGAAAGCTTGGTTGGTCTAGCAACTATATCGACAGATGCGGACAAAGCTTATAATTGAAATTTAGAAGAGCTTATAAACAGTTTTATTGTGCGATATCCCCGTAGAGTAAAGATTTAATTAATATTATTATGTGATTGTTTTTCATTAATGTTTCTCTTGTAATAAAAACAAAATAGCAATTGGAGATTTTCTTATATTTTTGTTTTATAATCCATCAGAGGCGATATTTAACTGTTTGCCCCAGAGCACGATCTAATCTGGCGACAGCCTTCCTTGTGGTACACCACTGGTTACCTTAAATCTTGCAGAAGTACATCCCTCGTAGTTGGCCCAAGACTATCACTAATTATAAAGGGTATCCGGAGAAGGTGTAGGCTGTCAAATGCCGTTTCCCTAAACCAAACACAATATATTTATTTTCTGAAATAGTGTAGTTTTTACAGTCAAGTTTCTTCAGTTTATGGGAAGAAAAACACGAGTTTACGGGATAAATAAAACGCGCTTATTGTTGCTAGAGAGATCCAGTAACTCGGCAACCGTTCGAAGAGAGACTTAGAAAAATCTCTAGTCGGTGGCTAGAAATGAACTTAGCGTTTTCGTCCGATGGCCTAGCGCTGTGGATGGATGTATGCGCTACTTCCACTCAGCTGCACAGGCTCTCATAGAAACTTTATTGGTTTTATTTGGATTAATAAAGTTTATCATTAAAAAATAATATAAGAACAAACAGGCATTGTTCCTTATCCTAGTGTTTAGTTGTGTGTACTCTTGTCGGAGTGCGTGTCAAGAAAAGTAAATAAAAATACATAAGAAAGGTTTTTCTCTGGGATTTTTCTTTTACAGATGCACTGTTACTCGCGTTATCTTGAGGACGAAACGCTCGGCTGACTAAATGAAATATGTTTAATGTATTTAATTTATTCACAACTCAGTTATTTCTTAAATAACTTTTTAATTAATGAAAATTCATAAAAGCCTTACGACAACAGTCGGAATAAAAAAAAGTGAGTGTAACGTAGAATTGCCTGTTGGCAAAATTGTCACCTGTGAATTGCCAGTCGAAGAGTGAAACATTCCACTGAGCATGCGCTACTTTTCAAATTGTAGCCGAGTGATATTTTCGATGGAAAAATGCGATTCATCTGTTGAATATTAAAAAAAAAAATGATAGGATGGAATTCTTCACACAATCATTACATTCACTGTTAAGTGATGGCTAACTGGGAAAAACGTTTCCCCTCATTAAATATATTAATCAGTTCTTTTACTTCTTTCCCAGAAGTGGGGGGAGGCGTCTGTATATAGACTTACTTTTTTTTTTTACCAGTAGGCAGCGAGCGACGTTTACAATTGTTGTTTACTAGCTTTTGATGCGATATCGATCAGTGATTGGTTGATGGTATGAAAAACGTCCGCGTAGGTACTTCTACGAATCAAGCTGTACTCACTAGGCTGCTACATTCACAAACAAGTTTTTTTTTTCAATACGAAAACATCAAAACATCGTGTTTTTAATTTTTTTTTTCCTAAGTAAATAAAAATCTTTATTGGATCTTTCTCGACATCCCCGTCTGGTAATTAGGCTTGCTTTGCTCCTCGCCAAAATAATTTCTTCCTACTTTGTTGAACATGCTTTTTCCACAATCATAAACTGACTTTATTTATTAAGCCTGTTGGGTGAGAAGCCCTTCTGAAGTTCCATTACTGTAAGAATTATCTCTTAAACAGTTCTTCAAGAGATTTATACAAAATCCAGACCAGATGGTTGAATCTCCGCTTACCTGTCTGTAAATCATATCAAGGATTCCGGTGAAGCTGCCATTGATTAATCCTCCATAGGTACCGTCTGTTGGTTCGCGGATTTGATATCTGGGGGGGAAAAAATTGAAAGACCATCTCTTAACTCTTAACTATAGCAAGTGACATCGTCATCTCAAACTATTTTTTAATAGTGTTTTTTCTTCTTTTTTTAACGTGGAAGCTTATGTTGCATTTATTACCGCTGGTGGTGAGTCATGCATTAGATAATCCGATTCCCCTCTGCTCTATTGAAGACCGAGCATGAGAGCTTTTCTAAGAGGCCAACGAAAATCGTCTGCTACCTTTAAAGTTTCACAAATATCCATGCTGAAGACGGGATTCGAACCGACAGCTTGTTGTCTGGAGAGCGGGTACAAGAACTGAGGCAAATAGAAGTGGTCCAAAGAGGATAGCATCACCACCTCTCATTATGAGACCAACGATGAAATAAGAGGAGGAACTGCGTAGATCGCCACTGCGTTTCCTAATGCACCTTTACTTTTATTCAAAGCCACATTCTGCAACCTTTCTTTAAGTACATTAAAAAAATGTCAGAAGAAAGTTCAGGATTAATTAAAATGACAAAAGGATTATTTTACGTTCATCAGCGTTTTATTTCATTTGACTTGCAACGTTCTTGTTAGCCATAATGAAAGGTGTGTTTCGAAACAAAAAAACGCGGGCACTCACCTGAAGTTCATGGACCCTGACAAGATTTGCATTGCAGAGAAATCAATTCCTTCGAAAATCTTCTCGCTTTTCTGGTTCGTCTCCATCTCGAAGAAAAAGGGATACTGCAAAGAAGAAGGAAACGCATGAAAGTAGTTTTCACTATTGAGATGACAAAATAACGTCCTGATTTATATTTATTTATTTATTTTAATAGTAGTCCCACCAAGGAAAAGCTCAGAATCAGTTGGATACTAAGACCAAGTACAGATCATTCTTCGAAACGCTTCTAAAGCGAGTTCTTCCACTGGATATCGAAATAAATTACACTTGAATAGAAATCGCATTCTCGGTTAATTATTTCCCCAGGTATAGGAAACGAAGTTTGCACGTGAAGTTATCTTCACGAGTAAGTTAATTGCATATAGAAGCAGCTGACTTCACACCGACTGGCTAAGTATCCCATAATGCAAAGCACTTCCTTTCGGACACACGTCCGAAAGGAAGTGCTTTCTTTGATATTTCTTGAATTGATATATTACAGGACGGGTCCCTCTCTACCAACACCAGTTTCGACCTCTATCGAGATCTCATCAATGGAAGCTAGAGCCACGAGGATATCAAGGTTTGTTACTATCTTCCAGTAGTGAGTTAAATATTTTCCTTATATTGAGAGTAAAATGGGGTATCGTGAAAATACTTCACGTGCAAAATTTGTTTATTTCTGCTTAAACAATTAAAATAATATGTAATTTCTTGCGAAGTATAGTTTACTTCGTCACCAAGCGAAAACTTCCTAATAAAGGACATAAAGTAGCAAGAAACAAGGAAGATAGGAATAATTAGAAATATGAGTTTCGACTTTGAGTCGAAATGAATTGCTGACTAGTCTGCGATGAAAAGCAGAAGGGTCATCGGATGCAATGCATTTGGAATGATTTGAGGATACTTATTTGTCCTGTTCATCGATATTGGCGATTTTGTGAAAATATGGGGACAAAAGATTTTTTAATGATATTAGAGCATATCTGCATTGACAGCAGTAGAGTAACTGAATCAAATCGCATTAAATTCAGAAGAGGTCTAAAAAGTGCTGATTAAATATCTGGGCAAGGCAAGTTCGCAGCAAAGTAAGTTTGTCATCTTCATCCTTTGAAATGTGAGTGTTTGATTGTGCAGTCAAGTCACAGACATTACGAGGCGCGAAGAAAAAGAAAGCAAGAATTGGTTTTTCAGGTAGACTCCGTTTTCTTTGGGGGTTGGCTTGTTTCAGGCATTGAAAAAAGACGAGGCTTGAAATTCCAAGAGAAAAGAAGGGCTCATCCAAGTAAGAATAATTCTTGTCGGCGGAATTCAGAGCAAATATCGGGAAAATAGAAGACTGGGAATAAACAAAAAGGAAATATTGAAAATTATTAGGAAGATGTCACGTCATTGGGCACTTGCAATGACAAATGACGGAATACTGAGAAGAGCTGCTAGATGTGTTGCTTCAGGGAAGTTTACGAAGCGAATTAGAAGAAGAATTCCCCACGGTGACGTAACATTTGCAATTTGTTTTGGGGAGGGAGAGAAAGATTACTTAAAAATAATCAGTCCAATTATATCATCATTTTCGCAATGTTCATACATCCATTTACATGCATTATTTCGGGAGCTACTCAGTCAGGAAAAACAACCTTCGTGTTGTCTCTCATAGAACATTGCAGAAAATTAATCACACCACCACCAGAGCGAATCATTTACGGTTACAATGAAAATCAGGATAAATTTTAAAAATTTACCAACACAGAATTCGTGAATGGTTTGAAGTTACCTGAATTTGATTCAAATGTGAGAAATTTACTCATAATCGGTTCACCAGGCTAAGGATAGCACGGAAATAGCTGATGTTTTCATAAAAGGTTCACATCATCGTAACCTCAGCATCATTCTACTGACACAAAATTTATACTGTAAAGGAAAACGTTTTCGGACAATTTCTCCCAATAACCATTATGTTATTGCTTTTAAAAATCCCCGGGACTCTTTACAGTTTTCTCATTTAGCTTCCCAAGTATTTCCAGGACATATGAACGTATTAGTTCAGATTTATAAAGATGCAACACGCGAACCCCGCTCATATTTAATTTTAGACTTTAGACAAGAAACACCTGATATTTTACGCTTAAGTTGATGGATTTTTCCAGGAGAAAAACCCAACACAGTGTTTATTCCTGAATGGCTGATAGACTCAAACAATATGAAACCAATTTTCTAATCCCACCTTCACTGAATTGATGAAATCAGTTCTATATGTCAACGAAAGTGACAATAAAGTAGATTAAGAAACGCATAAACATCAAAAGGAAGGATATGAGTAAACAAATCACCCATCTACTCGAAACCAGAAGTGATTATAATCTCCTTAGTATGTATGAGTCCTTATCCACTAAAATTTAGTGGATAAGGATTCGTATTGTGATTGGTGGGACATTCTGAACATAATAGGGGTAGGGTGAATTGGGAAGTGACGTCACTGTCCTGGATCTGAAAACTTTCTGAGACTCTAAACTTTATTTAAATTCAGAAACGTATATCATGGCTGGTACATCTGAGCAGTACAGAAATTATCAATATTAGGTTGATACAATGTTTTTTTTTGTTGTTGTTGTTTGTTTGTTTTTTTGCTAGTAATTATTTACATAACACAAAATATGGAATGACAAAATTCCAGCATTCGTTATCGGCAATTTTTAAGGGGAGGAATATATCACGAGTGATTCATCTGTTGATGGATGGTGCAGATCCAAATGCAATTTACAGGGGAGTCCTTGTGCTCTTTTTTGCTGTCAGAAGAAGAGATGCCGATCTTGGTAATATTCAAATTATTCATTTAGTTTTAAATCCCATCTACAAGAAAAGGGAAAATCATTTCACGGTTTATCATTTTCTTAGTAATGTTTTTTTTTTAATAGTTGAATGTTTGCTGAGGTAGGGATGTGAAGTGAACATTCAAGACAGAAGAGGTCTGACTCCTTTGCATCTAGCAACAAGACTGGACGATGTGATAATTGTGAATTTACTATTAAAGTACGGAGCCGATTTTTCAGTGCAAACATTCGTTACTGGAAACACACCCTTGCACGAGACTTTTTGTGGTGATGAGTACAGATGGGGTACGTACAGTTTTTATTATTCTTTCGTAGTACAAAATGGTATCCCGGTTTCTATTGTGGATCACATATTTCTGATGTTCGAGTGTTTTTGGAATGAAGAAACTTAAACTGCTCACCCATCTGCCGACGGTTCTTATTCATTTCATTGCTCGTTCGGTGGTACACACAAAAATCCTTAATAAATTCGTTGATAATCAGAAGGCGTTCCCCTGTGTATTATTTCTAACAGACATAATTAATTAACAGCATATATACACATCTTATATATTCTATTGTTAAATATATAAATAACATATATTGTGCATATTAATTGGAATTTTTGTTGACAATAATCGCTAATTTTACTATTTTTTTTATTTTAATTGCAGAATTGTGAGATCAATGTGGAGAACAACAGTAACCTTCCGCCTCTGATTTTGGCCTGCAAGAAAAGATCTGATCGTTTAGTTTTGTACCTTATCGGTAATGGGGATGATGTTAACTACATTGGTGATGATGGGGTTACCCCATTACTTATTGCATCTATCTCCAGAAATTCTGATCTGGTGTCGTCTATGCTAACCTTGGGAGCAAATGTAAATTCCCAACTTATCATCTTTTTTTTTATGACAGCTTCTGTAAAGTAGATGGCGAAACACAATTTAGAGGTATGGAATTTGATGGAGTTCGATGGGAAGATAAAGACATGTAGAATTCCTCAAGATATTTCGACAGGATCTGTTTAAAAATCGTTTTGCATTCTTCAAAATACCATACCATTAACAGACATTAATTACAACCTTATACATAATTATATTCAAAATGTAATTTATCTGTTGTAATACTTTTGGTTGTAGTATATGAATGGTCTTTCCTTCCATGCAGACCTACATAAGGATAAGACAATGCATGATATGTTTCATGTACGTATGTGTTCACCCTACCTATTATTGTGATTGTGGAGGATATTTGGATCTTCCTGAATTACACTCGAACACTTATTTCTTGCAAATAGACAAATATTGCATCTTCTCCATGAATGCCTTACAGAATATCCAAAAAAATGTGCAATTGTCATTAGTTAACATATTTTTTTAAAATTTATTATTAATATTATTTATTTTTTTAGGTATATCACCGATTCCTGAATAACAATTGTACAGCTCTCCACTTTGCCATTGCCCAGACACTTCATCATCATCATTTAGAAGGTGATTCCTTTTCATACACGGAACAATTGCAAACCATACAATACATGATCAATGCTGGAGCAGATGTAAACGACTCTTCAGGACTGGATCTGATGCGAATGAGTTCAGATTTCGAACTGGCCGATGTTGTGGAAAAATTGGTCATTGCTAACTACGACCTGAGGAAATGTAAAAGATGGCACACATCACCGTTATTTCGACTAGCTAGGAGCGGAAACAAGAGGAGTGTTATGTTGATGGTGGACGCAGGAATTGATTTACAGAAGCAATCTTGGTTGAAAAACAAGTTGTTTCGTGATGTTGTCGAAGACATTGATTTAAAGAAGTAGTTGTTTGATCAGGTGTCATCACCCCCTTCGCTGCTTCATCAAAGTCGTGTTTCCATCAGAATCGCATTAGGAAGAAATCTGAAGAATGGTGTCGAGAAGCTGGAATGCCCAGACACTCTAAATAACTATTTAGACTTAAGAGATGTTCTGGACAACATATGTCTTCAGGGTAATTTATGATGAACAAACTTTCGCACAAGCATTGGGAAATCATACCCTAGGACCGCTAATGTTACAATAATAGTAAGGAACAAAATAGAATGCACTTTTGACTTTATTTAATTTCTGAATGCTAGATTGAAAAAAAAAAGATAACATAGTAAATAATATTATACTCAAATAAAATGTGTAAATTTAAATGAAAAAATTGGTTGTCGTTCATACAAATTTAAGTAAAACCATATTTTGTCCTGTGAAATTTCATGCCACGAATTAACCAGACTTTTTTTTTTTTTGAAAATCCACTCAGTGAATTAAATGTCTTATTTGTTCATGTAAGCCCTCAAATATTTCAAGAAACTGTGTCAACGTTTGTAAGCAAAAGGAATCGGGTATTAAATTAATAGCCAGAATTTTAGTGGAGAAGATTTCACCTGAAAAGTGGCAACTTGTTACTATATCTGTAGATACCTCCACCAGACTAGGAAAAAAACACGACTGTTAGAATTTGATTATTTTACAGAGATAATAGATAGTTAACTCATCATGTTTCCGAAACTCTTAAAAAAAAAGTTTGGTTTTGAAAAAAAAAAAAAACAGATGTTATAGCTAGTAATGTAATTATCTTTGGATTCTAAAAGAAAACGTTAACGGAGAGTTCAAAACCTTGTTGGTCTCAATATCCGTTACTTAACTTGCTAATGCTAAAGAAAAATAAAAAAATAAAATAAATTTCAGGTACAGAAATAGATTAAGAGCACAAAGAATTGAAGGTAAAATTAATAATCAGAGAAGGACATTCAATTATTTATTTATTTATTTATTGCTGAGTTATTCTGGCTAGAAAAATGTAGTTAACTGATTTTTAAAGTAAAATAAAGAAAAAAAATACGAGTCTTAATAACAAATCTACCAGAATTCCAAAAACAGGAAGTCGGTAGTAGTCTCAACACTGTCACTGAGGATAGATAGCTTGGGAAAAACATAGCATGAGAACCGTGCAAAGGAATTAACGAACAGAACCAAAAGGATGGAAATCTAAAGGATGTAGTCAACTAGATTTTCAGTTTATTTACAGATATTTCGTTCTTTCACTCTTGTCTGTGTTGTGCTGTGCTGTGGACATATGCTTTAATTCAAATAATTTTGGAATATCTATTCGCATTAAGAAGAGTCATCCTGGAAATACTGTAAGTAAATTTAAATTATCATTAGAATTTCTAGACTACATACAAAAATTTTTTATAATCAATTTTAGTCTTTTCGTTTATTTTAATTAATTTATTTTTTTAAAATGCCGTTTAGTTTTTCCTCTTGACTGTAAACTAAAAACTCCATTAGCCATACATTTTGTAAAAAAGATAACGTTATTAGAAAAGTAATGAAATTTAAGATCTTAAATGTAGACAAATCAAAATATTCGGATGAGTTATGAATATGAGAAAAAAAAAGTGTGTGTTTGAGGGGACGACACCAGCATATAATTAAATTATTCAGAAATGCCAAAAAACTGCCGCCATCTAGCTTCTAAACTAAGAATACCCATACTCATCTATTGACAAGAAAAACGTGTGTGTGTGTGTGTGTGTGTGTGTGTGTGTGTGTGTGTGTGTGTGTGTGTGTGTGTGTGTGTGTGTGTGTGTGTGTGTGTGTGTGTGTGGGTGTGGGTGTGGGTGGGTGGGTGTGTGTGTCACACTAGGAAAATTCCAAGATATCTTATCTCAAAAAAATCGCCCACAATTCCATAGGCAAACCAAAACATCACGTTATGTCACAGAGACATATGTTCTCCCGAAATTTCCAAACACATAAAGTCACGATTTCTTATCTCTAAATATACCCACAATGCTATACGCAAACCAATCACACCACATGATGTACCTGACAGAAGGGGATCCCCCAGGGGAATTCCAAACTTTCCAAACTTTATCTTATCACCCATCACCCATAATGCCATATGCAAACCATTTACCTATCTACAACTCATAACAGCACACATCCACGACACGGATCGTTTCCTCCATTCACCCTACCTCTATTTGGTTTAAACTGTCCCACCAATCACAACACGAATCCGTTTCCACTAATAATCTTCCTTTTCCATTCAAAACAAAAACGTCACTTATTTACAACTAACAAATTACGTCACTTATCTTCATCTGATAACAACACACATCACGTCACGATTCCTTATCTTATCTTGATCTGGTCAGATGTGCCCCACCAATCACGACACGATTCCTTATCTTATCTTGATCTTGATCTGGTCAGATGTGCCCCACCAATCACGACACGAATCCTTATACATCTCTACGATCACCCATAATTCCATATGCAAACAAACACAAGACCCGACGTCACTGACACAGATGGTCCCCAGAAAAATTCTAAATATTCCAATCTCACGATGTCACACACACACACAATGACGTCATCAACTGAAAAACGAATCACGTCACGATTCCTTATCTTGATCTTGATCTGGTAATTAGTGACCACACTACTATTGGCTGATTCTAATAAGCAGAAAAAAGGGAAGTAACCATCATTCTGTATTTCATCAGTGCAGTAAGGATTCTAGCTCTATTAATCAGAGGAACAGATGGCATGTCGAACACGGCAATGATTCCTCCATGAGGATCACGAAACTACGACCGATATTTCAATACGAGTGGTGCTATGTGATTTAGTTTAAGCATGCTATAAAATTTTATTGGCAAATCGCAAGAAAACGTTTCGTCATCAATTGCTTTCCACACTGTTGAATAACCGAATGCATATAGACAGTGACATTCCCTATTAATCAAGAAACATTTTCTATTCGGATGGTAAACGCGAATATTTGCCGTCTAATCGTTATTTTTGAAACCATTTACATATTTGATAGTTTTTGATAGTGCATTTTAATAGGATCCATGTTGATATTGAAGAAACCTTAGGAACGTTTGATGGAACTTATCTTGTTTTGCGACCCTATGTTGGTTTAATTTGAAATGTCTATTATAGTTTGGAGATAATTGTTTGGAGTTTAGGTACAAAATCATACACAGAGAAAATAATTAATGATGACATTCCACTCTTCGGAATTCTCTCAAGAGTGGAATGCTCATCGTGTGTGAGCCCGCGATCAGTGTAAAGAATCGCTTCGTTTGTATGGACGGTGTAAACATTCACAATTTGTGCATCAGTGTTTACAACTAATGTGTTCACTGTAGCGATAGATGATCGAGTGAGCGAATATATGGACTATAACTTTGATGTACGCATTCAAATTGCTCCACACGATTGTCGAAACTGTAACGACAAAGAATTGCTGAAGTATTATTCTGATAATTATTATTGGTGATAATAAATTTAAACACCAACCCAAACATATATACCTCGTGAGAAAGCCTTTATATTTCATATTGGAGAAAGTCAAACAATTTAAATGACTATAAATAATGTTTTCCAGAAAGTACAGCATCACTGAAAGTTGGTGTAACTGAGTGTAAAATGTCTAACCTGTTGGGTGATGGAGCTTTTGGTAAAGTGTACGAAGGCAGACTTGACAAAAGATCTGTTGCAGTTAAATATATATTAAAAAGGAATGTTTTGTTTTGGAGTTATGAGAATCAAGATATCCCTTTGGAAGTAAGTATTCTAAAATTGCTAAATGGAAAAAAAGGAATCATTTCAATTTTAGATTGGTTTATTACTAACGATCACTATGTTATTGTGATGGAAAGATTCAGTCATGGAATGGATGTTTTCCAATATACTGAGAAGCACGGGCCAATGAATGAAATATTAGCGCGTGATATATTTCAACAGGTGACTCAAGCTCTTCAAGTATGTTATGAAATGGAAATTCTTCACAACGACATAAAGGAAGAAAACGTATTGATCGATGAAAAGACTCTAAAAATTAAATTGATAGATTTTGGATCAGCTACCAAATGTAGTAATTCAACCATCGCTTGTCATTCCCTAGGAACTACTTTGTTTAAACCACCAGAGTGGATCATCGATCCAGAGACTATTCCAGACTTGTTGGCTAATGTGTGGATTTTAGGTACCTTTTTCTACACAACAGTTTGTACAACAGAACCTTTTAGAAATATTTCTGAAATTCGTGAAGGAACTGTTCGTTTTAGAAAAAGTGATTTATCTGAACAATATAAAGATTTGATTCACAATTGTCTTTCTTATTTACCATCGGAACGTATTTGTTCTTTTTCAGAAATTTTACGTCATCCATTTGTTGAATAAAGTTTCATGTATAAATTGCGCAAGAGTTATTCTAATCCACGAAAAAAAATTTCTATTATCCTTATTGCAATTTTAGGAAGTATATTGTTTACGTTCTTAATGTTGAAATATGCTGTTTGTTCCAAGAATAATTTTTTTAGTTTTAGTGCATTTCGATGTTTACCTGATCAGTGTAAATATTATAGTATATCAGTGAATAAAACAGATGAAGATGATCACTTTAGTTATTATAGAAATGGTATTAATTGTGTGACACAAAGAGAGACACAATGTCAACCCCCATATGCATTATCTACATCATTGGGTTGCGAGATGCCACAATTATGTTTAAACAAATTTCCTAAATCAAACGTCTATGCTAGTGGTAATAAGTGGTCAACCATGTTTCCCTCATCTGTGTTTGCCGATTTAAAGGATAAGACAACATATTTTGAATGCGACCGCAACCAACGCCCAATTAAACGATTCCTCCCACCTGGTCAATTGATCACGTCTGATTTTCAGAGAAGAAATGGATGTTCTGAGCATTTGTTCAAAGTCCCAACAGACAGTTGGTTCAATTTTTATGACTGTACTCTCCAAAAGTTAATCGAATGCCCCAGTGACTCTTACTACAATGCATTTGAACAGCTCTGCAAACCTAAATTGAAACCTGGGTTCCAGTTCGATGGATTAGTCTTGTATAATTTAAAGATAAATTTCGAAAACGAGAAACTTAAAGCATGTTCGTCTACAGATAAAGTGTTTGTCGATAAATATAATGCATGTGTAGATGTCCCATGTAAATCAGTGGCATTTATTAAACAGATAGATTATAGCAAGGCAAAAATATATTTGAGTTCGCAAGAAGTATGTGAACGAGATAATATTGGAGAAATTGTTTACAAACGTGTGAAACTTGAAAATGATTTTAATTTTTTAACTCAAAGTCGTGCCAATTGCCAGTTCGGTAAACACATTCATTCAGGCGATGTTGTGCTCGACACGACAATCCTAAGCACATGTGATGTTAACGAGCCGTTTGTGTTTTGTCCATTTGTTAGTCAACTGACAGTTTTCGATGGAGAACGATTTTGTGGACCGATAGAATCAAAGCAGTACATCACAACAAAATTTCTCTTTAACCAACAGCGCAGTTTTACTTTTCCTATCGGTATTCAACTGAGTGTATTCGTTTATACTGGCCCTTCAAACTTTTATGTAAATGATGTTGAATATGCAGTTGTGAACGAGTTTACTATATTTCCTAACATGACTATAAGTTTAGACAAAGAGGCTACAATACCGTTGGTATCTCTCGACGATGAGTTGATACACTTGACCAACGTTTATCCAAAAGAAATGCAAATGTACACATTCGTACTTCCGACACATTCCACCGCTGTACACTATAAAAACGGTGTGTTTTACCATTGTATTAACCAGTCATACTCGTTTTTGAATTCAAAATGTGTAAATAATAAACAATACCTTACATACACAGTAAATGAATATATAGATGATTTATTTAAAAAAATAATAGAGTAATACATTCAGGCCCATCAGTACTGTAAAAATTAACATGAAATACAATAAAAAATGAAGATATTTATTTTCGTACACTTCAACAGGTAGAATGTTATTATCGGTAACACAGCCAAATTCAGGGATGGCCAACCTTTTATAGTTCATGCGTCAATTTTTTCATTTTTTAGTTATGATGCGCAATACAAACTTATACCACTTTTCAGCCCTTTTAAAATATGGTAACATGGATATATTTACCAGTTAGGCATAGAATGATTTATTATATATATGGTAATATAGACACTTTTAGCAGTTTTAAATAAAAGGATTTCATATAAAGACAAGATAAACATTAATTATTTTGTTGACTTTTGAAATTGCTTTGCTTTTGCTAAGCTTGTAATGTTTGGAGTTAAATCAGTTACAGAAAACATCAAACAGTTTTTCAAATTTAAATCAGTCAGTCGCGACCGTAGTTTGGTCTTAATCATTTTCATTGATGAAAAAATGCTTGTTCGCATCTGTGTGTTGTTCCAAAACGACAGATATAACTCTGAGCAAATTTTCTCAGTTCTGGAAAATGTTCACAGGGCTACGATCGCCAGAAATTAATTATATCAGAAGCATCTGGGAGTGGTGGAAATTCATTAAATTTCATTTTCAATAAAGAATTGGTTCTGAGATCAATAAGTTCCATTTGTATTACTAGGCAACGTCAAAATTTTTTGTTCAGTTACTGAAAAGGGATTTATAAATGCAAGTATGCAGTCTTCTTCTTCGGAAAGTCGCTAAAACGAATGTTAAAGGACTCTTGCAATAATCTGAGTTTCTCGGTATATTCTGTAAAGTTGCCACTATCTTCAACAGATTCACCATGTTCTTTTAAATGTGGAAATTGTCTTAAATCCCTATTTTCTAACTGGGAGATGAACAGTTTTAATTTCATTTTGAACGCACTGATGTCATTTACTAAGCTAGGAAACAATTTGTTCTTGCCCCGCAGTTTCAAATTTAGATCATCGAGGTGGCTGGCAACATCAACTAAAAATGCTAAATCAAATAGCCATTTCTCATCACACAACGGGACTTTTTTCCTCATGCAGCTCATCGTTCTCTTCCAGAAAATTACGAACACTTTCTTTCAGCTTCCAAAATCTACTGAGAAATTGTTCTTTAGAAAGCCAGCACACCTCACAATGAAGGATGAGATCACCATATTCTATACGTAGAAGTTCACAATATTCTCTGAATTCTCTTCTGTTTAACCCTCTTGCTCTAATATTATTCATATACTTTACAACTGGTATTATAACATTCTTCAAATTTAGAGTTTTTCCACACAGAGATTCTTCATGTATAATACAGTGATACTTTAGTAGAGAACGACCTAAAAACCTTTCAAGTAAAGTTACAGTCCCAGAAACTCTACCTACCATTGACGGTGCTCCATCAGTGCAAACACTGATGAGCTTAGTAGAATCTAGTTGTTGATTTTCTAGACATGACTTTAATTTGTCAAATATGTCTGACCCTCTGCTTTTTCCATGAAGCGGCTCAAGACCGATAAGTTCTTCAAAGATGTTAAAATTGCCATCAATTCCTCTTATAAAAATGCTTAATTGCTAAATTGTTTAAATGCTAAAGAAAAGAAAGAACAAGCATGAACATGGTCTTTTAATTGCTCAGTAACATCATGGGAAAGGTCTTCGATGCGTCTTGTAATTGTTTGCTTCGACAGAGCAATTCGGTTTACTTTTCTTTCAACATTCTTATCACCAAGACATGTTGCAAATTTTTCGAGACAGGGCTTACCAACTTCCTCTCCATCAGAGAAAGGCTTGTGTTTTTTAGCCAACACAAAGGCAATTTCATAAGACGCCTCCAGTATTGCCACACTTTCACAACTTCGTTTCACAAATATATTTTTTCTCTTTTTTATTTCTTCCTTTTTCTTAACCACATATTCTTTCCGCAACTCAGACCCAGGAATTAACTTCAGTTTTTCTTCTAATTCAGCTTGATGTTTTCTATAGTGTCTGCTAAGATCATGTTTTCTATTATCTGAGAGATACTTTCACAAACAAAGCACACGGTTTTCCTGAAGGACACGCAATAAATAAGAACTCACTTTGCCACAGTTCATAAAACTGGCGCTTGCTATCACCTTCTGCTTTTCTTCTGCTCATTTTCTTTTGCAAAGTAATGGGGTAACTGACTGTAAAAAATATTTAAAAAAGTAAAGCTTATTATTAAATAATTTATTTAAATTATTTTATCGTTTTAAACATTATGAACATTCAAAAACAGTTCTATAAGTTTAAGATAAGATTCCTGTTTTCATGAAGGCAGTTCTATGAGTTTAAAAATCATATATATATATATATATATATATATATATATATATATTCATAGAGAGTTTTAGTCTCTCTCTCGTAATATATTATGTCCAATGAAATACGCGATCGCTTCCTGCCATAAAACAGTCGATCAGCTGGCAATCACATACACAACCCAAACATCCCCATTACGAAAGCTTTGCTGAGGATCAGTTAAATTTTAGGAATAAACCTACTATACGTAAATAAAAAGGAAAGATATTATATAAAAAAAACATAAAAACACACACGTACAAATACACCGAATAATTGCAGGTTTCAGTAATCAGCAAATTAGGGGAGCGGGCAAGAACTTGACATACGCGTTCAAAATGAAAAAAATTATTTTTAAATTTACACAACTATATTAAGCCTTCATGAAAACAGAAATCTTATCTTAACCTTAAGCAACTGTTAATAAAAACATATAAGTTCGAAAACACAGAATTGTTCACTCACATCGAATCAAAAGTTCATCGAACGTTATGACACGAGAGTCAGCTGTACGCTGATTGAGTAACTGGTGACGCATGTCAGCATTTGCCTGTGCCTGTTGCTTCAAGATCAAACAAGTATAATAAATGCGCACTCTAGAATTCAGTGGGGTTAATTGTGTGTATATGGTGTTCAGCGTTTACTCGGTTGTTGTACATTTGAAAAAAATATAGATTTAATGACTAGAAAACCGAGATAACTTATAAAGATTTTAATGATAAATACTACTAGTTTCGGCTCATAACAGCCTTCCTCAGGTATTTATAAAGGAAAAGAATGGCAACAAACATTGAAGTATCTAAACAAACTGGAAATTACAGGTATAAATCGCCACACATAATCGATACATAGAAAACGTTGTATTTTTTCGAGTTGTTCTAACAGGCGTGCCATTGTTTATTGCAATTGTGCGTGCAGGTTCACGTGAACGCCAATATTGAACAACTACAGCATGGCTATCTGGGATGTTATAACTCAAATTGTTGTTTAAGTGGACAGGGTTCAGCAGGATTTCCCTTGATTCTACAATTTTCCTCTCAAACTCATCATCACAGCGAAAGATATTTTCTGATCTATCCCAGCAAACGGAGTGGCTTTGTTGATCATCATTAGGATTATTTGAAGAAAGAACATGACTGAATAACGCAGTTGCATGAGATCTTTTGTAAGAGATGTCTCTCTTATGCTCTTCTATAAGTTGTTTAATAGATTTGTTAGTTTGTCCAAAGTATGGGATATTGCAATCGCACCACAATTTATATACACCTGGATGCTTTAGGTTGTGATGAGTAGGTTTTAGATGGCTGATTGTAGAAAGGATTTTAGGAAGTGTGGTGAAGAACGTCCTGATATTATATTTTTTAAGGACTTTAGCTAATTTTTAGAGACTATCAATGGAGACGCTACCTTTAAAATTAATAGTTTCTGTTGTGCACTGTCTAGGAGGATCCAGGAGAAATGTCTTAATCGTTTTTTCAGAATATCCATTTTGTTTAAAGATTATGTGAGGCAATTTATACCTGTAATTTCCAGTTTGTTTAGTTACTTCAATGTTTGTTGCTATTCTTTTCCTTTATAAATACCTGAGGAAGGCTGTTATAAACCGAAACTAGTAGTATTTATCATTAAAATCTTTATAAGTTATCTCGGTTTTCTAGTCATTAAATATATATATATATATATATATATATATATATATATATATATATATATAAATCGTATACAACATTTTTAAAAATTTTTTCTGGGGTTCAGTGCGCCACTTCTAATCATGCAATGCACCACTTTTGGCGCATGGTTGCGCCATAGGTTGGCCACCCCTGGTTTAAACGAACAGGACACAGCTGTGATCGTCGATAACAGCGCATGAGCATCCACTGAACTCTACGTCAGTGTTTCTCAAAGTGTGGTACGCCTATCCCTGGGGTGCGTGAAAGGTCTTCAGGGGGTTCGTGGCAATTTTTCGGCTAAACATCATTAACACATAGAATAAAATTCAATGTATCCGTGAAGTTCGAGATCGTAAAACGTTCCTGTTGTATCACTGAATAAGGTACAGAGACATCTGCAGGCTGTGCAATATGTTTCTCAACAAACAGTGCAATTAGAGACAACTGGAATAAAAACGGCACTAACTAATGAATCGCATGTCCCCTCCTTCCAGAGAAAATGCTGTATGACTCAAGCCAAACCATATGTTGCCGGTGCAACATATGGTTTTGTTTGAGTTAACGTGTTAATACGAAGAAATATATAGTGAATGTGTTTCAGATATTATATAAGGAATTCGGTTGAAGAGAATTAGCATTTCAACTCAACTGTCGGCTTGTCTTTGTCATTTTGCAGCACGATCTTTTGTTCATACCGTACCAATCATATGAACGCGGATGTCTGAAATTTGAGAAACACTGCTCTACGTAACTGAAATGCTCTCACACACCGCAAGGAAGCAATAAAGAAATCGCGTAACTCGGAACAGAGAAAATTTCCACAAATGAAAATAATAAAAAACTGAGTATCGACAAATAAGACGCACCCTGTTTTCCAGGCTTATTTTCGAAGAAAACAAGTGCTTCTCATACGCCGGCAAATTACGGTAATTACGTCGAAAAATTGCTAAATGAAACAAGCAGTGATAGCATAGTGATAAAAAAAACAATCAACAGGCATACAATCAGGAATACATATCCATACTTGAAGTAGAAAAAGCTATCAAAGGCTTGAAATATGGAAAGGTAGCAGAAATAGATGATATTCCACTAAAAGTGCTGAAGTATTGTGGTATAAAAGTCTTACAGTGGCTACACTGCATAGTTCAGAGCGCCTGGAGAGAGAGAGAGAGGGACGAATTCCCGATGATTGGAGTAGAGCTCTCATAGCACCCACAGCTCTCATAATAGTAGAATTGTGGAAGAAAAGCTTGGTGAAGAACAAGCTGGATTCAGGCCAAATAGAGGCTGTCAGGATCAAATCTTCACTTTATGACAAATAGTCGAGAAAGCATGGGAATATAACAGACATCTGTATTTAAGTTTTGTCGATTTGGAAACGGCATATGACAAGGTGCCAAGAGAGAAGCTATTCAATACGCTACAGTTATATGGTGTCAATGGGGCATTATATCAAGCAATACTTAGTCTTTATTTGAGTTGTAAGTCAGCAGTTAGAATTGAAGGAAGTACAGGAAGATGGTTTAATGTTAAATCTGGTGTGAGACAAGAATGTACATTATCTCCGCTGTTATTAATTATCTATATGAATCACATTATAAAGGAAAGTGGTATTAGGGTCAGCAATAAAAAGATAAAGACAATTAAAATAGGCAGCATCGTTGAAAATGTGAATGAGAACCTGTGGAACAAGATAAACGTTTTAGCTTCTTAGGCACGATTTTTAGTGAAGATGGTAAATTAAATATGGAAATAGACAACAGAATCAACAAAGCTGGTATGGTGGGAAGTCAATTGAATAAATTCATATGGAATAAGAGAGAAATTAGTCAGAACACTAAATTAGCTGTATACAAGACAGTATTTAAGCCAATTTTAACTTATGGATCTGAGAGCTGGGTCAGAAGTGAAACACTTGACTAAAGACTAGAGACGGCAGATATGAGAGTCCTGAGAAAGATTAGAGGCGTGAACAGATGGCATCAATGGCAATATCATATTAAAAACTATAAAAAATAAAAAATAACAAAACAGACTTGAAATGTTTGAGATTTGGATGAATAGATGAATGTTAAAATTTACATGGAGAGCAAAAACATCCAATCAAGAAATACTGGAACAAATGAGGAAATAACAGGAACGTTTAGATACCATAAAAAGAAGAAAAACTGTATATCTTGGTCACCTACTTCGTAATTAATAATATAAGATACTTCAATTATAAAGGAGAAGGTAAATGGAATAATAGGACAAGGAAGAAGAAGAGATCTTAGGCTGGAAGAAATCAAACAGTAGACTGGCATGAACTCTTAGAAATTGTTCAGAGTGGCTGAAGATCGATCAAAATTTGCCAAGGTGGTCACTTACCTCCGATAGGAGATGGCACTCAAATAAGAAAATAATTTTACAGTTTTTATGTCAATTTGTGTATAGAATTCTTCATTTAAAGGAAGTTGATCTAAATCATTTTCATCGCATGGTGTGATACCACGTACTTAAGGAAGATCTGATGTGGCAGGAAACCACATTTGATATCCAGGGAAGGATTTCTAGTTAGCACATTCAGCAATTATAAAATATGAAAGCACTATTTATGTATGTGCCACTGCTTTGCTTGTTTCTATGCTGCACAACTTTCCTATAAAATAAAAATAATTATACAGAAAAACAGAAATTTTTTTCAAATGAATTTAGACATTCTAAACTTACAGTTCAGAGAACTGAGACACTTTAATGTCCTAAACCGATTAATTATTTATGACTTGTTGTGACTCTTTTAACAAACCCATGCAAAAAAAGGTTGGAAAAAATACTATTATTAAATCCTTTTAATCTTCAGAGTCATCTGAATCGGTCTCCTAATCGCCATCATTTTCACTTAACTGATCACCAAAGGTTCGCATATTTTTCTATAATTCCGTCTCTGTCCCAATACATATTTTCCCATGAAGTGACATGAGAGCAATAATTTCCCAGTTTTGAACTGTAATACTTTCAATCGCCTGTTCTCAAAGCTTAAAAAGTTTCGATCCTTATCGCAGTTACGTTGCGATGGCGAATGAAATTTTCACTTCTGACCAAACATACTCAATAGCATTAATATCGCAATGATATGGTGGTAGCCTCAAAGCTAGAAATCCATGCTCTTTGAGCATCTGTCAAATTTAAATAATTTCTTTGTGGGCAAGTTTCTTTTGACCAAATTAAGCAATTCAATTTTTCGAATATCTGGGGAATGAGAAATGTTATTTGCAGAGAGCCAATCCATAAGAACTTGCTTCTTATTAGACCAATTTGGAACTTTGTTTAATCGAATAGAGTGATATGAAGCATTATCAATTATAACAACAGTATTTTTAGGAAGGTTTGGAATCAGTTTTTCTTCTGCCCACTTTTCGAAGATCGTAGAATTCATTTGCCCATGGTAATCTCCAGTAGTTGAATTCTCTATGTATAATAAGTTTGAATTCGGTAAAAAACCCATTTCTCCACTCAAAATTATTATGCGCCGCGAGGCATTCCCGGTTTGTAGCACTCCACATTCTTCTTTAGATTGCCAACATTTTCCATAAGTTAAATTACTCTCAATCCAAGTTTCATCTGGATACACAATCGGTCTTTTCTCCTCCCTGAAACCTCGTATTGCTCTCAAATACTGCGTTCTAGATAAAACAATATCACTTCGCTCCATGATAAGTTTCCTTTTATTCTGGGACTTTTTAAAACAAAATCCGATTTCATGAAGTATTTTCCTTAAAGTTTCTCTTTTCCAAGGAAAATTAATTTTTTCTTTAAGCACAGGAATCAATTTCGGAACAGTTGGCACTCTTTTCTTGACCACGTAAAATTCGTGAATAATTCTTCTAATAACGTCTACATCAAAATCATTCAAAGCTACAGTTTCGATGGTTTTCTTTCTCTGGCACTTTTTTTAGGAGATTTAAATTTTGGCTTACCTTCACCTTTTGATTCCCTACGAATTGTTTTAATAGTCGACCCCGATACGCCCGCAATTGCATTTGCACGTTTTATGACTTGAGAAAGGGGAACAAGGAGACGGCCAAAACCAAAACACAACGAACTGCATTTTCCTGGTGTTTATAAAGTTTTGTGCGACTGTGGTCGACCTTATTTTGGCCAGACAAATAAATCTGTTTCACTTCGTCTTGAGGAACATAGACGTGACATGTGTTATGGTAGAACACGAGCGAGCGCCCTTTCCAGTCATGTCCTCTTCTCGGCAAACAACTGAAGAACAGCCACATCAAGTTGACTGGGAACGCACTACTAATTTATACATATGCAAGAAGGATGAATTAGAAAGAAGAATTATCGAATCAAAAGAAATAGTTCTGGATCCTTCACATTTGAACAGCAATCTAAGCTACAATTTGCCTGATTCCCATAGCACAGTAATCCAGTACTGGCGCTCTAAACTTAGCTGTCGCACACATTCAACTCATGCCAACGGTAGCACGCGGTCACCTATTCAAATATGACTGTTACTATTCTGCTTCTTTTTATTAAGCTGGAAAGTCCATGTTTTTTACCTTGTTATTTTTATAAGTCTATGTTATTTCTGACTATATATATATATATATATATATATAGTCAGAAATAACATAGTTAACAGAAATAACATAAATAACAAGTCTATGTTATTTCTGACTATATATATATATATATATATATATATATATATATATATATATATATATATATACGGTTATATATACCGTATACCGTATATATATATATGTGTGTGTGTAATACTTTTTATTCTATTTCATATTCTCTTTAACTGACCTGTTCGTTATACATCAGGGAAAAAAACGGATTTTTTGGATGAAAAAACTGCCTCTCTATAAAACTAGCTAATCTATGACTTTATAATAATGAAAAACATAAACGAAATATTTTATGCATGTGCACATTTTATAGTTCATTTTATTTCCATGTTATGTGAAAATATTTTGGTTTCTGAAGTAAAGTCTGTATTTCCGTCATATAATTAATATTTTAACCATTTATTTCAATTTTAACTATAAATAATCGTTACCAGAAAGGGATAAAAATAATGTATCAGAACATTCACTTAAATAAACATAAAACGATAGTTTCATTGTTTGTTTTAAACTAAATGTACAGATGGCATTAATAAACGACGAAAATGGAACAGTGTGAATGAAAGGAAGGAGCGAATAGCGCAAATGCAAAAATTCTCATATGTTTTACCAAATGACAGGTGTGAAACACCTGATGAATTTAGGTTGCTTGCTTTAGTATCAAAAATGCAAGCTATGTTACATAACAATCACCATCTCTGTGCACTGCTTCTGATAACCAAGTAGTTGACGTCACACGAGGAAGATGGTTATCTAACGTGACACAGATGGACTGGAAACGGCAAAACCGCTCTCATTGTGAGGGCGTGCATGCAGGTGATGTTAAGCAAAAACTATGTGAAGTGCAAAGAAGTACGTATGGCATTTTGAGTTTAAAATTTCGTTTCATTTGTTATTTCTAATGGAAAGGAAAAACGTTATTTTTCTGAAAAAACATTACGTGGATTGAGGTAGGTCAATACATTCACGAAATCATTTTTGGGAAGGGGGGGGGGCAAGAAACAGTAAGACCAGCACAAATGTTGCAAACTATTGCATTCATATTTCTATTACTATCTTCCAACTCTTTGAGTGAATTCTGAATTACCCAAATATGAAAAAAAAAAAAAGACTAAACCGAGTGATGTAATTTGAGTCAATGAAGGTATGACATGAGATGAGGTGTACTGCAGTAACAGAAGGCACAAGAAAATAACTAGTCGGTGAACCCGTTACTAGAATATTCACAATCTAATACGTAACCAAGTGTGGTTGCCATAGTGGTTATTAATACATTGAGGATGAATGCACCTTATAAGTCATGCTCAATATCTGACACTCTTCAAATTGTTTGTTTGAATGTGCTTCATTTTTGGTCATTGTTTTTACCTGGAAATAAATTCTTGGCCCTGAGTAGTGACGATCTTCTGCCTATGGAAAAGTATACCAGTAAGGAATCTTAGTCAAGTCATGTGGAGGTTGAGCCTAAGAAAACTCTCACAATGAAGATCAGTCTCAAGATGAGAGACGATGCCAAAATATCCCACCTCGAAGATTACGACCTTGACCACATGAGGAGATCTAAAAGATTGATTGTAAACGTCCTCAAATGATGTCCACAATCACACTGGAAAACGGAAAGTGAGGTGTTTATTCAGAGATTCTTAAAAAAGCAGTTTCAACTTCTTCTGGGAGTTCAACATTCCGGTGAAAGATGTGATTAAGATGTGGGCACCATGTATTAATCTTGAAAATAAACAACTGCTTTAATAGTTACCTGTTTTATACGTACTAAATATATGTTATTTACTATTCTCATCCCTTCATATGTATAAAAAGTATGTGCATTTTCGATTAAAAATTAAGCTAGACAGATGGGATAAATGAGGTTGCGTTCCGAAAGAGGAGATTCCGCGAAAACGCCGAGTATAACGAGGATTGCCTGTGTAGCAATAATATTAATAATTTCATAAGTGCATTGACTACAATAATCGCTTAATAAGAGATTTTGCTACATTAATTAGATTCTGAAATAGTTAATAAGACGTTAGTATCATCGATTAGTATGCAAATAAAAATATTTCATAAATCTTTTATAATAAAAAAAAATGTTTTCTGAATAAAATCAATAAAAAATTTTCTGAATAAAAATAAAAATATTTTTATTCAGAAAATTTTTAAAATTATTTAGAATATTTAATTAAAATTCTTAACTAATCTTAATATTCTGTATTGAAATATTAAAAACAGAAATGAATTAAATTCATTCTTTTACTTGTTTAAATAGTCATTCTAATTGTGAATCGAAGTTCTCCTCATATGGTCAGCAGTAGAGGATAAGAGAAAACTGATCTTTAAATATTTTTTTCCATTTTAATGTTATTTAGATAACTGATTTTTATGGATAAAATGGTTTCTACAAAACAGCTTATTTATGATATGCAGTGCACTTTTTATTATTATTATTATTTCCATATTTGTTTTTGATTTTTTTTTAATTATATGAAAATAGCATGCGCCATCTCTTGCTAAAATTTTAATGAAACTTATCGATTTCTAAAGAAGGCCTGTGTAGCTCAGTGGAAGTGGCGTTTGCACTCTACAGCGCTTGACCGCACGACGAATGGCGTTCTAATCTAGTCGGCGACTAGAGGAACTTTTTCTAAGCCTTTTCTCGACCGGTTAATAGATCTCTGGCACGGCTAGCGGGTTTTTCTTCCTGGAAACTTGAGTTTACGGGTTTTTCGTCCCGTAAACTCAAGAAAATCGGCCGTCGAATGCACGCTATTTTCAGACATTAAAAATATTGTGTTAGGGTTAGGGACCACCAGATGGCTGCACTTACTAGCCGCCTTCTTCACTGCGTGCCGCTTAATTAGTGATAGCCTTGGGCCAGCTATCTGTGATTGGCTACCAGTGGAGATTGAACTGCCCACTCAGTCTCCAAAAGTTAGATAAGGCTAAAAAAGGCCTCGTCTACTCCCTATTTAAGGGAATAAAAAGACGTTAGCTGATCGATTTCTAAACATGTGAAAAATATACATAAATATCGAATTTTCGTTATAAAATATAAAATAAATGGCAAAATAACATGTTATGTTCTTAGTAAAATGTAAAACATCATTTCGAAAGTTGAATACAAATTATTGAGCATAAATCATTTCAAACATAGTGTAGGGAAAAACTAAATATATGAATTCAATGTTATTCTTCTTTTTTTTTAACAGTGATTTTAGTAAAACTCGTTCTTGTCCTCTCTATGTATAGGATAACAGAAAATATAATAAAATAAGACCATCAGAAGAGAAACTAAACATAATGGGTGAAACATTTAAAGTAATCAAGAATATTCCATAAACATGCTAAAGCCGATGAGGTAATTTAAAAAAAAGGTATACCAAGCAACATTTCATATGAATAATAATTATAATTATCATAATAATGAGAATGATGGATGAACTCTTAAGAATTCAGACATTTACCAGACATATGAGCATCAGTTCTATTATCATTGTGGATATGAATAAAAACCAAGGGAACGGTAAAATGTTTACTATAATATTTCTTAGGCACAGGTACACAAATTTGGATATTGTTTTGGGGATTACGAAAGTCCAGTTAGTTTTAATTTTATTAGAATATTAAGAAAATAAAGGAATAATTAAAAACAAACTTCGATAAGTGAAACACAAGCTTCTTGCAATATAAAATATGCAAAAGAAAATATTCCTTTAGATATTAGACACTAATTACACTCTCTCAAACACTTCCTAATGTCCTTCGGGAATTTGGGTGAGTTTATAACAATGTTAATATAACAATACATCTAATCCACTAAACACTACACTAATATACCAAAATAAGCAATGAGTTTATGAAAATTCGATAAATAAAACTATACAGTCTTGAAACAGCGTCGTGATAACATATGATATTTAATAAAACAGATTAATCGAAGACCAAAAATCGCTTTAGCATCGCACATGTTTCTATTCAAATTTTTATTTCTTTCGACAAATATTTCAACCTGAAATAGAAATTATAATAATAAGGACCTCATTCACCATGTCTTCCTCTGATGAGGATCACCTAATAGACCTTCAAGATTTAAATTCCATCTGAAACTTGGTAATATAAATGATGTGGTCTGCACTTATAACTGACTTTATATATTTACGGTTACGTTATTTACCTAAATAACCGAACAGTTTTAAATACCACGTACAAGTTCAAAACTACATGTAGGATCCGAATAACATTTAGACGGATGTTTCAACGTTCTGAAAACGGGATGAAAGGAAACACGTTAGTAGCAGGGATGGCACTTTGAACCAGATCGAAATCAAGATAAGATAAGGATTCGTTCCGTGATTGGTAGGACACTTTAAACCAAATAGGTGTAGGGTAAATGGGGGAAATGATGTCAGTGTCATGGGTGTGTGTTGTTATCAGATGTAGATAAGTGATGTAATTTTTTAGGTGTAAATAAGTGATGTCATTGAGTTGAAGTGGAAAGTGGATGTTATTGTTGGGTATGTGTGACTTCCTGTGTGTGCATCAGTTCTGTGAGTGTTTTTGTTTATTTGCAGTGGTGGCTTATGGTTAATGGTTTAATTTGGAATTCTGGGTTATGTTTAGAGTATGGAATGCTTGGAATTTCCGTTGGGGAACCATCCGTCATTGACGTCATGTTGTGTCTTTCGTTCGAGTGTGGAATTAAGGGTAATCGTTCACATATGGCATTGTGGGTGATGGGTAGAGATAAGATAAGGATAAGTGATGTCATAAAGCTGAAGATGGTTAGAGTATGGTATCCTTAGAATTTCCCTGGAGACCCATCCGTTACTGATGTCACATTGTGTCTTTGGTTCGAGTGTGGATTTGTGGGTAATGATCAGAGCATGGAATTCTGGGATGTGGCAGTATTTTGTCAGTCCCGTGAGATTAATTTTTTTGTTCGTGTGTAGCATTATGGGTAATGATTAGAGATTGGAATTCTGGGAGGATATTTGTTCAAGTGATGGGATCTTTGGCTCGATTATGTAACTATGGTAAAATATTTGTCAATAGGCATCAGTAGACATTTTCTAAAAAAATAACTACTGGATATAGTGGTGTCTCCCTCAAGCACACACACATTTTGTTTTCTTTCATGTTTACATTTTCTAAAGTAATTAATTACTGGAATCTCAGTTTTACTGCTTCTATGTCATATTTAAGACCTTGGAAAGTTCATTACTTTTCTAATTAAATGTTAACTTTATTACATATTCCAAGCAGAATAAATATTCTTACTTAAATCTTGGAGAACACATCACTCACACCAAAATTTGTCCATTTTAGTTTATAAATATACATTTTATTTGAATGAAATATTATTTACAAGTATATTCACAATGAAATTCGAACATGTAATTACCTACAAACAATTTACAAGATTTGTCCTCTTGCTATTTTCCTGAAGAAAGAAAAATTTCAAAGGGTTTTAGGTTAGCTAATTTTTTTTTACTTTAGAGGATACACAAAACAGTATAGTACAGCACAACACACATACACACACACACAAGATGATCTGCAGCCTGAAGTAACGAATTGCAGTAAATAAACTGTAAATGCACTCCTTATAGGTTTCTGTCTGTTTCCTTCTTATTGTATCATTCGCACTGTGGCTCATGGGAATATTTTCCCACGGTTGTGGATGGGACCTAGAAGCAATATTCTCTACATAGTGACGTCAGCTGGGCAAAATGTATTCATTTGTGTGTTCATGGGAATTAAGATCTTAAAATGTTAATAACATTTTCTAATTAAATGTTAACTTTATTACAAAAAATTGTGTGTGTGAATTCACTGTGACTTCAAAAATAGACGTTTTTTTCTTTTTTTAATCTATATATGAGTGGTTTTCTATTTTCATCGGGAATTCGATGTTGTATCACTGATTTCAGTGGAATTAATGTAGCTTTTGTTAGTGCATTAGCATCAGCAAGTTATAATGTGAGTTTCTTGGTTGAGTTCTCTGGCCTCGTTTGCTAATTTATCAGCTGCTTCATTCAATGCCTACATGAACAGGAATCCATTGTTTGTGGGTGCCTTGTGTGAGCTTGGTATTGCCATTTTTGATTGCTTCCATAGCTGATCTTGAATCAGTGTAAATTATAATTCCCTCAGATTGTTGAGGTGATGATAATTTTAAGTAGGCTTCTAGTGCTTTATTTATTGCATAACGTTCGCTGGTAATATTGGAAGAAATTCTCCAAGATCCAACTTTTATTGAACGTTTTTCACCTTTCGGGAGAAGGAGAACACCAGCACCTCCATTAATCATATTTTTGTCTGATGATCCATTGGTATAACAAATAATCTGTTTGGAGGATGAAAGAAGTTCTACCTTCTTTCATCCTTCTTTCATTTGTAGAACTCATATATAATGTTTCCACTTTTCCCATCGACAAAATAAGGTTCAATGCAGTCTTAACTGCACACAGAACATGCATGTTGTATGGATATGTTGTTCTGTTGTTCTAGCCATTTTGAGCGAACCCAAAGCCTTTCGACATTGCGTGTTTGCCCACCTGTAACTACAGCAGGGAGTATGGCCAAATTGTTAGGTTTTAAAATGTTCTGGAGAAAGACTCTGAAGCATACTCCTGCAATTGTTATGTCATGAAGAAACGGGTCAATCTGGGAAAGCTGTATGAAGAGAATGCAAAACATTTTACAGCTGTTATGCAAAACACTCACGTCATCCTTCGTATAAGCCAACAGTCCCACTTTCAAACACTATTCAGTGTCTAACTGATTTTCGTACCAATTCTCGAACTCTGTAATTGTTTGAAAGTGGTTTCATTTCTCATAAGTTTCATAACTGGCTGGAAATATGGTTTTTCGGGGATGGTTCTGTGATAATCAGTGAATCGAATGTATGAAACTTATGAGGAATGAAACCCTTATAAACTTCTGGCAGATCGAACATGGCTGGTAGTTTCCTTAGAGGTACCCTAATGTATGGAAAACTGCCAAGAAATATAATGTTTAATGGGTGATAATATATAGCAAGTATCTTCGATCCATCAAACACTACATGGGGCTGTAAATTGTTTGCAAAAGATATTCGAAAATAAAATACCAGTCAAAACCATGAAAATTGTGTGCAATCACACTGACATTTTCGTATTTTGGTTTGATAGTCTGAAGTATCTTACATTCTTTGCTTCGTTTGTTCATTGCACATTGGTTCTTCCACAACCATTGTTACTGATATTGATAAGCACAACATCTATTGTGAGATCATCTGCCAATATGAAGTCATGCTTCGATTGGGCAACAGCATAGAATACATCAATTATTCTTTGGATTATTAATTCATAGAGTAACATAAATAGTAAATTTATGTTGCTCTCTTAACTGGAGGCACTGACACCCAACTGAATGTGAGAAATATTTCCTAAGGTTGATAAACGATTAATTATCTCATTAAGCAAATCTCGAAAAAACATATCGAAAAATGACACTGGTGGAAGGAGTTCTAGGTCACGAAATCTAATTTGGTACTCCATTTGATGAGTTTTATATTTCACAGTGAATCGTGACTGACCAACCAAAACTGTACAAAATAAATCCGCTACAAGTCTGCAAAATTCCCTGACTAAATTGAATAACTGCTGTAATAGATATGGTATGAAGTTCAGCATTGAAAATAGGCAGAAACATTGAAAATATTGACTGCATTGTGAATGGAGAACTTATAGAAAGAGCAAAATATTTCAGCTACTTACGCACGCTTTTTAGTGAAGATGGTAAATTAAATATGGAAATAGGCAACAGAATCAACAAAGCTGGTATGGTGGGAAATCAATTGAATACATTCATATGGAATAAGAGAGAAATTAGTCGGAACACTAAATTAGCTGTATACAAGACAGTGTTCAAACCAGTTTTAACTTATGGATCTGAGAGCTGGGTCAGAAGTAAAACACTTGACCAATGACTAGAGACCACAGATATAAGAATCCTGAGAAAGATTAGAGGCGTAAACAGATGCATCAATGGCAATATCATATAAAAACGAGGATATTAAGAAAGAACTTGACATTGTCAGCATCTGCGAATGCGTTAGCAGAGCTAATCTCTGGTATGGTCATTTAAACAAAATGGGCGAGGAAAGATTGGCAAAACAAGTGTTCTCTGCCAGGTTGGTATGAAAAAGATCCAGGGGATGACCATGATATAGGTGGACTGATACGGTAAGAAGTGCCTTAGAAGATAGATATATAAATACAAGACCTGACAATGTTGTAGCTTTGACAGGTAACAGATTGATTTGACAGAAAATTGTAGGTAGGAAGTTAACAATGATGTAAATTTTTCATGTAGTCAGTACTATCATATCCTGTACATCCCTTGACAGTAAATGTCAGAAATTTGATGATGATGATGATGGTGGTGGTTAAAAAAAATAAAAATGTAAGCCTTAATTTTACTACAGTAACAAATTCCCATGATCACAAATGATTACATTTTCGCAGATGAGTGTCACAATGTAGAAACGAACGTGAATGTCATTGCTTCTTCTATTGAAAAGCATCCACAACCATGGATCTCATTCCCTTTGAACAACAGTGCAAATTTAATAATAAGAAGATTAAGGAACAAAAAATAGAATGTATTTTTTTGCTTTATTTATTTTCTGTATGTTAGATTCAGAAAATACAACATTGTAAATAATATTTCAGTCAAATAAATTGTGTAAACTTAAATGAACAACTTATGGTGTCATCGATATGTTATGCAAATTTATGTAACACCACTTTTTTTGAAGTCACATTGAATTCACACACAATTTATTTATTTCTTGCTCAGTTATTCTGCTTACAATTTGTAATAAATTAACATTTAAGTAGAAAAATTTAAGATCTTAATATTTTAGACAAACAAACAAAAACAAGGCACTCACACAAATCTGCCAACTACGAAACACAGGAAGTCACACCCTTTTCCACTTCAACTCATTGATGTCACTTATTTACAACCAACAAATTATGTCACTATCTATATCTCATAACAGCACATACCCATGACACTGATGTCACTTTCCCCATTAACCCTATCCCTATTTGTTTTAAAGTGTCTGACCAATCACGTCACGAATCCTTATCCACTACTATACCTTCCGTTTCCACTTCAAATCAATGAAGTTCCTTATGTACAAAGTGTAAAGCGTAAAGTGTCTGACCAATCACGGCACGAATCCTTATCCACTACTATTACTTCCTTTTGCACTTCAAATCAATGATGCCACTTATTTACAACTAACAAATTACGTCACTTAGCTACATCTGATAACAACTCACACCCATGACACTAACATCGCTTCCCTCATTTACCCTACCCCTATTTTGTTCATAGGTCCCACCAATCACGCCACGAATCTTTATCTTATCTTCGTCTGCTTCATACTGTCTGACCAATGACAGCACTGTTCCTGCATAACGTCCCCCAACATTTACCCTACCCCTATTTAGTTCATAGTGTCTGAACATTGACATCATGAGTATGGAATGTTTGGAATTTCCCTGGGAGAACAGATGGCAGTGACGTCAGGTTTCTGCTGTCACTTCCCCCACCATTTACCCTATCCCTATTTGGTCACCAGTGCCTTTCATACTACTTGGCACTCCAAGTGGTTTTAGATTTTCGTCTTCATTAAGATACAAATATAAATCCCCCCAATCGTTATATCGTCAGCAGGGAGTGAAATTTCATTACTGGAAAACCACTCACAACCGAAACAAAGTGCAGAATCTTTTTCTTTAGAATGCATTAACCATGACCGATTAATCTGTTTTCCGTTGTTTAGTTCCCTAGTGTAATGATTTAATGAAACTTTCCAACCATTAGAGCTGCACGGAAAAATGCAATCACTTTTTGGTCTCGCCGGCAGACCTTTCATTACGATTTCCAGTCTTTCACCATCGCTTAAAGAGAGATTTCATCTTGCTAGATCAATGTCCATTTCAAGTTCATCACTTAATTTTTTTGAAGAGTTACTCATATCGAAATTACTGGGATCGCAATTAGAAGTACTTGCCATCAGTCCAAAAGTTTCCACCAATGCATTCATCAGCTCAACTGAATCGAAATGAATCGAAAATAAATGCAATATAGAAGGTGTTCCACTCATGTATTCTGCCATTAAAACTGATAGTGCGATATTAAATACAACATAATACTAGATTATTTTAAATGACTGGATTTTTTTAAAAAAATATCCAGTCCAATGAAGTTTTATTATGTAAAAATTTAGCTGACCACATCCTGAAGTCTGGTTTCAACAGAGAAAGAATAAATGACTTTACGATTTATTTTTCGTATAGTTTAGGTCAATTTTGCCGCCCTAAAAAAATTATAGCAGCCTCAAAATGCACCTTTTCCACCGTCGATAGAGCCGGCCCTGGGAATAGCAAATCACGGGCTTACCTTAAACCACTCATTCTTAAAATTCACGCTGGTTAATACTTTCATGTTATGGTTTTTCTTTTGCATTTCGTAATATCACAATTTAATTGTGCCGTAGTTTATTCGGCGATAATGGACATCTATAATTCCTTGTGAATTATTTTTTTAGGAGGGGGGTTCTTTCTGCGAAACAGACTTAATTTGATCAGCTGTTTTCTTTTTCAGTTAAGAAATGAACACGCCCTGTTTGTTCCAAATGCCTTCTTCTTTCGTAGTTACGCATCAAGGACACAATTTCACCAGATATTGGGAAATAAGTTGCACAGATGTCCGCAAATTACCTCTCAGTCGTTCCCGAATTGTGATTCACTTGACGACTCTCCATGGTCAACATTTCATTGCATATACGAGTAGACCATACCCTGCCAAAGAAACTGATTTTTTTTCATCAGTTAACGGATGTATTCTTTGGGGTTTTGAGATGCCACGTCACCACATTTACATTTTTTCTTCTATCGTTTATTTTACGTAAATGACTGAGCCTCCGTAGCTCAGTCGTTATAGACGAAGCCCTTTGGTCGGAAAGACCTGGGTCGAATTCCCATTTTCGTCCCTCAGAACGGACAAACCGTCCTTATGAACACGCACTTCTATAGACATAAGACACTCCTGGAACGAGGAGTAACCAACCTGTTCCGTAGCGATTTCGGTTTCGAATGCCAACACGCACGGTGAAGTGTGGGTCTACGCGAGAAGGTAAATGAGGACAACGTAAATGATCGAAAAAGGCTTTTAGAGATTAAATGCTTTGTAGTTTTCGGAGCAGCGGAGTTTAGCATTTAGAAGTTGGAGAAATATTTCACTACATGTGTATATCGGAAATCGGAAATCGGCTGAAATTGAGACCCAGAGAAATTTCTTTCTAAGCTCAAGAATTAAACTTCTAATGGCAGATTTTCCAACAAATGTCATAAAAGAAAATTGTTAAAAGGCAACTATCTCTGGTACACCGGAATGAACACACACGTCACACTACAGTAAGAACACGAGTTTGCTTTACTGAGTGTAATATTTCGATCATTCGCGAAGAGAATTATCGAACGTCAATTCCATTATAAGGAAAATAGCATTTGAGCCATAACTACATGAATCTCATACACTGTCATGTATATATGGAGCGATTTAATTTGGCCTTCGTTACGTAAATGATTTTGATACTGAAAAGTTTAGTAAATAAAACACCTCCTTTCTGGGTATTAACAGATATTAAAGGGCATTCCTTTAATATCTGTTAATTTAAAAACACGTATCCGATAGAATATTTTATATAAAACTTATACAATATTTGCATAACATTACATATCATTTGTAAACAATAATTTACAAACAGTGAGGCTCCATATTTTTGGGTTGAATTTGATTGAACATGCTTCTCCAAATTGATACTGAATGTTTTAATCAGCTGATGTGCTGGCCATATCAACATGTTCATTTCAACCAAACCAAGACTGAATTTCTCTGCTGAAATAGTCTGGTATTTGTGGTAGGTTACAACTACGCGGAGCACCCATTCCAGGTTTAGTTTTTGCAACGAGCAAGCTGGGAAAATACAATGTAGCCACAAACACCGCCATATATGGTACAAACACAAATACTTTTTAATACTTCTCCCTCATTATAATATGGTAAGCGACTTTTCCGGGCTTGTGTGATTTCTTCAGAAATGGTAAGATTTGTTTTTTAATTTATATGTTTCCAATATTGCATCAAACTTTGCATCGGAAAGATCTATGTTTTATTCACAGAACCGAGAAAGCGTACTAATCCTTAGGTGATATGATAATATTCGTTTTCATTTTTATTGATAACTATCGATTTCAATGCATGATTTCCGATGGCTTTGAGGTAATGCTCGTCTTCAAGTAATAGAGCAGTTGTGTTTTGGTTCTCTTCGAAAAAAAAAAATACACATAATAAATCTTCGAAACTAAGGAATGTTATCTACTAAACCAATGGTGGGAAAGCAGTAACGTAAGATCCTATTTCAAGCTCAGTCGAGTAAGAAAAAGACCGCAACTTCTTTTTAATATCATTCATTAATTTTCATTCACGTAATTAAAAAATAATCATGAACATTTTCATTTATTGGAGATTTTAAGAAGACATTGAGCTGAAGGATTTCTTGAGACTTGGATGATGATTTTTTTCCTTAGATAAAAACTTGCGAAACATGATTTAAAAAATCCTGCTTGCCTTATGGTTGAATTTCACTCACCAGTAATATATTAAGTGTAAAAAAAAAAATACGTATAAAAATATTTCGAATTTAGTCTTTCAATTCTGATCGTGCTGAAAAGAAAAGCAGCCAGAGTTGGAAAACCATTATTTGATTACAGTAATGCAAAGATTGATTTTATTTTATAATGCATGATGATAACAGATACAATAAAGTTAAGAAAAGTAATGGATTTTCTCAGATTTTTTTTTAAAATTTGGTGCTTAAGGCTACTGAGTTCATGAAACTAGCCTCGAAATCAAACGCTTCTTGAAATTAAAATTCAGTGTAATTTAAGGTGTATGGCTAAACCAGCTATCATTTGAGTAAGAAATAGCCTCGATGGCAAGGTGTAAACCAAAGGATATAAATACAGAGGAAGTTCACTTGCATTACATAGTTCAGGAGATTTATTTTGTGTAGACGGATTACAAGAAGAAAAATGTTTCGTGAAAACCAAGCCGCCTTGTACACCTGTGACGATATTTTAACAGCCGGTGGGTTCAGTAACGATCCCAACCATCCCAGCAATCTGAGAGGAATCGAGAGAAAGCTTGGCGACTTGTCCCACTCGGAGAAATTATCATTGATCGCTCTTCTTCAGTTGGGATCATCCACACAAGAATCTTCATCGCAATGTCTTGATTCAGAGAAATCTGAAGTACTCTCAAGCGAACCATCTTGTTCCACCTCACCCGTCATCCAGGATATTAATGCTCTGACATGTCATATATGTGGCTGGATTAGCAAGTCACGAGCAAATCTCAAGACGCACATTCTGACTCATACAGGTAAGAATTTAATTTTGATTCCGCAACGCAGCATTCATGGATTAACGTGTTCTTTATTAAACTTAATTGATGAAATTGGAATTAATTTTTATTTCTTTTTTGCAGGCGAAAGGAAATACGTCTGTACAGAATGTGGGAAGTCCTTTTCACGTAGTGACACTTGCAAACGCCACTACCGCACCAGACACGAGAAAGAGCGACCGCATAAGTGCGATCTATGCGATCGCTCGTTTCTTCGCCGGGACCATTTGAGTAACCACATGGTCAAAGTTCATCACGTAGAAAACATTCCCTCCCGGAAAAGCCGTTAAACATCTTATATTGGATTCATTTTGATCATTTTAATTACTCATAATCATCTACTGTTAAGGAAGTTATTTCATTGGGTTTTGGTTTGCTTGTTCCCCTCTGAGATTTCTTTCAAATTCTTCTTTGTTAATACCGATGAATAAAGCTTTCATTAAAAAAAAAAAATCAAGTTCTTTGGAATATCCAGATTTTCTAATCCAAAATTAAAAACTATGGAAATTCCATAATGAAATTTCCATTGTGCAAACATTGTGTTCGGTTTTTCAATCGAAAACTTTAGCTTTTGTATTCGTAAGATGTTATATGGTCAAAGATCGTACATTAAATGTTTTTGTAACTTTTTCGAGGGCCATATGTTGCTTAAAAAGGGAAGCCTTTTCTGTAGTCTAGTTCCCATTTAAAGACGACCTCGATCAGAAACCTCTGATAGTATCCTCGAACCCAGATTTTTCATTCCTCAGGATAAGGGAAACAACTGCCGTAGATTAGCCGGCTTTGACAATGCCCTTTAGTTGAGAAGATAAGAGTTAGGCTAACATCGGCTAGCATGTTAAGAAAATTTCAGTTGAAGGTGAGTTCCACCAACTGAAAGTGCTTGTTTCGTATGGCAGCTGCGGATTTTTATTTCTGAAAATCCGAAAAGCTGATTATAAACCACGATCAAGGCAGCACAGGCAGGCTTCTGATTTAATTCTACTCTAGACCGGTAACAAATATACACCGCCTAAAACATTTGTTCTAATAAATTGGAAACTGTACTTAAATGAACCTCAGGACTCGAATAGAGCTAATTGATCATTTTAATTTACCTTCGTTAAGTAATTTTGAATAAGTGTGCAGGAAACCACAATGAAATAAAAAATTCAGCAGGAAAGGTCATAGTATCGTTGCTTCGGGATGCTAAAGGCATTTTGTTTATTAATTATCTCGAAAAGGGTAAAAAAATAACCGGGGAATATTATTCCGATCTTTTAACCGGACTAGACGAAAATTTCATGAGAAAGTCCCGGATTGCTGAAGAAAAAATCATCTTTCATCAGGAAAATGCACCTGCCCACAAAGTTGTGTTGGCAATGGGAAAATTGAGGGATCTGCACTATGACATGTTGAAACATCCACCCTATTCCCCAGATTTGGCTCCCTCTGACTTCTGTCTCTTCCCAAAACTAAACCTCTTCCTCGCTGGTCAGCGTTTTTCTTCGATTCAAGAGGTGATTGCAGCTGTAGAAGGGTATTTTGCAGATCTTACTTAGAACCACTACGATAATGGCGCTGGAGCATCGCTGGAATAAATGTATTAGTCTTAAGAGCGCTGATGTTCAAAAATAAAAATAATGTTGAAATTATAATTTTTTTTTCATTGATAGGCAGAGAACGTTTCAGACCATCCTCCTACTTCTTCCGTAAAAATATTTCAAGAATAAAACTTTACATGAGAACCAATCACCTTTTTCCAATGTCACTTTTATTTCCTCCTACTAGCTAATTTAAATTTGCATTACTCACCATTTGGCTAAATTTAACCTTTTTTTCCCTCACTTTAGATAGTAGCCGCACGTCTAATATCTAAAGGAAAAGCATGTGACTTCTTTTCTCGATGGGATAACTTCATCGGTGGTTATTTACCTTACAATATGTTGAGCTCTAATTTCGAGTAAACAATGTACGGTGCAATAAATCATGACTTCTATGGTTTAACTCCCAAACACAAAGCTTCAAGTCAACATCTCACTATTACACACCTTTCAAGCTCGGCTCCTGTGTGGAGGTATCATTTCAAAGAAGGGAATATTGAAGTTTTCAGAAAAGGGTGCTTTGTTTGAAGGAGATAAAGATTTCACGATGTTGGACGCTGTAGTTCTGGCTACATATTAAATTTCCTTTCCTTAATGAGTATTTGACAGTATCAGCGGGGTTCTATTGTATAAATATGTGTTTCTTACAAAACTTTCTCATCCTACTCTTGCAGTCATTGGTTTGATTGAAACTAGTGCTCTGTGTCCTGCTCTTGAATTGCAGTCAAGGTGGGCTGCGCTTGTGATCAATGGAAAACTTCAGCTTCCTCCAACGAATAAGCTGGTGAAAGATGTAAAAATTAAGGACACAGTAATCAGGATGACTTTTATTCCTAACTCTCGTCATCGTATTATGGCTCATTTTTATCATATTTGGACACTACAGCCACTCTCATTGGAGCTACAGATCCAAAGTTATTTTGGATGTGTTTTACTGCACCGTGTCTTCCCTATGAGTATCGTCTTCAAGGACCACAAAAGTGGTCTGGAGCACGGGAAGCAATTTTAAACTGGGAAAAAAGATTTCGGGAATCATTTCGCAAGGCTCAGTCAATTGAAGAAACATTCCACCGATCTGAGTTGGTTTCTGATGATTGGAATCATTATGGTCATCCTTGCATTTTTATGAAGATACAGTTTCCCAAATACGCATAATTAAAATATGCCAAAAAGATCATTTGAAATATTTATAAAATCCACTCTTTATCTAATAAGAACATCAACAGCTAGTTATCGAGTAAATAATGGGTGTGTTTACAACAGTGACACTATATTTTTATGATGCTCTATTTTATACGTTTCGCTGTTGATATTTTATTTCACACGTAAATATCATAAATGGAATATTTTTGAATGCCGATTTTAATTTAGCAGCGCAGATAGTGATAATCTTTATCCACCTAAAGCAAAATAATTATAATTTAAATGTTATTTATAATATTCATAGTTTTGGCCATAATCTGCATGCAAACTACAGTTCATTATGCAAGCAGATTAACTCACGTAGCTTTTTATTTGGACTTCATAATAACAATTAACAAAAGTCAACCGACTCTGAAGTTAAGATCGCATTCCTCGTTATTCTTTAATAGTTGAACAAAACTAAATGTATGTTTTTTTGAAGCGCACTTTAACTTCCATTATTTTTTTCTGTGAGAATAATATATTCTGAACTAATTTGTATAAATCAAAAATATTTCTTTTCGAAGACTTCCGTTATCTCAAAATTAATTTATGGTGTTACAATTGAATAAAAATTGCTTGTTATCTTGAAGCATACCATTTAGCTCGTTCAGATAAAAAGCACAACCTCCAAACTAATTTCAAATGAATCAGTCATATAATTTTAATTCAATGTGCGATATTTGAATAATCCTTATGAAACTGCATTCATTATGATAACTGCTGAAAACTTTTAATAATCTGTTGTATATAATATTAGTATACGTTTACTTTTATTTTATACATCTGTACATATATATATATATGTAATAATAATAAAAACGTTTCATATATAGTACTGTATTACCAGAGCATTATGTATGCCCGTTAAGGGTGCATATCAGCAATGTCATGAAGATTATTATAATTTATTATAATAATCTTCATGTACTTCACTGTACTGTTATCTCGCTGTAATAATAATAATAATAATAATAATAATAGTTTTTAAGCATTATGTTAGGTCTCAGATAAATTACATACATAGATACAGTAATAATTAAATAAATATATATATATATAAATGTAATATTTATAATACATTACAATTGTGAATAACAGAAACTTGCAAGTTAATAATATTTTTAAATATATATATTTTTTAAATAAGAATAATAATTTATTGATTTGCTAAAATATTTCCACATACAATAAACATCTTGAGTGACATTGCAACTTATAATTTTACAGAGTTCAGCACAAAGTGCTGCAATTCCTACATTGGATTTCAATTAAAATTTTTCATAATACTTTTTTGCCTTTATATTATGTACTTACAACACATGTTCTTCTAGTATTAACAATAAAGATTATACAGAATTTTTGAATACAGAATATATATATATATATATTTATTTATTTATTTTATAATATATATATTTAAGAATTTAAGAATATATATTTATTTATTATTTTTTTTATTGATCTGCTAAAATATTTACACATACAATAAACATATTGAGTGACATTGCAACTTATAATTTTACAGAACTCAGCACAAAATGCTACACCTCCAACATATGCTCTTGTAATATTTACAATAAAGACTATACAGGATTTTTGAATATAGAATTTTTTTTTTTTTACAATAATCATCTTTAGTGACATTCCAACTTGTAATTTTTCCAAAATTCAGCACTAAGTGCTGCATATGTGATTCAATTTCTACATTGCATTTCAATTAAAATTTTGATAATAATAATTTCTTGCATCTATATTTACAACACGTTCTTCTAATATTAACAATGAAGATTACATGGAATTTTTGAATAATGGATTTTGAGAAAGAGTGGTTATTCATACAAATTTCTGCATTTGCTTATAAGGTTTACTTGTAGATGAGTGAGGCAAGTTCATCCCACCTACTTCGAAGCTTGGGTTAGCTTTTATGAAGAGAGTGGGATTTACCTTCACTATTTGTGTTGTTGCTAATGTTTGTGTATGGGATGTAGGCATTGGATGCTAGTTTTTCATGATGTGTAAATTAGTGTTAATGGTTTCTTAACTTTGTTGGTATATTTTCCAGAGTTCGTTTTTTAATGTTCTGTAGTTATCTACGTGTTTTAGCTTTGTTGGTAGGTTGTTGAGTTGTGTGGGTATCTGATGTGATCTCACAAACGAACCGTGTGTGTTATTGAAGGGCGTGGGGATGTAGAGAGTTGTTGTAGGTCGTGTTATACGATATGTGTCTCTGTTGTTTCGGTAGGTGATGTTGAAATAATTCCTTGTTAATGTCATGTAGTGTTTCAGGTTTTTAATGCTCAGAATTTTGTGTATCGCCATGTGCTTGTCGGATATTGGTTGTTGCGTGTAAGGTGTCCAGATCACTGTTGACACGATTTTCCTGTGTAGTGTTTCTAATTTTGTTAGGTGGCTGTATGATGTATTTGCATAGACTGTTATTCCGTATCTGAGTAGAGATTCGCAGATACCGTGATAGTGGAGTTTTTTTTTTATATTGGATGGAATAATATCTTTAACTTGGAAGAGTTTTGCTGCGATGATCCGGAGTTTGGTGTGTAGGTATTCTATATGTTTTGTCCATTTAAGGTGGGAATCTATATAGAGACCGAGGTATTTTGCGTGTGTTACAGGTTTGATTTCGGAACATTGGCAGGTATTTTTGTTGTTAATGCAGCGGTATGTGGACAATGTATCGATAGTGATGCAGGGCGTATGATTCTTGGGTTGTGTATTATCAACATCTGTGTTTTGGTGCCGTTGATTTGAATTGAGTTTTGGTGGAAGTATGTTGTTATTTCATTTAGGTCCTCTTGTGCTTTGCAGAGAGCTGTGTTAATGTCTGCGTGGATAGATGATACTGCTAGTAGTGCAGTATCATCTCCGTATTGAAATATTTGACTTCTTATGGATATGTTATGAATATCTTTGATGTATATGTTGAATAGTGTGGGTGATAATATGGCACCTTGAGGTACACCGTGGTTTACTTGTATACTCCGACTGTGACATGTTCCTATTTTTGTTACTTGTGTTCTGTTTGAGAGGTAGTTCTTGTACCATGTATGCAGTGTTCCTCTTATACCTATTGAGTATAGTTTGGTGAGTAGTATGTCATGTTCAAGTGTGTCAAATGCTTTGGTTAGGTCCAGCATTATAAGGACGGCGTACTTGTTTTTGTCGAGAGCTTTGTTTATTGTGTCGGCGATGTCTTCTAATAAAGTAATGGTGCTTTTTGTTTTCTGGAAGCCGTATTGGTTTTGTGAGATGATGTTGTACTTCTGTAAATAGTTCTGTAGTCTGGTGTGTATTATTTTTTCTAGAATTTTTGAGATGACTGGTAGTGTAGCTATTGGTCTGTAGTTCTGAGTATCGTTTCTTTTGCCGTGTTTGTATATTGCCATAATTACTGCAGTTTTTAGTTGTTGTGGAATAATGCCTGTGTCGAATATTATGTTTAAGAGTTTCAAAAGTATTGGATTTATTTGTTCAAAATGTGTTATAAGGTCTGTGAGTCTTATTTTGCTTATTCCTGGTGTGGTCTTTGGTTTTAGTTGTAGGATTGCTTCTTTCAGTTCCTGTTTTGTTACGGGTGGAAAATACATCGTTTGTTGTTGACTTTGTGTCGGTGGTTTTTTGTTGATCGATGGTAGTTTGTCTTTTTTGAGTTGTGTGATGTTGTTTGTGAAAGCATTGTTGAATGAGTCTGCTAGTTCCTCTTGGTTTGTGTCCTGACCGAAGCTTTTTGCAATAAAGTCTTGTGCTGAAGTTTTCTTTTTTCCGGTTACTAATTCGTTGAGTGTAGCCCATGTTTGCTTAATGTTGTTGTTATATTCCAATTATATTTCTTATAATTATAATAATAATAATAATAATAATAATAATAATAATAATTTTTTTAAACATTTTATTATGTCTCAGTATAAATTACATACAATAATAATATTTACAATAAGGTTTATACAGAATTTTTGAATTTAGAATATAATAATAATAATAATAATATATATTTTTTTTATAAACGACTTATTTGTTTTTACAATGAAAATGATAAGGTTTACTATCACACAGAGTATCTGCACACACACACACAATGAAAAACATATTATCTTTTCTGTACAGTACGAAAATTCGATATACAAAATGCAGAGTACATTTTATAAATACGAATATACATTTTTTTAAACTAGCTAAATATGGATTGGCGCCAATGTGCACACAATTCACGATACAATGCAGTAATGCCGCATACACACACAATTCAATAATAATGATAATATTTTTTTTTTACATTTTATTATGTCTCAGTATAAGTTACATACAATAATAATATTTACAGTATTTACAATAAGGATTATACAGAATTTTTTTTTATGTCTCAGATGAATTGCATACATAGTTGCTGTAGTAATTATATGTATATAATATTTATAACGAATTACAAGTGTGTATAACAGATACTTGCAAGTTAGTAATTTTCTTCCTCGAAGCTTACCAGAGCTTATCTGAAGAAGATAATAGATGACAGAGGGTGGTGGTTTCATGGTTGTGTTCCTATAGTAGTCACAAGCCAGGTGTTGATTTTACTGTTTGTTGGTACATGCTTGAAAGACTTCGACTGCTATTACAGTTTACCTTGGTTTTTTTTTTTGTGCAAATAAGGTTGGATTTAGACATGGTGTGTTTGTTTCTTTGTGTTCTTGTAGTGGTAGTTTTTTGAGAGGGGTTTGTCGTGGTTTGTGTGTGCGTGTATGTGTGGTGGGGGAGAGAGAAACAGGAATTGCTCTAATTTTCATTCTCGCTATAATATTTATATAGTACCTGTTTCAGCTCTCTGTATGTTCCTAGGTTTCTTTTTTCGAACGGCAGTTTGTTTATCATGTCAGGTACGTAGAAGTTTCGGGTGGCTTTGCCGTTGTGATTGTTGTACTTATATGTTATGTAGTTTGTTGACTGTGGTCTTGTTATTTGATATGTTGTTCTGGTTACTCTATATGTTGGGCTGTAGTAGTGTTTTAACATGACTGTGTAGTGGCATAAGTGTTTCACCTTAAATATTTTGTGTTTTGTCCATGCTTCCTGCATAAGATTGGGTTGTTCCCAGAATATCAGTTTTATCTTTTTATCTTGCAACCATTGTAGCCTGTTAAGTCTGTAGTCTGCGCAGAATGCGTATGATGTGATTGCATATCTTAAAATGTTTTCACATAATGCTTTATAGATTAGTATTTTTATGTGGGTTGGGACAATGTCTTTTAATCTGTATAGTTTGCTTGTAATTATCCTAAGCTTGGTATGTAGGTAGTTTGTATGGCTATTCCAACTTTGATCTGCATCGAAGTGAAGTCCAAGTTAGCGTGTTGTTTTCACCTGTGTGATGGTTGTGAGTTTAGGTTCTACACTTTTTGTATAGGAGGATGAATGTTTGATAATGAGATATTTAGTTTCTATGGGCAGGGTTTGGGGGTTTTTGAATATCATTAGCTTTGTTTTTCCAGGGTTTATATATATGCCGTTTTTGGTTAACCAGTTAGTGATTTGATTGAAGTCGTGTTGCATATTTTTGTAAGCGATTTTTGCGGTGTTGTGAATGGATACTATGACAGTGTCGTCTGCATACTGGAAGATTTTACTTTTTAGGGGGAGTTGGCTTATGTCGTGTGTGCATATGTTAAATAGAATGGGAGATAGGACAGCTCCTTGCGGTACTCCACAGGTTACATGTACCTCTTTGCTCTGTGCTGATCCTATACGTGTGATGTGCTTTCTGTTTTTCGTGTATGCTTTAAACCACTGGATTAGACGACCTCCAATTCCGATATGGTTAAGTTTCGTTAACAAGGTTTTATATGTTAGTGTGTCAAATGCTTTTGTTAGGTCAATGAATACCACTAATGTTATTCTGTTTTTATCCAATGCAGCGTTTATTAGTGGAGTGTTGCTGTTCCTTTATTTTTTTGAAATCCATATTGTGTTTTGGGTATGATTTGAAATTTTTCAACGTATGTGGAGAGTTTCTGATGTACAATGCGCTCCATTATTTGGTTGATTACAGGCAGCGTGGCGATAGGTCTGTAATTACTTATTATGTTTCTTTTTCCCTGTTTGTGTATGGGTGTGATTAATGCAGTCTTCAGTGTTTCAGGTATGTGTCCCGTTTCGAAGATTTTATTTAACAGTTTTTGTATAACTGGAAGTGGGTCGGTTGAGTGTTTCTTGGTGTCTTTTGGTCTGATTCCGTCTATCCCCGGTCCTTTGTTAGGATTAATTTGTTGAATTGCCAGTGATAGTTCTTCTTTTGTTACTGTGGGGAACCACATCGACTGGGTTGCTCGTGGACCTAGTGGAGAATGTTCGTATGTGTGAGGAAAGGTTGTTTCTTGTAGCTTTTGGACAGAGTTCTCGAAGTGCTGATTAAAGTTGTTTGCCAAATGTTTAAGGGATTTGGGGTCGCAGGCAAAGCTGTGTTTTATTGTTTCTGAGGCAGTGGTTCTGTGTATATTGTCCAGCATTTCATTAATCAGGTGCCAGGTTTCCTTTGTCATTCTGTGCTGTTGTTAATTTGTTGCTGTAAAAGTTTCTTTTTGCCCTTCGAATCTGGGTTGTTAGGAGATTCCGTTTTCTTTTGTATTCAGCTTTTAAAGCGATATTGTTCGGCGATTTCTTAAGTTGCTTCCATAGGGTATCTTTTCTTTGTATGTCTGTTAGTATTTTGTCTGTTATCCATGGATTTTGTTTCGTTTGGGGCCGTATTTTTATTTTTGTTAATGCTTTGTTGTATATTTTGTTAAATGCAAGTTTAAGATTATTATATACAGCTTCAGCAGAGTCTAAAGATGCTATTTGCATTCAGTCTGTTTTTCTGATTTCATCGTTTACTCTTGTTTCGTTTAGAATGCTATGATACTGTTTTGTAGTCTCAGTGATTTTTATGGGTTCTGGTTCAGTGTGTAACTGCAATGCTGTGAAATAATGGTCTGCCAGTTTGCATGTTATGACGGCTGCTGTGTGGCTGTTTGGAGGGGCTCTTATATTTATATGATCGATGCAGGATGAGGTTGTTGTGTTTCCGACTATCTCTTCCCGTGTATAGGACTGTATGAATGGGGTTATGTTATATGCCGATAATAAGTCTAGGTATTGTTCTGTGTTGTTATTTATGTTCCTGATGTTTATATTAATGTCTCCTATTACTATCACGTATTCTGATGCGCCTACGTCCGTGGCTGAAAGCCATCTGTTTAGTTCTTCAAGGAATTTTGTGGTGCTTAAGTTGGGTGGTCTGTATATTGCGTTTAATATCAAGGAGTTTTTTTGTTTAATGCTTTTAATTTCGATGCATATGTTTTCTGCGTATTCTAATTTATAGTTTATTTCTGTTATATCTAGTTTATGTTTTGGTAAATATTATACCACCGCCTCGTTTTGTTTGTCTGCAGTGTTTATGTTGTTGGAAGTGGTATTAGGTAGGTGGATGCCTCTTCATTTGTCGTAGATACTTCAGTCAGTATTAAAATGTCTATGTCGTCTATATCTTCCTTCAGATAAGCTTGCAGGGTCAGCCAGTATTTTTGAATGCTTCTGATGTTGATGTGGAGAATAGATAGTCCTTTTTTGGGAACTGTCACTTGTTTCCATTCTGTTATTGATTTCAAAATGTGGCAATTATCATGTTCCGGGGTGATTACGTCTGCTTGATGGTCTGCATTCATGTTGGTTTGTGTGCTGTTCCTTCTTTACGAGTTGTCAATATTCATTTCAACGTGGCAGCGTGATGAGCTCTTCTACGGATTTTATTTCGATTGGTTTTGAGTCTTGTATCTTTCTAAGGAATATTTTGCTGTCTCTTATCCATATAAACTGGTAATTGTTTTCTGTTTTTACTTTCCTTGGTTCGTAGAATAGTTTCTGATAATATGGCGTGAGGTATTCGGACAAGTATATTGGGGTATTGCCGTGGTCTCTTTCCAGATCCTTGACTACTGGTTTTTTAATCCTGCTAGCTTTTATAATTGTAGTTTTTGTTGGGCTGTTGGTGAGTCGTACTACGACGGGAGAGGGACGGGAATTATTTTCTGTTTTCCTTTTTTTGTGGTAAGCGATGTACTGACTGGATGTCTTTTGATTCAATGGGAGAGCCAATTTTTTGGCTTAGTTGTATTACGATGTCTCTCAGATGTTCCTTAGCACCATCTATGTGGAGATAATTTTTGTACTGCTGTTGGTTTAAGAGTTCGTACTGTTGCTTTAAAGAGTTTAGTTCTTGTCGTAGTTTCGTTGATAATAATAATAATAATAATAATATACTGTTTCTACCATAATGATTTTCAGTGAGCTGCGTTACTTTGCTTATTGTCTTGAAGAGTAGTTTTTCTCTTAGTAAACAAATTTTATTTAGTAAATAGTAAACGAAAGAAATGCTACTCTGAATACGACATCGAAAGTACGAGAAGGTACTTTATTTTATTTATTTATTTTTATTTTTATTTGTTTATTTATTTTTGTAAATACCGCTAACATTAACGAGATTCTCAGTCGTAAATCTGTTTAATACAGTGTCAAGAAGATAGATATTTTGGATGATAATCAACATGGGATGTCAGACGTTTTTATTATTATTTTACCATTTTATTCATATTGTGCGTAAACATATCTTCCCAAATTTATTTGTCCTATCTGAAAACTGCATGGTAATTTATCTGTTGCCAGTATCCTGTACTTTGTCCTGAGTGATTGATATTTTTGTATTAATACAAGTTGGAAATTGTGCGACGACCCTCTTATTCTTCTCATCAGTTTTACAATAGAGTCATTTGTCTGGAATTAAACTGGATTTATTGCAAATGTTTTAATTGTTTCATTATAAATGTATAACCGTAAACATAGAAGTTGATAATACGAAAATGTTCACTAGATGGCATTGCCATTCATATTATCAGTGAACATTTGAATATGAGCGACCTGTTTCAAATAAATCAGAAAATAATTCCTTTTAAAAGGAAAGGCACAGAGTGAGAAAGAGAGAGAGCCGATCACTTAGGTAATAAACAACAGAGGGCAACACATTGAAGTGGGACGAATTTCCTCTTCTCCTGTAAGATCATTCTCCTGCTAATTCGAGATAATCAGATGACTTTGCGAAGCCATATTTTATATCTAGAGATCAAACAGATGCAATCACGATTCCCATGTTATCTAATCCAGACACACGAACACACACACACACACACACACACACACACAACGGATCTCTTTTGTTTATAATTAATTTTTCTCAGGTGTAAAAAAGTTAGGCGTCATTTTTTAAAACCACGTTTACGGATATATGAAGCAAATACTGAAGAATTCTCGGTGTCTTATTCATGCAAACAACGATTCTCTATCAGTTATTCTTAGAAAAGTTTCCAAGAGTAAGTAATTGCTGTTTTGATTTATTAACGCAGTTCTGCTCAACTTTCAGTTAGCAATTCATGTGTGACGTCATTTTGACACCGTAAAGTCTCTCCCTTACCTCATTGGGTTTTGGGAGTGAAGCTTTCTGCTAGAAGAAGTGGGAGGGTCGCAGATGCCCTTTCCACAAAGAGTTAGTAGAACGTTACAATCATCCATCTCCCTTGCGGGATTCCAACTCGCAGCCTCTTGGTGCAGAGCGGATGCATCAACCCCTCGACCTGGCAGGCAACAATCTCGCGATTTCATTATATTGTTGTTTCATTTTCCCCCCTTTCTTGTCTTAAACTTATGTTTCCCATCTTTATTGCGCATTTGTTGTAATTTTACATGAAATATTAATCAAGACCTTTGAGGGATTGTCGTCAGAAAAACGTCAGACTAAAAAAAAATATTTTTTTCTATTCCATTCTGAAAAAAATATTTTTTCATTTTGTGAAAAAATATTTCATTTCATGTATCTTTCATTTTATGACAATAAACTTCTTTCATTTTTCTTCTTCTTCTTCAACCTTCTAGTTCTGTCCACTGCTGGACGAAGGTCTCCCCCATGATTTTCCCGACCACTCAGTTTTCTTCCTCTCCCATCCATCTCACTCCTGCAGTTTGTTCCAGTTCATCCCTTCACCTTCTTCTCGGTCTTCCTCTTTGTCTTGCTCCATCCATTGGTCTCCACTCTGTTGTTTTTCTAGACCATCTCCCGTCACTGCATCTGGCAATATGGCCAGCCCATCTCCACTTAGCCTGTTCAATGTATTTTACGACTCCTGTTTGAGATCTTATCCAGATCTTTGAGTCTTCCTATCTCTTAATGTTATTTTAACATACTTCTTTCCATGCGATGTTGTGTTTTTCTCAGCTTTTTGTTTAGGGCTTCTGTTAATGTCTATGTTTCTCCTCCGTATGTTAGGACAGGAAGTATGCACTGGTCGAAAGCTCTCCTTTTTAGACTCACAGGGATGTTACTTCTGAATAAGTCTGTAATTTTCCCATAAGCCATCCATCCAAGGTGAATTCTTTGTCCAATCTCTGTTCTTTGGCAATCCTCAAAGGATAACAATCGACCAAATATACATATGAAGTAACTTGTTATATTTCATGGTTTTCAGCTTTGACAGTTCTATGGTTAATATATTTATTCACCACTATTTTTGTTTTTTCTCCATTTATTTTTAATCCAATTACTCTGGAGGCTTCATTTAGCTGATTTAGCCTAGTCTTCCAGATCTTCAAGATTATCTGATGATGCAGCCTTTCTCCATTTATGTTTATTCCTTTTGTTTCCCAATCAAGGATTCTGAAGACTTCCTTTGGTACAGCTGTAAATAATTTGGGCGATATCGTGTCGCCTTTTTGTATTGGGAACTTTTCACTGTTTTTATGTAATTTAATTACAGAAGTTGTATTATTGTTAACATGTTTCAGTGTTTCAATATGTGGTTTCTAAGTTCCCTGGGTTTCAAGAGCTTTCAATGTTGCAGATGTTTTAACTGAATCAAATGCTTTTTCGTAGTCTATATAGGCCAGACATAAGGGTTTATTGTATTTCTATGAGCTGTCTTAATGTGTGAATGTGGTCTAAAATGTTGTAATTCTTTCTAAATCGAGCTTGTTCACAGGATTGCATTCCGTCGAGTTTAGATTTTATTCTATTATTTATAATTTTTGTGAAAACTTTATATAGGGTGGGGAGTAGACTTATAGGTCTGTAGTTTTTAATTTCTTCCTTATTGCTGTTTTTAAAAATTAATATTAGAAGTGAATTGTTTTTATTACAGGTATGAATTTTAAATTTATACCTGTAATAAAAACAATAGGAATTATGAAAATACCCAATAGGAATATTGAAAATTTCATTACTAAGTAAAAAAAGAATAATTTTTGTAAATTTATTTGAAAAATTATTTGAAAATTGGAAAGTTTCTGCATTGTATTGGAAGATGTTTATTTTTTGCATATTTTAAAGCGAAGAATTTAATTAGACTTCGTGAAAGTTTCATTAATTCTCAAAAGAATTCGCACCAAATAATTTTCATTTTAAACGGAAAATGTCTTATCGTCATTTGCTAAAAATTTATTCAAATAAAGCCAGCTATTCTTGCTTTGCTTTCCTGCTATGGACGCATTAAGACAATGATTGATCAGTTCTATTCAGCTGTTTGTAACTGAATGGAAATGAAGGAAGCTCAGTGCGTGGTTCGCCTGGAAACTATCGTTTTTGGTCCTGCAAACAGGCAAAGAGAATACACGTTTACATAATAAAATACTTATTTTAGCATCAGATTCTACTGTCTTAGTCTCACTAGTTAATCCACCTCTACACACTGCGCCATCTATCGCCCACTAATAGTATATTGCGAAATTCTTATTTTGCCTGTTAATCGCGTGTGTTTTCTGCACAATTTCCGTCTGTGCAGGATGAAGAATTTCAGTTTCTGCGATTAAAAAACATTCTGCCTTCTTGGGGAAAAAAAAAAGTCTACATAAAGATTCTTTTCGTGATGGCGAGGATCGAATTCATTTCTTTTACTGCTGAAAGAAGCATTATTGGACTCATTCGACGTATTTAACATTTTGTTCAAGAGATTGAATAACCAGCATTTTAATAATTATTCCATTCGATTTTACTATATTATAATTAATTTCTTCTATTATAATTACTTTCATTTCTTTATTCGGATAATTTAGAATTTTACGTGTTAATGATTCTGTTCTATCTAATTTTGTCTCTCCTTCTTTTAGATTCCATTTTTTTCTGTATAAGTTTCTAATTTTCCTTTTAGCTGACATTCTTCATCTTTTAACTTGTTTATTTTCAATTATCAAAAGATACCCATTTTCTATAAGCTTAAATTTGCATCTTTATCTTATCATACTTAATCTTTATTTATTTACCCGATTTCCTGTTTCATTTTTTTTTCTTTTATCCTCGACTGGCTGCTTTCTTTATTTGATATTCTTCCTTACTGTTTCAATATTTTCATTTACCTCTTTTTCAAAGTAAATTCTCCCCTAGTTTTTTTTCGTGCAATATTCCAACGTTTTCTTCCCGTAAATATTTTATTCGAAATAAACTTTTTATCTTTTTTTTTTTTTTAAATCTTCAGCCATTTTTGGAGGTTTCGAAATACTCTTAATAATTGCATAATGGTCCATGTCTAAATATAAACGTATGTTACCTTTGAAAATATGTTTTCTACTGGATTTAATGACCTGAGATCATGAGATAAAAAGACTATACAGTACAAAAAAAAAAAAAAAAAAAGAGCACTCGAAAACTCAATTTATTCCTGTTTGTATTTGAACAGAAAAGTTCAGGCCAAGGCCACGACTATTACATGTTGTAATACGACACTTTCAAGAGGCGACATCTATGAGTAACATTTAGAATGATTAAAATAAACACAATAAAATTGATTTAGAAAATAAATCAGTTGAATGGTACTCCGCAGGACAGGATCGTTAAGCTGTAGAATTTTGAGGGGAGAAAATACCGAATCAAGACATTTTAAAATTCCAATTGCTTTAATGACCTTAACAAAATAACTCTTATTTATTTATACAAGTCACATCATTTAAATTTTATCTCGTCATGATGTTTATGAATAAGGAGATAACGCTACTGCGATGAACAGAAGGCACATAAGAAATAATTAAGGAGATCATACCAATATAGACATGTAAGGAAATATGCTAAGATGCTTCTTATTAAGTTCAATAGAGAACTTTTTATGTGAAAAAAACGAAAGATAAAAAGTGCTGAAATATCTGAAAAGAAAAAAAATCTAAAACATTTATATTTATCAATTGAACCCCTGAAGAGTGATCGTTATGTATTGAAGTGAATATTTGCCATTTCATTTGCTATGGGAATTATGAATAATCTAAAATGCGTGTGTGTGTGTGTGTGTGTGTGTTCTCCGAAACGTTTATCCGTTTTGCAAGATGAAAATGTTTGTGAACTCTGTACGACATCATCTAACTCACCCTCCTTTAAAGAATCCTTATTCAAGTTCTTCGTCCTCGAGATGGGATACGAATCGAGGTCTTTCCAACAAGCAAAACTTTCGCGAGAGTTACGAAATTAAACAAAACACATGGGCTTAACAGTTTAGGACTCGATTAATTCACAATTAATTTTTTTTAAATAAATAAAATAAAACAGCTAATGCTTTTTTATTCCGGAAAGGGGGCGGTCGAAGCAGTTCATCCCTAACCATTTGGATACTTGAGGGACAGCCGATCTCCACCATCTGACAATCACGGATAGCTGGCCCAGGACTATCAATGATTTTAAACGGCATTTAGGCAAGAGAGAGTAAGGCACACAACTGTCTCAAAGAACTTATCATAGTTTTCCCCGCAACAGAGCAATTAAATGAATAAAGGTTTACAAACTTACCTAGATATGCGAAAATTTCATTTTCTTAAAATATTAGAACATTATAAGGAATACTTAAAAGAATAATTAGTTAAATTAATTAATAATTAAATTAAAGCAATAATTTAAAACATATGAGATGGTGTGGGATATTTAAAAGCATTCGTCGATTTTTGTGGGGCTATCTGAAGCCCCTTTTAAAAGAAATAACAGAGACAAATGTCCACATTCTTTATATTAGAACTTTTTATTATCCACTTCTTTACCTCTTCTCATCCCCTCTAAAGTTGGACAAAAAAAACAGCTTTGTTGTTTGTATGCCTTTGAACCTTCAGTTACGTTTTTGTGCTTGTCAGGTGAGCGACTCAGTCCTCATTAAAATGAGATTGACTGACTTTTGCCACATGCTGCTGAACAGTTTGCCAGATAAAACTTTTGCACCTGATCAACAAAAGAAAGAAATCTTTGCGTGAAGATCGAATTTTCGGACATATTGCACCTGTGTATTGAAAGACATCTTTCTGCATTGAAAAATGCAAAAATAAGCACTTCCTCTTCTCCTTCTTAAGCTTCACGAACCCTTAAGTTTCTTAGCTGCGAGTAACACAATTCTCCATTTTTTTTCTATCCTTAGCTACCTCCTTCCAGTTTCGCAGTTCAACTCTTTCGTGTGCATTTCGTTCGTTGTTATCCATCCATCTTCTGCAGGGTCTTCCTCTAGGACGTTTTCCATTTGGATGATGTAAAATATTCTCCTCACTAGCCTGTTATCCTCCATTCTTTCCCGGTGTCCTAACCATCTGATGCGATGAGCTCTGATTTTGTTTATTATTAGTGGATTCTTATAGAGTTCTTTATTTGCTCACCTTCTCCATTCGTCTGGCATAGGATCTTCGGGCCAAATATTTTTCTTAGGATTTTGTTTTCGAAGCGTCGGAATTGATCTTCATCAGCTTTTGTTATATTCCATGTTTCTGCATCATATATACAACTGGTTTAATTAGCATTCTGTAGGTACTTATTTTAGATTCATATGACAGATTTTTAGACGAGAGGAGATGCTGAAGTGATAAACATGATTTATTACCTGCTTGGATTCTCATCTTTATTTCTTTTTGGATCTTTTTTCTTTAGTTATTATAGAGCCTAGATATTTAAATTGTATTGAGGTTTTCAATATCATGTCAGCAAATCGAATAGTTGATAGCTTATTGAGTCATCATCTCTAGATACTTTTAAATATTCTGTTTCATTTGGGTTAATATTAAGACCCATTTTTTCGGAAGCGGTTTTAAGGTTTATAAAAGTCTCAGTTATATCATCTGCACTTTCTCCTGTGATATCAATATCGCCTGCATACCGCAGGAATGATACAGAGCATGATACATACTTTTAGCTGTTTCTCGAATTGCATTTTCCAAAGCTATGATGAATAATATAAAATGTGATATTGCATTAAACCTTGTTTCAAACCTGTGAAGATGTTGAATGGCTCCGACAATATGTTGTTAGCGAGGACTCTACATTAATATTCCTATACAAACATTTTCACCAGTCTGATTAATTTTTCTGGTATGCCAAGTTCTTTTAAGATTTTCTATAGAATTGCTCGACGTATGCTTTTTAGAAGTCAGTGAAGAGATCATGACTTTGTATTCCCAATTTTTCTCTAGAATTTGTCTCAATGGTTTGATCGATTTCTTCTGAATCCTGATCTTCTCCGAGATTCTCCCCTGCATATGGGATAATTCTTTTTAGGATAATATCAGACAGGATTTCGTAACCAGTATTTAAAAGTGAGATGCCCCTGTAGCTTTCACATTTCCTTTTGTCGCCTTTTTTGTGGATGGAGATTATTATTGATTCTTTCTAGTCTTCTGCCAGTTTTTCATTTTTTCATCTGAGTTTAATTAGTGCGAACAGTTTGTTAGTTAATTCTTTTCCTCCGTATTTAATTTGTTCAAATGTGATTTTAACAAATCCTGCAGCTTTATTATTTTTAAGAGTTTTAATACTTGTTTCTATTTCACTAAATGATGGCTCTTTGACTTCCGGTTCAAGGAGTAAATTTTGGCTAGGAATGTTGCTTTGGGATTTTGGCAGTTTAGCAGCTGTTTGAAGTATTCCCTTCACGTTTCAGTCACCTGTTTGTCATTTGCAATAATCTGTCCTTTAATATCATTAATTATTGCAGTTCTTGACTGATAGCCTGTGTTTAGTTTATTTATACCTTGAAAAGCGTTCCTTGCATTTTTATATCTATTCTCTACATCCGTTTTATCAATTAATTCTTTTAGATGTCGTGTTTTTTCTTGCCTAATAATTTTGGAATGTTGAATGTTCCTCCACCTATGAGAAATAAATAATATAAGATTATGGTTTTCTTCATTTAAAATATCTACAAAAAAATTTACTGCTACTATATAGAACATGGAATAGTTCTTCTATTATATAATTGCCTACGTTATTACAAATATTTTCAGAATGAGAGTTTAAAAAAACAAAACATCGTCATTAAACCTTTCTGAAAACTTGGAGTGCTGGTGTCATATCCAGATAATTGGACCATCACGAACACTCTCTGAAAAGTGCCTGCATAAACTCGTCAATCAAATTAGACCTTTCTGAAAACTTGGAGTGCTGGTGTCATATCCAGATAATTGGACCATCACGAACACTCTCTGAAAAGTGCCTGCATAAACTCGTCAATCAAATTACGATAACGATTATGGAAAATGGGATACACTGAATGTATTCCAAAGAATTACACTGAGCCCTAAGAACAGCAACAGCTTCGATAGATTTGCTGAAAAGAATACTAAAGAGAGCATTCTGCATAATAGCAGAGAAAACATGCAACCAAAAGAATAATTATATTCGAGGGTCAATTAAAGGGGCCTCCATCGTCTTCCAAACATTTTCTTCTAGAATAAGAAATCTTTGTTAGAGACCACTAAGGAAGAATCTCAACTGCACAAGTGCTCTTTTCAACCTGCACACTACATGGGTGTATGCAAATATGTTCGGAAAGGGTATTCTGTTTGTTAGCAACCACCATTTTCATTTTCTTTTCTTTTCTTTTATATAGGGACGTTGTAATCGTGAACGTTCTTCCTACTGTGAAATATGCGATCTTACGAAGGATGAGAAGAAATAATTGTTTCCTTTCATTTAGTCAGAGCTCTGCTATTTGGGTCTGTTTGATCTGTAAATAAAGATAATTATGTTTCCTATTAATATACCACAGGAGGTTGAAATATTTACTTTTTCCTTTCTGCTGAATTTTCCTTCCTTTCCTGCGCATAAAGTACGGTTTACTTAAAACTTAGTACTCTTTATAACAATTTTGATTTCGTGGAACAGATCCTCATCGCTTTTTTGAATAGAATGCAAATAAAGTAGGCCCTGACATTATGATGGAGCTCCCATCAAAGTAATCTTCTGAATTTTTTTTTTTTACAGCTTAAATGATTGTATAGCAGGAGAACATTTTAATAACGATAGCAAATATTTAGTCGAAGCAACGCACTAAGAGAGAAAGGGGAGATTTTATGGCGGAGATGCGCTGTTATTACTTCTTTATTTCTGGGACACAAAAGTTCAATTATAAGCCAAAAGTCGCCCGTTCCTCAAAATGACGTCGAATGGAAAAAAATGTTATTTTCGAAGGTCGATGAAAAACAGAAATTGAAGTTAATGTATTTATTTACAAAACGGTGTCATTAACTTACCTTTTTCATGGAGTGAAACACATGAATTCCACAACTAGGTTCATTGGAAATTGTTATCTGTCTCGAAAACATGAAAACATCCAATGATATCGTTCGATCAACATCCAAACGAACGTAGATACAGAGTGAGTGTCACTGCACAATTGCAAGCATTTACAGCAGCGCGTGTCTTGGCAATGATAATAATGTTTACAAGCTTTCATCTCATTAAAACTCTTAGAGGATGATAAATAACTTAGTTGTCAGTATTGTATTTTTCATTAAAAGTGCTGCAGTGTTATGTATGTATTTTAACCAAAAAAAAACCCCTAACTTTTAAACATTGCATTCGTTTCCCAGGTGCAGAGAAAGGCGCGTTTCATAAACGCACGCAGATGTCAGTTCGTAATCTACTAGGATCTTCCGAAATGTGTCGATTGTGTATCCGGTTCGATTTCGAGAAATCCAGAAAAAAACTGCATTTTTCAGAAATTTGAACATGAGATTTCTTCACGAGTTGGTTATCAAATATTTTCCCTCTGCACAGTAGCTGTGTGTGTGTGTGTGTGTGTGTGTGTGTGTGTGTGTGTGTGTGTGTGTGTGTGTGTGTGTGTGTGTGTGTGTGTGTGTGTGTGTGTGTGTGTGTGTGTGTGTGTGTGTGTGTGTGTGTGTGTGTGTGTGTGTGTGTGTGTGGACACTGATAAAGCATCATATCATCACTCCATCATTAAGGTTCCCTCCATGAGCATTTAAAATAGCAGCGCGTGAAACTCACCTGGTTTCAATAAACTGAGATTCATTCGCATTCAGAAACTAATAGTTTCTAGAAAGCGCTGCCCAGGGGAGGGGGGAGGATGAGATCTGTTTTAGCGTTAGCAGAGTTTTGCACTGAAGACCATCATCAACATTTACAGGAAATTCTTGAAGATACGCAACACTTACATCATCACAGAGCGGTGATGGAAATGGAAAACCGACGCCCGTATGAGACGACGAATTCGTCTTTAATCGAAAGGCCCTGATGAAAATTTTTCACGCCTGGACGGGATTCGAACCCGAGTCTTTTCAACCAATAAGCTTCGTTAAAAGTAACTGTGTCTCCTTTTCTTAAATAAAGAATGAAGCGATTCTTTCTTTCTTTCCAGAATTAAGCGCCAACGCAAAATGCCCATTAATGCAAAGAAGGAAGATAATCCATGAATAACACAAAAGCGAGAGAGATTTTAAAAAATGTAAACACTGAAACAGTCAAAAAGTAAAACATAATTTATTGTCCTCCCTTGAAATAGAATGCAAATCTAATTAATGAGTATTCACTAAAATAAAGAGCCAAAAAGGCTTCACTTCGGCGATGCAAAATTAATATAAATCAAGTGGATATTAAATCCAGCATTATTTCAAAGCCAAATGTAGAAACTATGAAAGTTTCGAAAGAATATGAACCTGTGAAACTAAAAAAAAATGCTGACCAGAGAGCTTACGGTAATACACTCGCCAGCATTCACGAATTGCCCTAGCACGGAATGCGTAGAATACATGAGCTCTTCCCGAAGCATGTACATATTCGCCTTTATTGGTCATAATAATGCACATCTTATAATAGAACATAACCGTAAAACGATATTCTGATTTATCGCTGAAGTCCTAAGCGAGAGTTTCACGATAAATCAGAATATCAAAAATGTGCTGGGAGTGAGTTCACCTTTTTTTAAGTTTCATTCTTGTTTTATTTTATTTTTTTAATTCCTCGCGTTGCAGTACCCTAACTATAGGACAATGACCAGAGCACATCAACTGCACACACACACACACACACACAAATATATTTCGAGACCTAACCAACACCTGCTCTAGGTATCCCCTGTTCATTTGCTGATGCAATCACAATGCGACCAACATGTTTCGAAGAGCTCTGAAGAAAACTAATTTCATGTCTTGGACGCACTAATACTTGACCTGTGGATCCTTATAGCACTTACACACCACACGCTTCTGTTCGAGATGGTCATAACAAACAAAAAAAGCCGCTGTATCGAGCCATATTCTTCTAAACAATAAATGTATTTTAATACCCAGATTAGAAGTAAAGCAAAATATGTTATCCTCATCGTCCGATCTAGATTTTGGTTCGATATCCATGTCTGTTTAACAGCACTACCATCTCTTGATGCCAAAAGATCAGTCTTTCTTAGGTTTACTTCAATCCCGATATTTGCCTCCTCTCTCACTAACCATCCTTTCTATTCTAACCATTTCTTTGATTGTCCATATTGCATCAAATCTTTTAACTTTAATGTTATCAGTTCTACCGCAACATTGATGAACATGTAGCAAGTCACTTTGAATCCACATCCAGCCCTAAATGTAGTATTCATATTATAACTGCCGCTATACATACGAGGTAGGAAGGGCTTTTATGCTACTCCTAACCAGATCTATATATTCCAAGACAGAAAGCATTCTTATTCCTTCAGGGACCGAAAGATGTTGAGAGGAAACAACCTTCTTCAGCTAAAGTGCTTTAGGACTAAAGGATATAGAATTTTTTCCCATCTCACCCTTTCGATAGAGTCAGAAACATTATTAAATCTTACTACCATGGCTGCCTTTATAATTTTCGTTGGATCAAACGAATTCTAAAGGCAGCCATGGTAGTAAGACATCAGCTATTACTACCATGGTCGAGATTATATACAACAATAATAAATAGTATAATTTAATTTATAATTTAAATAGTTTTAAAGAATGTGTGTGTGGAATTGTATCTTCATGATTTGAAGAGTAAGCTGTATTTAGAAGAGCTAAATAGAGCTATAAATGAAGAGCTATTTATGTATTCAAATAAATTAGAAATGTCAACACCATCTCGTTTTTACACAAATCTCAACGACAATCATTTTACTCGAATTTTATTAGCTTCTTTAGAAGTCAATTTCAAATACGAATTCGAATTTAAATTAAAATAACATAAAACTGTTAGCAAAAGTATATCAATACCGTCATATTTAAGTTAGAGTTGAACCTGAAAGTATGGTTGCTGCCAACACGAAAATTAAGACATTTAATAAATATTCAAGTCAAACACGAAATCCCACCCACCACCCGAACTTCATTATGCACGTGGAACAAACCCAAAGCACTTTCATCCCTTCCGTTAGAATAAGCACCGTAACTACCACGATCCCCCGCTCCACCTACGGCACGGCATTCTCGGAAACCTCCTCCTGCCGCTGCCACACGCCGTCGAGGTGGTCAAGTGCTGTCGGACTCATCCCCGGGCAACCTTACTTGACGCCTCACAGGAAAATCTCAACCGCTTACTCCGACCCACCTCATCAACAAACGCTAGTAGCTCCGAGATCGCCCACTGACAGAAGTTCATCCAGCACTTACTTGCACCCCTCCATGCTTACTCACAAAGCCGTAGCTAAGTGAATTCGCAAGGAGAGCCGAAGAGCAACGATCACAATTCCAACTGATGCCATCGTGCTATTTGTAGGCTTTGCTTTCATTATGTCGTCATAGGCTTAATTGAAAATAATAGGGGCTTGGTTTCTTCTGCTTCTCTCTACACAAACAATGCTATGTATTCATTATTATGAATTATTATTGTTGATATCATTTTTATCATTTAATAAGTGAATTCAATCGGATGGTGTACCACATGAACTGGGAGGTGTGGGACGTTCTGATAATCAGTATGAAGGAAGAGGTAGAACCATCTAATTTACACATTTTACATCTTTCCTACGAAGTGGTGTACACTTGATACAATGCTGCTACAGCATTTGCAATATCCTCCGAGAAGAAAAGTCTTTCACTTGTTACCTTATCTTTTTTTTTCTAATTTTTTATCAGAACTTTCCTCTCTTTTCTTGTAAAGGATTATGATTGGATTGGAGCAAATAGCGTATAAAGGGAGATGTCCGGTAATCATCTGCTGCCAGAGTGCGTAAACCCAGTTAAGAAATTCGGAGGTAGCGAAGGGATGGTATGGCGCTGTTTTCCCTGATTCGCACTCGGACCTCAGTTTGTGGTGCAAAGAACACGGACCTCCATGATGTACCTGAGTGTTCTGTAGAATCGAGTGCTCAATTTCCTACAATATCAGAATTGCATCAGAGCGGGTGTACACTGGATGAATCAAGACATCTGGAAGAAGCAGAACATGAGTGGTTATAACAACCAATTGCATACAATGCGAGATCGCTGACTCGCTTGATAGGGGTAGTAAAAGTGCATTATGAGCAGCAGTTCGCTAAAGGGGCCAAAAAAAAAATCCTTACGAATCAAAACAACTGGCTACGTGTCGAATGTTTCGATATGTGGAACAAAGGATGATTATGGAGGATCGCATTAACTGGTGAAAATGGAGGAACGATGCGGATGATATAGTTGAGGGATTTAATGAGACATTCATAAAAGTATTTCATTCTTATGAATGTAACATCATGAAGAACTTGAATGCAGTGCGAAAGTAGGAGGAGGACGATGAATAGTTAGTGTGTGAGCAGGAGGTTCAGTGTATGAGGAATTGAATAGACTTGATGTACATAAGGCTGTAGAATTTCATTCCATTTCACCACGCGTTTTGAGGGAATGTTCCGGAGAGTTCACAGCACCTGTAGACTTCTTTTAGACGTGAGTCTTTCACTGAGTAAAGTTCCAAAGGAGTGGTAAAAGGGTACAATTGTTCCAAATTATAACGGAGGTGATAAGAGTAGGGCTTTGAATTATAAGCCACTCTGTGTGTCTCGAGTTATGGTTAAGGTGTTAAAGAGGTTAGTTAGGGTCAAGATTCAGAACCGGGTTGACAACAGAAAAATACTTTTTCGTAGCACCATGGATTTGTTAAACGAAGATTTAGCAAACTTCTTACTTTTTATAATAAAATGACAAATGCATTGGAAAGGTTGATGCATCCACAATGGTATATATTAAGATTTTGCCATCGAATACGCTGGCTTAATGAGCAAGTAAGTGGGACTTTCATTTGATAAGTGCGAGGTTTTGAAATTTGGGAAGCAGAGATGGGATATAGAGTACACAGTCGGTGAAAATAACTTAGAAGAGATAGAGGAGATGAGAGATCTGGGCGTGTTTGTGGAAAAGGACCCAAAATCTCGGGGTCATGTGGCTAAGGGAAATGACGAGGAGAGCACTGACTTGTAAAAATAAGGATGTTATGATTCCCTTGTATAAGGCTTCGATCAGGCCTCATATGGATTACAGTGCACAGAATTGGTGAACTGGTTTTCAAACAGATGATGTATTGGAAAAGGTCCAGAGACGACTGATTAAGATGGTTTCTGGTCTCTGGAATGTTGACTATGAAGACAGATTGAGAAAATGCAATTTACAGAAATTGGTTCATAGAAGGATCGAGACAAATAACAAGATTAATATCAGGGAGGTTTTCATATAATGGATGAAGAAAGAGAGAGAGAGAACAAGGTCATGCATGGAAGCTGAATAAGGAGAGTGTGAGCAAGGGGTGAGGGGCAAGTTTTTTGCATGGAGAGTGGTGAGTTCTTGGAATGATTACCCGAGTGGGTGGTGAGCGCGGAGACAGTGAAGATATTTACGACACGGTATGATAAACTGTGTGTCACTGTGGGACCTGCCGCGATGAGTCTTGACTCCATGAGATTTGTCGATAATATTTGTATTGCTCTTAAAATATCTACATATATTATACAATAATCGTCGTAAGTGACATTCCAAGAGGTCATTTTACAAAGTTCAGCAACTAAATGCTGCAGATTATGGTTCATTTTTCACATTTGATTTCTGTAAAAAAATTCAATATTTTTATCGAAAGGCTTCACTTCGGCGATGCAAAATTATAAAAATTAAGTTGCTATTGAATCCAACATGATTTAAAAGACGAATCCAGATACTATAAAACTTTCGTGCCGAATATAATTAGAAACTATAAAAGTTTCGGCGACGTTTGACCAGAGAGCTTAACGGGAATACACTCGCCGCCATACTACCCCAGCCAAACGATAGGAAGCACGATCGCTAGTAAGCGTCCGTATATTCTCCTGCGATTATTTGTTTGAGGTTTCACTAGCCTGAAAGCTGTTTCAAACTCATTGGTTTTCGTCAGAGACTTGGCAGAAACCTAAGAGAGCAAAAACCCAAGTACTGAGGAACTCGAAGCCTGGGAGAGATGTGTTTTCCGTAATCGAACTCTCGGTCGGTGCGTAACATATTCACTAAAGTGTTTATTAAAATAAAGAGCAAAAAGGCTTCACTTCGGCGATTCAATAATTTTTATTATTAAAATTATGAATATATATTATGCATTTACAAAACATGTATTGTTCTGTGTTTAAACAATGAAATTCTCGCTATTTTTCCTCTTTTCTGTGTAACATACTAATAGTACTTTCTGTAGTTGATACTCTATAGTAATGGTTGAATAAGATCACATTTTTACAGTATTTATACAATAACAATATATTATATATATATTTACAATTTTTGCTTTAATGTATTTAAGCTGTAACTCCAGTACTTAAATGTAAAAATTGATTTTTTCATTTGTTCTACTCGTGTTTTGCTGTTAGTATTTTGTGTTCTGACATTGCGGTGTATATCCGTGGGTGGTCCGAAAGGTTCTCAGCCTAACAATGAAAAAACGAATTTATAATTTCAAAATTATTTTTAGTTTTCAACGTAATATTCCTGAAGACGAAAACATTTATTCCGGTGATGCTCGTGCTTCAGCGCCATTAAATCGTACCTGTAGATGTTCTCAGTAAGATCTGCAAAATACCCCTCTGCAGCTTCAATCATCTCTTGATTGGAAGAAAAACACTGATCAGCGAGGAAGAGTTTTAGTTTTGGGAAGAGATAGAAGTCAGAAGGAGCCAAATCTGGGGAACAGGGTGGATGTTACAACAATTCATAGTGCAGATCCCTTAATTTCCCCATTGCCAAAGCACCTTTGTAGGCAGGTGCATTGTCCTGCCTACAAAGGCGATTTGTTCTTCTGCAAACCTGGTTTTCTCTCACGAATTTGTTCGTCTAGTCTAGTTAAAAGATCTGAATAATATTCCCTGGTAATTGTTTTACCCTTTTCAAGAATATTATTAAACAAAATGCCTTTAGCATCCCAAAACACCGATGCCATGACTTATTTTCTTTAGCTCTGAGCGACTGGCTTCTGTCCACAGTTTGGACTGCTGTTCGGATTCTGGTGGATGATGGTGAATCAAAGTCTCATCCACAGTAATAAATCGAGGCACAAAATCAGTTTTATTCTTGTTAAAACGCTCCAAGCACTGTTCAGAGATTTCCATGCGAGTGCGTTTTTGATCAGCGTGGCACCCATCTTGCGCAAACCTTTTCATTTGCAATTCTTCATACAATGTGTAGAATACAAAACATATTCTACACGTTCTTTAGAAATGTCTCTTCGCCGGTCATCCAATATCATTTCGTGCACTGATCAAGGATTTTTGGTATTGTTCCACTTTTTGGACGTCCTTCACGTGCATCGTCTTCAAGGCTGGTACGGCCACGTTTAAACTCGGCAGCCCATTTCTTAATTGTCAGAAACGAAGGGGGAAGATTGCCCATAAACGTTTATGAACTTCGAGTAAATTTCTTTTGGCGGTAAACCTTCTTTTGGCGGTAAACCTTCTTTTGCAAAGAATTTCATAACCGCACGATACTCAATTTTATCCATTTCAAGGGATACAGACAACACTTTTGCTTCAGACAGCTGTATAAAAAAAACTACTTGATAAAAAGACTTGCAATTTCACATCAATGCGTACGACAGATGTTCTAACTTAGAACAGAAACTTGTTGGCGATAATGTTGTCACTTATGGTCGAGGCCGAGAACATTTAATATCTCGTCCTCGACCCGCGTAATGTCGGTATTGTTAGTTTGTTCCCAAAAAATAAGTTTTATGATATTGTACTGTAACAACATTAACCTATTTCTTTTGTACAGAACGCATACGTTGTTATAGCGTATCTTAGTATATTTTGGCGTAGTGCTTTGTATATTAGTGTTTTAGGCGTATGGGAACTATGTCTTTTAACCTGTAGAGTTTGCCAATTATTGTTCGGAGTTTGTTGTGTAGATGGTTTATGTGGCTATTCCAGTTCATATCTGCATCAAAGTAAATTCCAAGGTATCGTATTGTTTCAACCTGAGTGATTGTAGTGGTTTTGCTGTTCTGTGTGTTTTTATGTTGGAGAGTGGATGGTTACATATATTGGTTAATAATGATAATAATAAGTCGAAGACAACAATGAAATATTCGGAGGGGGTCAAATCCTAGCTGCAAGCAAGAAGTCAAAACCCACGTCATTTCTGGATAATAAGTGACCCTCAGCTGTACTCTACAAGCAAGATTGGATGCAATATTTCAAAAATCTGTTCTATCAATCACGGAAACGAAAAAGAGAAATACAACCTGAAAAAAAAATCATTCTCAGAAAATAATGGGCCGTTTGAAAAACACGCGCACAAACACATAAAACACATAATGCTATATATATATATATATATATATATATATTTATATATGTACAAATGTGTGTGTGTGTGTCTGTCTGTCTGTCTGGTCGTACGCGTGTGTTTTGGGTCTCTTTTGTCTGCTTTGGCTCCCATTCATGTCTTGTTGATGTTTCTGATCATCTCATATACTTCGCTTTTTCTGTATTTACCGCAGTGTTTGTTGATATCTTCGCACTATTTTCCTCAAGCCATTTTAAATTAATTTCTCCTAACTGCATTATATTCTGAGCCTCCGTAGCTCATTCGGTACAGAAGAAGCGATTTGGTCGGAAAGACCTGGGTTCGATTCGGTACAAAACGTGAAGAACCTTCATCTGGTCTCCTTCGACGGAAGGTGAGTTAGCCAGTCTCATACGGGTGTAGAGGGTTTTTTTCTCCCGGAAAGTCGGGTTTTTCATCTCTCAATACAGGCAAACCTGTTCGGTGAACAAACGCATCTACAGACATAGGACACAACGGCAGGCATATGGCCAACCACCCTATTCTAGGGACGGTGGAGGTTGTGAAGTCCTCAGCTAAAGAACCTAAATGGTTCGTGAGAAGCTTCTGCAAGACAACTTCATTATATTTCGCTAAATACCGTTGTTCCATTTCCACAGAGATCTCTCTACGAATCTTTAAATCTATTTTTCTTGAATTATCTTTAATGTATCCTGTGAGCTACACCTATTATTTGGCTTTACTGTCTTTGGAACCATTTGTTCCACTGCTCTTTTGAATGCAGGCAGCACTTTGTTGTTTCTTTCCTCCAGTTTCTTTTCTGTAAATTGATTTCAGTTCTTCCGAGAGACTTTGCTACACACATTCCCTGTAATTTCTTCCCTCAGCGTTCTCTCTCATATCCCTGATTCTGAAATTTTGCCTTTGTGTTTCAGCTTGATATTCAATCACTAAGCTATGATCCGATTCCATGTCTGCTCCTCGGAACATTCGACTGCGGAACAGGTGTGGCCCCTCTCTTGCTTATGAGTATCGTGTGGAGCATGTTCTTATTCTTCTATCTGGGGACAGCCACGTCCAGCACGCACTCCAGTCTTTTTTTCTGGGAATGTGTGCTACAAATTATCATTCCATGGTTCGAGGCAAAATTGAAACGTTTTTCTCCTCTTCAGTTGCTTTCTCCACATCTATAGTTGCCCATTATTCTTTCCAATCCTTCATTGTCGTTTCCAGCATTGGCATTGCTATCTCATCCAGCAATTAGTATACCTTTCTTTGGTAATGATTTCAAGGTTATTTCCAATTTTCTGTAGAATAATTGTAGTTCTTCTTCAGCACACTCGGAACTGAGTGACTAGACCTGAATTGTCGTGATGTTAAATTGCTGCTGAAAATCTTACCATTATTATTCTCTTGTTAGTCTCCTAAAAATGCTTCTCTTCCTCTTTTACTGCAAAGAAATCGAACATCTGCCGCATGTTTTATACTGTTGAGACACAGATGATTCTTCCACCTCTCATCTCCCTCTAATTCTGTCCAGCGCATCTCCTCTAATCCTACGATGCATCATCGGGATCGCTCCACCTCCTTGCAAAGTAAGTTGAGCTTTACCGGATCCCATAAATTACGGACATTCCGTGTTCGTACTGATAGCTTGTCCACATTCCCCATCGCTCAGTTGGGTACGCGGACCTTTTTTACCCGGGTGACTTCGAGCCGACATGTACTTCTCCTTTGCATTTCAATGTTGCACCAGATTACAATCACGTTTTGTTTTTACAGTCTGCGCATCCATTCTCATCTGACCTACCTTAAGAGCTCCTTCAGTCACCCCCCCCCCCGTAACATGGGGAAGAGACGCTGTTTGCAGTCGTCCAGTATACATTGCTGTTACCAGTTGTTCCACGACAGGTACTTCATTTCCCTCCTACCACTCAAATCTGAGCGCTATTCCCCTATCCTCCACCCAGGAACGTGCCTTCTAGGGGTCTCAGGCTCCTCCGATGGGTGTCTAGTATTAGTAAACAGTTCAAGGATATTCCTTTCCGATTCGACTAGCTAATATGTTAGCAACCTAATTACTAACAGTCGTACTATTGTGTGTAATAGTGGGAATTCTCCGACCGTTTGAGAGATATAAGGATACAAAGCAAGGTTTCCTGGAGAAAATACCTTAATTGTCGTAGAGAAAGATAGACCAATTCGGTAACTGGCGAAAGATTTCTCTACTCGGAGAGCAAAATATAACGATATTACTTATGTCGTTATATTTCTTATAACGATCTTTCTTCTATTAGTCCAGCACAGTGTTACTCAACCTGCGGTCTGCGACGATGGGACAGGTGGTCCCCAGGCAGAATTAAATTAATAAATAAATCTATATTTTTTAATTATCTAAACAAAACAAATTAAAATTGAATAAGAAAGTAAAAATTATTGAAATAAAATGGATACTTGATAAACCAACAAATGTGCCGCAGAATGTTCATTCCATGAACATTCTGCTGCCACAATAATTTTTTAGGGGAAGAATGACCAGTAAGAAAAGAGGGGTGAAGTGAACAACAATATGGTTTTATTCCTTCCGCCTTCCCTTGCTGTTTTGTCAGATTTGAAGTGAACATGTGTTATTCACATTTCAATCAATTGTTTGTTGTTTATTGATTTTTATTATTGAAAGTTTCTCCTCAACCAAGACTCATTATATCTTCAGAAGTGCTAGGTAATACTTGGACAAAGTGTGTCGTGAGTTAACCCCAGTATTGATATATTTCTCTGAAACGTTTTTAATGATGGGAAACTGACTTAGAACTAGGACTTCGAAAACAAGGGCAAATGAAACAGGTGATGCTAACCCTAATTGTGATACACGTGTTGTAACGGTGAGTAAATCTGATACTATTAAAGTAGAAGAAATAAGCAGTTCGAAGAAAAAATACAGCAGGAAATATAACAGTTCTTATTTGGAATTCGGGTTTACTTCGTGTGGAGATGAAAGTGAACAGAAACCTCAATGTGTTTTGTGTTATGAAGTGTTGTCGAACGAGTGCATGAAACCTGCGAAACTCAGACGACATTTAGAAACTAAGCATTGTGATGTGAAAAATAAGCCAACTGAATTTTTTCAGCGAAGCTTAGGGAAATTAAATCATGGGAAAGATGTAGTTTCGGCCATGGGTTCGAATAATAGCAAGGCACTGGAAGCATCCTCTCCTTAAGTTTGCGCAAAGCGAAAATAGGGAAACCCCATTCTATTGGAGAAAGTTTCCTACCTTCAGCTATAAAAGATGTGGTAAAAACTATGTTTGTCAACAAGATATTAAAATATGTTGATTTGGTTTCTATTTCAAATGACATTGTCAGTCGCAGAATTAATGATATGGCAGGTGATGTACAATCTCAGTTAATCGAAAGAGTTAAGAAGAGCCCTTATTATGCGTTACAAAGACGAGACAACTGATGTTACAGATGATGCGCAGTTGTGGGGGGGGGGGGGGGTGGGGGGGGGGGGGGGTGGGGGGGGGGGGGGGTGGGGGGGGGGGGGGGTGGGGGGGGGGGGGGGTGGGGGGGGGGGGGGGTGGGGGGGGGGGGGGGTGGGGGGGGGGGGGGGTGGGGGGGGGGGGGGGTGGGGGGGGGGGGGGGTGGGGGGGGGGGGGGGTGGGGGGGGGGGGGGGTGGGGGGGGGGGGGGGTGGGGGGGGGGGGGGGTGGGGGGGGGGGGGGGTGGGGGGGGGGGGGGGTGGGGGGGGGGGGGGGTGGGGGGGGGGGGGGGTGGGGGGGGGGGGGGGTGGGGGGGGGGGGGGGTGGGGGGGGGGGGGGGTGGGGGGGGGGGGGGGTGGGGGGGGGGGGGGGTGGGGGGGGGGGGGGGTGGGGGGGGGGGGGGGTGGGGGGGGGGGGGGGTGGGGGGGGGGGGGGGTGGGGGGGGGGGGGGGTGGGGGGGGGGGGGGGTGGGGGGGGGGGGGGGTGGGGGGGGGGGGGGGTGAGTTGAGTCCAAAAGAGAGCCTGTGACTAGCGGTGTGCCGCAGGGTTCTGTTCTTGGACCGCTACTGTTTAACTTGTTCATTAACGATATAGGAAAGGATCTGAGAGGAACTGTGCATCTGTTTGCAGATGATGCAAAGTTAGTAGAGCAATAGAGAATGTTCAGGATGTCAAAATTTTGCAGGATGATTTCGATAGTTTGGAGGACTGGGCAAAGGGGAATGGATGTCAATTTAATGTGGAAAAATGTAAGGTTTTGCATTTTTGAGTTAAAAGATTAGCAGCAGTATATCCCATTTGTAGAACTGTACTCCAGGAGATTGAGGAGGCCAGGGATTTTGGAGTGTTGGTTGATAGGGAGTTGAAGTTTAGGGGTCACTTCGCAAAAGTGGCTAAATCAGCTGATCAAATCACTTGGTTGCTGAAAAACACTTTAACAAGCAGAGACAAACAGGTTATTGTTCCTCTGTATCGAGCCTTGATAAGACCCCATCTAGACTATTGTGCCCAGATATGGGCGCCAGGGTTTCTTTTCGATGGGGAAGTGGTGAAGAGGATCCAGAGACGAGTGACCAAGATAATAGCAGGACTATGTAATGAACCTTATAAGAACAGGTTAAAGATTTGTGGGCTGAAGAAATTGGTTCATAGGCGGCGAAAGGGGTGATAATTGAGACATTCAAATTACTGAAGGGATTCTATAAGATCAATTCAGAAGATATTTTTGAGAATAGGACTGGTAATGGGAGGACTAGGGACCATCCATGGAAGCTTGGTAAGAGTGTGGTCAGCAGGGGTGTTAGAGCTAGGTATTTTACTTGGAAAGCGGTAAATGAGTGGAATAAACTGCCAGAATCTGTTGTGGGTGCCATGACTGTAAATGCGTTCAAGGAGAAGTATGATGGATACTATGTGAATGTTGAATATTTGTTCTTGACATGATGCTGAGCCTCCTTCGATGAGTCTAAGGACTCCTTGGAGCTTCCCGTAATAATAATAATAATAATAATAATAATAATAATAATAATATCCTTTCTTTTAGAGTTACACGGTGATCACCATTCATTTTAATGGCCTAAAAATCCCAAACAAATAGAAGATATATATTCGATCCACAGAACGTTCCTCACTGAGAAGAACTATAAACAGGACTGTAGAAAATCCAGTATCTTAAAAGCTAAAATAAAAATTGTAACACTAATAATAGGACATCATTGTTTCTGAAAGAAAACCATCTGAAAGAATTACATCCCATATAGTTTCTTAGTCGAATAAGAAACTCAAAGAGTTTCATGATGAATATAGTAGAAACTATATAAAGTTCGGTGATTCCTGGTTTGACCTCGGACCGCTGTTTGTGCTGCGACGAATATTAAACTCCGAGAGATATCTGAACATTCTGGACAATGCAATGCTTCCTGCTTTGTAGCGTTTCTATGGAATTCACCTTTTTTTTCAGTATGACAATCCACTGTGTTATTAGTCTGTTGTTATAACTGCGTGGTTTGTGGATATGAACGTCTCGACATTTGACTCGCTTCCATAGAGCCTTAATCTCAATCCTATTGAACATCTGGCTGATGAACTGAACCGACAGGTGAAGTCAATAGATATCCGCCCTACGAAACCTCATCACATGCCTACAGAAAGAAGGGTCCATTAATCGCTGTCGTACGCTTGTGATAAGGATTGCTGCGGCACCACAACGATAAGAGATCCACACCTTATTAATGTGCCCGTCATGGCTGTTCCCCACACAACGATATCTGTTAATTTCTTTCCAAGCAGTATATATATATATATATATATAACGTAAAAAGTTGCGGTAAAAGTATGCAGTTTACCGCAAACCTACACACACAAGCCAATACATAGACAAAAATTCTTACCACCACCCAACACAAAAACTAGGTGTCATAAGAACCCTTAAACACAGAGCCTTAACTATTTGTTCTAATGAACAGGGTCTAAACCAGGAATACAAGATTATCAACCAAACATTTATCAAAAATGGATACAGTAAAAAAAAAACTATTCACAAGATTCTCCATAAAGATACCAGTAAGAACAAAAAACATTTCAAGAATGCTATTGCCATTCCTTATATTAGAGGCATTTCTGAAAAAATAGACAGAACCCATCGCAAATACAACATTAAAACCACCTTTAAACACCTCAAATAAGTTAAGAGACCTACTTAGTTCTTCTAAAGATCCTCTTCCACACCTAGCCCACCCAGGGGTGTACCAAATACAATGCACATGCAACATAGGGGAAACAGGGCGAACTATCCCAATCAGACAAGACGAACACAAACGACACATTAAATACCTCCATTTTGGTAAAACCGGTCTTTCTGACCACGCACTCCAAACATACCACAGAATTGATTGGCGAAATACCAAGTCCCTACACCGCACCAAAACCTGGTTTGAGAGAAAATTTAAAGAATTATGTGAATATGCTCAAACACAACCCAAATCTCAACAAAAATGATGGCCTAACCATTTCAAGGATGTGGAAGACCCATCTACAACCTGTATAACAACCTAAACTAGCCTTAGAAAAATCCCGCTACAAGAAGACAACCTGGTGAAGTGTTTGGAACATTCAACGGCAACTGAAAGAAACAATTCAGATAACAATCACAACTATCCAGAAGAATATTAATACATGAGGACTTTAGCAGTTTATTGTAGTTGTATTTATTTATTTATAATATATATATATATATTTTTAATTTATTTATTTTATTTTATTTTTATTTTTATTTTTATTTATTTTTTATCACTAGAGGTCAGGCTAGGAAAAAGGATTTATATAGATTTAGTTTACCGGTATACAGGGCATGAGCATGTAGCTTGGTTACTTATACAGTTGTATTCTTCCGATGATGACCTCGATATAGGTTTCGAACAAATATGAGTGCTGATCACCGTGCAACCTTAAAAATAAAAAAAATAATAAAAATTTTAAAAAAATTCATTTACAACGAAATATAGTTAAATTTATTATTATTATTATTTTGATAAGGGGATACTTGGTAATAATGAAAATTTAAGAAGGCATACGCGGATATCTGAAGTTTGAAAAACACTGCCCTACGTATACAATTTAATACTGCTTCCTATAGATGACTCTTAACTATATTCAATGCACTACTAGCATCCTTACTCTGTAGTGTTTTATGCTATGGTACAGATTTAAGCTTTTTCATAAGCATGTCATAATCACCTGCCATGTAGTTCTGCAAATACCCCTTGTTGATAGAATATTCCTCATGTTTAACAATCTCCCAAGTCAGGAATGCATGGTTGCTTTCACTTTGGTTATGGATAACTCTTCTGATCCTATGAATAGGTTAAATACTCTCCCATCCCTTTCCATCACATGCTACCTTAAGTAATTATCCCTCAGAAGGTGTATAAATTCTCTTTCCTTCCTGCCATGTGATCTTTCTTCCTTCCAGTGTATATCTCCATAGTTGAAGTCCCGTATAATAGTCACTCGACCTGCACTCATTGCACTAATTTGGCGATGCATATCTTCCAGATCATCTGTGGAACTCCCTGGCCTATATCAAGAACTAGTTGTATATTTTGTCTTACCGGTCTTAATCTCACACCAGATTGCTTTAAATGAACAGTCATTTCCCACCTGCCTCCTATTCCTTTTGATGTCAATTGATCTGCTATCATCAGCAGTGCTCCTTCCCCATCCTATCTTCTCTAACTTACCTAAATATGCTAAACCCTTCACATTCAATCCTGTAACTTCATTATCTGCTGATAGCCAAGTTGGATACCACTCCTGATATTGGAATTCAGCTGAGATTAACATTTCCAAGTTTGATATATATCAGGTTTAATACTGGTTTCCTTCATAATGTGATCCATATAGTTAATGAATAACAGAGGGGATAATGTACATCCTTGTCTGACCCCAGATTTAACATTAAACCATCTTCTGGTACTTAATTCAATTCGAACTGCTGACTTACAACTCAAATAAAGACTAAGTGTTGCTTAATATAATGCACCACTGACACCATACAACTGTAGTGTTTTCAATAGTTTCCTCTTGCCACCTTTTCATATGCCTTTTCCTGATCTACAAAACTTAAATACAGGTCTTTGTTATATTCCCATGCTTTCTCAACTATTTGTCGTAAAGTGAAGATCTGATCCTGACAGCCTCTATTTGGCCTGAATCCAGCTTGATATTCACCAAGCTTTTCTTCCACAACTCTTCTCAACCATTTCTCAAGTATACTTGCATAGATCTTGCCAGGAACACTCAGTAGGGAAATACCTCTGTAATTCTCACATTCAGTTTTATTTCCCTTTTAATATATGGGTATTATGAGAGCTCTCTCCATTCATCTGGAATTCGTCCCTCTGTCCAAGACTTTTCACTATGCAGTGCAACCACTGTAAGACTTTTATATCCCCATACTTGAGCATTTCTGAATATCATCTACTCTTGCTGCCTTTCCACATTTCAGGCTTTTGGAGCTTTTTCTACTTCGAGTACGGATATGCATTCCTCATTGCATGCATGGTCAGTGTTTGTATCACTGTGCTGTCAGTGATTGATAAAAATTGTCAGGATTTCAAAATTTTCATCAAAGTGAAAACTTTCCGCTATTGAAATAAGTTGAGAACTGTTGGTCTAACATGTAGGTTTCCTAAAAGTATAACAACCATGAAGATGACATCATGGGCATGTTTTCTCATGCTTCATCACATCGTCTTGCTATAACGTAATCGGATAACTCCCTTTCACGTCTGTGTACGTCTGAGTTTTTTACTAGTATTAATACGTACATTTTATTTTCTTTTATTTTTTTAAATGACTGTACATATTATTGAGCTCTGATTTAAGCTCTGATTGAGCTCTGACTTAATAATTCAGATAAGAATATCGACTTTTCTTGCCCTTTAAGCTAACAGAATTTCATAATTAACTGCTGATCCTATTATATGATATTTCTGTTTGTCCCAACAAATTCAACCAATTTCCCATTTCAGTTGGTGGTTGTTTTCAATTAACTAATTATTGTATTTTTACGTTTCAGGTAATTTAATTTAATCCACCTGAAAAGTGGATTCAATTACCTGAAAAATTACCGCATGAAATGAAAATAACATATCACAATGAACATCAAAGAACGAAAAAGAACAAAAATGATGAGCACTAAAGATACCTAGGACTATTAGAAACCAGTGATATTCTCCACCTCGAAAGTTGAACAACAGGCAGCATCGGAATGCATCAAAAGATTCAGAAATATTCTGAAAACCAAACTTAATGGATTGAACACAATTAGAGCAACGAACTCTTGGGCTATACCAGCGATGCGATACACAGCTGGCATAACAGACTGGGCAAAAGAAGACCTGGAAAAATTGGATCGCAGAACTAGAAAACTTATGACTATGCATCAAGCATTACCTCCACGAAGTGATGTTGACCGGTTGTACCTACCAAGTAGAATAAGTGGACAGGGTCTGCTGCAAGTGTGTGTGAGAGAGAGAGAGAGAGAAAGAGAAAGAGAGAGAGAGAGAGAGACTGTGGAAGAAAAAGAAATTGGTTTAAGAAATTTCATCGACAATAGCTCTGAGCAAATGCTTCAAGAAGTTACACAATAGGGTCTTCTGAAAGAAACAGGAAACAAATCCGATTACAAAAAGGAACAGCAAAATGACCGATGTCTGAGTTGGAAAAATAAACCGCATGGTCAGTTTCTTCAGTACACTAAGGAAAAATTGACGTCATCAATACGTGGCAATGGCTACAATATATTAAAAAAGAAACAGAAGGATTTATTCCAGCAGCTCAAGAACAGGCATTACAAACTAATGCAATGAAAGCAAAAGTTTTGAACATCAATAATAACAGCAAATGCAGATCATGCGATCAAAAAGATGAGACTGCAGAACATCCAATCAGTGCCTGTAGCAAAATAGCTCAAACTGACTATAAATACCGCCATGATCAAGTGGCCAAAATAATTCATTGGCATGTATTCAGAAAATATGGCTTTCCTACTTCTGATAACTGGTGGCAGCATAAAATAGAAACAGTATTGGAAAACGAAACAGCAAACATTCTCTAGGACTTTAGAATACAAACTGATCGACATTTGGAACACAACAGATCTGACATCACAATTATCGGACATCGACAGGTTTGGATTATCGATATTGAAGTACCAGTGATAAGAACAAAGAACTTGAAAAAATTACTAAATATCGAGATTCGGCAATCGAAGTTTGCCGACTGTGGCTTAAACACACCAAAGTCATCCCAATAGGTATCGGTGCACTTGGTGTAAATTCAAACAAGCTATCCAACTAGATACAAGACTAAACATTAAGAACACTATATATGAACTAACAAAAAAGCATTACTTGAACAGTCTATATTTTACGACGCTACCTGACAGACTTATTCTTTGATTCTTGGGTAGAATCTGAATTGCTCTCTTTCGCTGTTCGAATGATTATTTTGACTGTTTGTCAATTATGTGAATAATGTAATAATAATAATAAGAAGAAGAATGTAAGAAAAATACAAATTGATGCACAGAAAGTATTACACAATTTGAATAATTAAATAGTTTTAAACAAACATATCTATAAAAATATGTAAACAGCACTATTGGCAAGAGTAATTAATAATAAAGTTAAAACAAACAACCATGTGGGAATTAAGGGCCAACAAAAATCTACCCAAATTGACCTCGCATTCGCTACTGCCGAGTCGGTGATGCCTTCTAGTTTCACTTTACATTTTGTTGCGGTTCCTTCTTTTAACCCAAAAATTAATTCCGACGTCTCTGAACTGTGGTTTCGAAATCCGCTCTAAGATGGGCGTGTTGAGAAAATCTTTTCTGGCGGAGGAGAATCATCGGTACCTTCTCTTTTACAAGGAGGCCTACATTAAACGGGAACAGACAGCGAGCACATCATAGTGGCGACCTAATCACTTATTTGAAACCTGAAGTGACGTGTATGAGAGACTGATAGTATTTGTTTCACTTTCTTTCTTTTTTTCTTGTGTGTATGTAATTCTGTTTGTGCACCACATACAAGTATCTCAGGATCAAAATCGAAATAAAATTATCGCCATTAACTCATTACAAGAGTGAGTCTTCCAACATCTTTATAAACCAAAGCAAAATTTCTAATTTACAAAAAAAAAAAAAAAAAAATATATATATATATATATATATATATACAGGGTGTTCGGGATAAATTTGACATATTTATAATTAATTATATTTTTCCGTAAGTTACATGTATTAACACACACTTCTCTTCATTTAAAATTTGGACCCTTCTTCATTCATATACAAGATGTCAGAAAGGATGGATAGCTGGAACCCACCTGAATCATGGAAGAGAATAACTTGTATCATGATGATTCGTGCCCGCCATCAAAATAAGGATATTACGACTGCTGCCCAATGCTCCCTGAATACAGTAAAAACAATCAGGCATGAACTAGAGACTTGCAATGGTGACTACGAGGATGTAGCAAGAAGAAAGATCCCTAGCAGACGATCTGATTGCGTTCATACAGCAGAATTCCTCGCAAATCTGCAGGAACAGGTGTTGAAGAACCCTGGCATTGGAATTCGGGCTTTGTTCGTGGAGTTGCTAACTGTAGTCAAGCCCTGGATAACAAGGGTAGCCAATGGTAGGCCGTATGTATGGCAGCAGGATTCGGCCCCTTGCCACACCTCTGGGAAAAGTCAAAAATGGTTGTCTGAAAATTTCTACGACTTCACCAGTCCAAATGTTTGGCCTCCAAACTCCCCAGACCTTAACCCCATGGATTATTTTGTATGGGGCGCAGTTGAAAAAGACACCAATCGCACAGTTAATGGATAAAATTAAAACAGTTTTTGCGGCCCTTCCCAGGGAGACTGTAGCATCAGCTTGTTCGAGGTTCCGAAGCAGAATTGAAGCTGTGATCGATGCTAATGGTGGTTATTTTGAGTAAATCTTGTTGATAGTATTGTAATTAACTCTGCCTGTAATGTTTTTTTGTCAATTCATTAAATTTAATAGATACAAAGAAGATTTTCTTTTTCCTTACGAAACTGTCAAATTTATCCCGAACACCCTGTATATATATATATTATTTGGGAAATGGAGTAAAACCAGGTTTAAAATTGCTTGGTATCTTTAACATATATATATATATATACATACATCATCAATCAACTCCTTAACTACCTTCTCAAGCGCAGCCATATTCTTTTTGAAGAATGTGCTTGCGCTTGTGTGGTTTTCCACATAAAAATAAAACAAATAATAAAATTTCGTCTGCACAACTTCCTTCCAGTTTTATACTTTAAGAACGAAATTCGTTCTTCAATTAACAGCAGAGAAAAACGCAATACAGAAAATTTTTTCTGGTATAACAGCAACACAAGATATTCGAATTCTATTTGCACTTAAATCTTAGAAATTATGAGGAATGCATATCTTGTCTTCATCCAAAACACTACATCTTGATTCACTTCATATAAGAAAGTATTAGCAAGCTCCGCTGAATCAATCACTTAAAACGTTCTCAACAGTTTCATCACCTTACAAGAAATTTTCTTTCAATTTAAAAATATCTAATTTCAAATAAAAAGTAAATTTCCCTGTACTTCAGTGAAGAAATAACTAGAACCACGTGGACAGTTTGCGAATCCTTATTCGGACTGAGAATCCCAATTAAAACAATGCAAAGTTTGTTGGGTCCATTTCTACTTGAATTGGGGACCAAGAAAGTTTATTCTTAATTTTTATTTTTTTCAGATTTCGTTGATAAATCCTTTGTTAGTTAATGACTACTAGGAGTCATCGCTGGAGGGCACTCTACTCCACTCCGCAACACACTGTCTCACTCACTTCTTAATTCTCCTAATACACACAACTACCATCAACGCCATCTCGCGCCCGTCATCGTCACTAACAGTATATTTTTTGTGTAAATTGTGAGTATTCTGAAGTCCGATTTGTGTATATGCTGGATGAAAAATCGGAGTTTGAGGAAGAAAAATCCCTCTATCACCACATATTCCCGCAACGCATGTTCACTTTAATTCACTTTAATAACAACGTATATTCACTATAATATAATACAACTATAATACCCACTGTGCTATATGCTTCAGAAAATTGGACACTCAAGAAGACAGAGATACGAAAACTCGAGGCATTCTAGATGAAATATCTCAGAGAAATAAATAAGGCAAAATGGACAGAAAAGAAAACAAATGAAACTGTAAGACAAGACCTGAAATATACAGACTCATTAATCGAAAAAGATCAAAAGAAGACAACTTCAGTGGTGCAGACATGTCGAGAGAATGCCATCAAAAAAAAAAACTACCCAACCTAGGTTTATATGCAAGAATAACAGAAAAAAGAAAAAAAGGAAGACCAAAAACTAAATGGATAACAACAATAAAGGTCAGCTCTGGATTACAAACATATAGACAGTTCACCAGACATGCAAGAAACCGAGACTCCTTGAGGTTGTTGTTGAAACATGGAAGACTCAATACTTCTCCGACGGAAGAGGACAATATTTAAGTAAGTATATTATGTAGTTCTTTTCTGATGTCTTAATTTCTTATTTGGTCCAATTTTGTGCATCCTTTAATTGCTCTTAAAAATGTCATCTCTACACCTTGTATTTTTCTTTCATCTTGAGTTTTAACGATCCCTGTTTTTGAATCACATGCACTGCTCAAATCAATTAGGGGATATTTTAGTTTCTGTCGGATAATTATAAAATTCTCCAAATAATTATTTGTGTATACCCAATAGTTATAATTGTAACTATTGGGTGCTTTATCATAAATAAATATTTCTTACTTATAGATAGGATGTAATTGATGAGAGAGTGTTTAAATAATCGATATTTATTACAAATTTAACTAATTATACATTTTAGAGTGTAAACCAAAACATCCCCTAATTGTTTTGAGTGGTATAATAGATTGGGAGTGGCCATTACTTTATAAAATTTTAGCTCAGTTTCTCGTCTTTTCTTTGTTTAGTGTCCTTTTTTTTAATTGTTTCACAGGTTTTCTGAAGGTTTTTCATCTATATCTTTATATTTTGATATTAGCTGTTTGTTGTCTATATTGTAACGAATGCTGTTTGGTTATTGCGCTATTGTAAAAATATACACTTTCTACTTAGTGGTTATTATTGTAGTATCTTTACTCTATTCTTAATAGCAGCGCGCACTTTCTCTCCTGTAACCTTTCTTGCTTATTCTGTTGCATACCATGGTTATTCACCTTTCGTATTTACTAGTCGTGTGCCTATGAACACTGGAAAACTTATTTAATTGAGACTGCGCCACCAGTATATCTTTATTGGCATAAGACTCAGTAAAAACGACTGGTAAATTCTCTCTCTCTCTCTCTCTCTCTCTCTCTCTCTCTCTCTCTCTCTCTCTCTCCAACTAGCGTAAATTAGGAACAGCGCATTGTAAAATAAACAATAAGGTGGCACTCTATTGACATATAATTAAAACACATTTATTTATATTAAAACAAAGTACATTAATTAAGCGATACAGAGGTTACTCTTTCTACCTATCCTTTATACTTTTGGTATAAAGAAACAAACCTTTCCTCACCTTTCCCTTTCAGTATTAAATGACTATACAATGTAATTACTCTGTTATTTCTCTGCTTAAAAAATCAAACTGCCAAGACTAATTTACTCATAAAGAGATTAGCTAGCTATTGCAAGTTATCTTACAATTTATATTCCAGTCAACAATAAATCAGAGGACTCTCTTATAGATATTTCTTATTACTATTTCTTATCAGTCCATCCATGACATATCTCCTAGATTACAAAAATAATATACATTAAAGGATGTAACACACTCACAGAGGCTCTTTGTCACGGCAAAGGGCCTGCATCAAAGTCTCTATGGTTTTCTTTCATCTCAGGCCTTAGGTTTCCGTCTGGAGAGACTTGCTTCAGGGGGCCTTTCGTCGGGATAATAGCGGCTTTGGACTGCATTCTTCCCACTACTCAAAAGCTCAAGCAAAAAGCTTCAGCATACAGGCTTGAAGATCGCTCTGTGGCTTCTGGCTTTGGTTGACTTCCCACAGCAATAGGACATTTGACCGGCACTTGGCTTATTTACATCATCTGTTCTCCCATTTCTTTCCTCTGGCATGTCCTCTGGGTCCGACTGCTTCTGGTTCTCCACCAACTGCCTCTTGCTCTCTTTGTTAACAGCGCTTCACCTCTCCTCTTGGTAACTGCGGCTTGCCTCCCTTCTAGATAACTGTAACTCACCTCTCCTCTCTTAGGTAACTGGACTTCGCCTCTGCTCTCTTGGCAACTGGACCTCGCCTCCCCTTTCGATATTCAGCTCACTCCCCTTTTATTTTCGCCTTCTCGGGACTTTGCACCAAGAGTTGTAAAGCCTGAAGAAATCGGCAGTTCTCCTTGAGCTTTTTGTTAAGGCCGACCCGTTCTTTCTTCTCCTCCATGTACTCTTTTTTTTGTCTTGTCAGCCAGCAGAAACTTCTCTGAAACTAGCGGATCTCTTTGATACTAACTTTGAAGATGTTCATATGCATAGCTCACAAACAACTTTTTGTGCTCTAATACATAGCTATTATACACAGCTCCGATGGCAAAGCATTGGCTTTGTTTTTGATATTCTAGAAATTTTAGTGAAAACAGTTAATCCCCATACGGTTATTTATATTGATATTTACGATAAAACATAAAGAGACAAACAATGTTATTTTTGTAACATTCTCAGGGGACTTGATCTCTGTAAAAATCGATTATGTCACCTGTTCTGATATTTTGCTTTCTGACTATTTTTGATCTACTATGATCTTGACCTTGAAATGCCACGACTTGTGTTTTCTGTTGAGAAATGTTCAAATTGAATTTTGGCATGTTTAATTTAAGCTCATCTTCATTGTCTTGTGACGTAATCTCATCTTCTGCATACAACATTTTTTGAGCAGTTCTAACTAGATGACTTGTTTTATGATTATTTTCCATGTTTTAATAATTTGATCTATATATGTTGAATAGTTTGGGATAAACGACATCCCTGACTTACACCTCGATTAAATTCGATTTCTTCTATTAATGTGTTACCTAATTTTGACTTTTTTGTGTGTTTCTTTATGTAAGCTTTGTAATACGAAACCTAATCGATCTTTTTTATACTTCAATAATTTTTCTTTATGTGTCTTACCAAACGTTTTTCATAATATATAAAAGATAAATGTATCTCCAAACTAAATTCTTGCCTTCTTTCGATAATTTCTTATAAAACATAAATATTGCCTATACCTGTGTGATCTTCAAGTCTAAAACTATATAATTTCCACAATCATCTCTGTCTACTCTCTTAAGTATAGATATGCTTTTTCACTAATATAGATATGTTACCGCTAAAGTGCAGAAATGTTAATCTACAGATTATCTAGGTATTGTGCATATTAACTAGGGTGATCCGTTAACGTGCCGAAAATTGTTTAATTTCTCAAATTACCTAGGTAATCTGCAAATTACCTAGATAATCTGCACATTACCTGCTAGGCACTAGTTAAAGTGAAAAAAAGATCTTTGCTGGAACAACAGCAATTGAAAAACTATAATACAAAGAATCAAACGGTTTAAAATATTATTACAATGAAGGAAATGAATTTGCAAAACATATGATAAAATTATGTTTACTTATTAGTGCAATCTAAAGATTGGTGATACTTTGAATTACATAGCAATTGGTTTTTGCGACAAGCACACTTATTTGTGGTACATTTAGATTTACAGTCACATTTTCTGAAACTCTGCCCAGTACCAAGGGATTGTTTTATTGCTGTTTGACGTAAAGATATTTCTACAGCAGGGACATCTTCTTTCGTTAAAAATCTAGGTGAAAAAACTTTTTACCTAGATTTTTTACCTAGAGAGGGGGGAAGGAGTAGAGAAAGGAAATGAGAGAAACAACCTTTTGAACTTTAACGATACGGAAGCCGTTAATGTGCACATTACTTGGGTAAAATGCGGAAAACTCTTGATTCCGCACGTTAACGGAGCAAATCAGTTAATCTGCAGAGTAGCTAGGTAATGTTCACATTAACGGCTTTCGAGCTTGCTTTAGCGGTAACAGATATACCTCACCAATTTAATCAGGTTGAATTTCTATTTTTTGGTACCTTTTTTGCTTCTTTCATTTCTTCCAGTCTAATTGGCTCTACATCAATCAATACTAATTTCTTCATTATTACTTTCTATAAATAAATTTGGGTTACGTTCTCTCCATTGTTTCTCTTGTATTATGTCCATTTGTGCTTTAAATTCCTTAATATTGAAGGCTGTGTCTTTTTCCTTACGTGTATGTCTTCTGTTTTATTCCTAAATCTTTCCCAAGAATCTTTGCCAGCTTTCTTTCCTATTTTTCTAATATATTTCTTGGTTTTTGTAGATTTCTTGTGTTTCAGTTGTTTCTTTTTGAAGGAATGATTCGTATGCCACATCTTTTTATTTTATTTTCCATATCTGTGCTCACATTTTCTTTTTATTATTTTTTTCCAAGTACTTCAGATGCAGCTTCATGAATTATCTTTATTAAAATTTTCCATTTTCTTCAATAACTTCAATAATTTTGGTTTCTTTTACGTAATCTGTTGATCGTGATTGCTACAGCGTTCTAATGCTTTCTTCTTTTTTCCTGTTTATTCTTATTTACTTATTTTCTCTAGTTTGTTAGTATTTGACTTTCAGAAACTACTAATTAATGATTTGAAGTGATTTCATTTTATTTGTAAACATGTACCTCTTTCAAAACAATTACTGAAAATAAAAAGCTAGCCTTAAAAGATATATATATATATATATATATATATATATATATATATATATATATATATATATATAGGTGAAAGAGGTCTTTCATCACCGATTGTGATAACACCACTATCCTTATTAGAGAATTGAAGTGGTTGCAGCCATGTTTGGTTGCTAAAGCAAGGGTTCTACTTTCCCTCCCCCTCCTCTCACACTTCCCACGTGCAGTGAGACTGATACCCTGAATGACAAACCAATGTCACTGTGGGAGACCCGAACCCTCGCCATTCAAGGGTAGAATAATACAACGGTTTCTTAGGCCGGCCGCTAGTTAGTACAGGGGAATGAACCAGTTAGTAACGAATCTGGAGGTCTCCCGATCAACTAGCTCAAATCCTGCAATCAAGTATTTTTCCAGTTCATGACTGGAAGGAGACCAACTGCTGTGATTGCAGGGGGAACTATCGAGAACATGTATGGACTGCGTCCCTTCTATGTTGGCAGTATGTTTGCAAATCTGGCAACCTCTCACTGCTTGCACGACTTCCATTTTATTTCTTCCTCACCAAATACAATGGACCACAACCCAAAGAAATGCCACTTTACTGCTGTTCTCAAATATTCTCCCACAAAAAATAATTTAAAAAAACCATAAAACACTGTAAAGTTTTTTAGGGATGAAGATCAGGCCTCTTCACCATGTTCGAGGCTAAAACGGTAAAGCAGTTCCCTGACCTTGTGGCGTTAGGAGACTATCCAGTCAGCTTCTGAGTAATCTCTCTGTCATTTACGCTGCCAGATCATGTGTAAAAGAATATCGTGCAGAGATATGCGAAGGGAACCGGCAAAAATAAGAAAGGTTTCGGATCTCTAGAGCAAGTCTGGTATATCTCTGAAGAGAATTATTCAGTCCTACTGGGGTTTGAAGAGTGGAAAGGGACAGAACTGAATCCTGAAACTCATCGTGCCAATGCCACTCCATACTGTGAATGGATGCTCGCTACATAAACAACATGAATTAGAGTCTCTCTCTCTTTTGTTCTCTCTCTCTCTCTCTCTTTTCTGTATCACTGATGGGTTTTTTTTTAACTTCTGAAACTCGTTGTGAGGGAAAACCCGAACGGATATGAGATCAATAAAAAGAGAACAACTGTACCTCTTAACCATCTCCCAAGAAAAAAAGACTTAAAAAAATCTCTTCGGCAGCCATTCTCCAACATGGGCGAGATAAGCACAAAAAATCAGAGAAATTCAAATCCGTACAGAATATTGTGCCACTGAATTTATTGGAATGAGGAAGAGCGGAATTACTAAAGATAAATCCCAAACTGATGAAGACTCTTAAATATTTAAAATATCTCTTTCCAATCTGCTTTCAAGTGTTACAATACATTCCTTCTCGACGTTTTGCCTGAGATCGAAGTGTAGTATTTGCAGCCAGTCGCCACCTTCTCCTGTGGTGCGGTCTGGTCTCAGAGAGCAAAGTAGCTCTCATCCGGTCCTGGTAATAAGATCGTTCCACCACAAGTCTTTTCTTTTTCGCCCTGTTCCCGGCAGCAGTCTTTAGACTCTCGTAGGAGATTTCTATTGTTGGGGAACACTCGGCAGACATCAGGCCAAAGCGGTTTCTCTTCTGTTCCGAAGATTTTCCTTAACACCTTCCACTTTAACTGGCTATCACTGTTTGTTAGTGCCGGATTCTCTGCCGGTAATAACCCTGCATCTATGGCATTTCTACTGATGGTCTTACATTTTTTCCTGATCTACAGGTGATTTTGTATTACTTCATTTCTTTACTCTTCTTTTCTTCTCATGCAGTTGACGCAAAAGGAAATGCGTACAGTTGTCAAAGCTTTGTCAACACGGGCGCATGTGGGCGTCAAGAATATTTATGGTTTGATGCCTTTTGGAGGAAAAAATAAATTAATAGTTAAAAGATGTTCAAACAAGAGCGATTCGCCAGTTAGGGCGTGAGGAGCGCACGTGCACCTGTCTTAACCTCTCTTACAAAGTGACATTTGGTCATCGTTTGTAAATCATCTAATTGTGGATTGCTAAACACACAGTGAATGTGTAGTTAATTCACACTGAGGTAAGCGGATTCAAAATTTAACCTTTATAAATTAAAGGAAAATCTATGCATTTCTTTAAGTATCCGTTTTTATTTTTTATTTACATTTATTTTTCTTTCAATAGTTTTTTATTTATTTCAGAATGAAACTCCTGGAACTGAATTATAAATCTAATTCTACTGGTCTGAAGGTTTTCACTGACAGTATTCAATACCTTTACTTGATTTTAACGGTTGATAAAAGTATGCCAGTAATGTTGTTGTATCCGCAGAAGCAGATTCTTCTAATTCAGAACTATTTCTTTTCAATCTACAATCGTGTGTTCAACTGTCTGTTATCATTATTCTAAGTTTTAGAAATTCTAGTCTGTATTTTCTCCATATCAAAACTGTTTACATGTATGCGACAAAAAAATAAAGTTCAGCAGTGTTAGCTTATTTTTTTCTTCAAAATTTTTAAATATGAGGACTTTTACTGCTACTCGAAATCACTTTTTTCTTAGAAATACTAGACAGTCCTAGCTGGAGGTAACGACTAAAAGCTTAGTTTACTCTCAATACTATTGAGAAAGAAAGACCACTTCCTCAGAAGTATCACTCAAGAGCCTCAAGCAGTAGCGCATAATTCATCTGCAAGTCTTGTTTTATCCTTAAGAGAAATAACAATATTTGTTTTACACTCCGATGCAATATTTATGTGAAAATAATTTCTTAATTTATATGGAAAAACTTATAAATTATTTGATCCATTTGTTTAAGAAAGAAAGAAATATTCGAATTAAGAAAAAAAAAAGGTGCATATGTGTTGCATAAACTTTTTCTTGGGGGAGAAGGATCCACCTCTTCATTATGCTCATGTTTGAAATTTATTTTCAAAACCCTTCACAAGGCAATTGTTACAAACGTAAATCACTTCGGAAGCCTACTCATACATTTTACTGTAAAATGTCCGTAAAAATTTCGCTATTTCAAAAATTGTCACCTGCCTGACCTAGTGGAAATGTCTTGTTTAAATATGCGGTGATTTCTTCTTTGTACTAAAAGAAAATGCCAGATAATGATGATAATAAATACTTCGTATTTTCTTTATCATTTGTATTTCAGTATGATTTATAATGTACTTTTTTGTGTATTTTTTGAAAAGAAAGTGCACGTGATTATTTTCTTGCTATTTTTGCAAATTGAACACCGAAAATAATGGGAATGACTAACTATAGCAGATTCGTAACAATTATACCCTCTTGACTTAGAAGAATAAACCTGGAGTTCATTCTTCTAAGTCAAGAGAAGAGTGTTACCTGGAGTTTCCTCCAATAGGAAATTCCAAGTCAACATTTTGGTTGTTTCCAAGATATATGCATCTTCCGAAATGATTTTAAAAAAAAAATGCTACGGGGGCAAATTTGTTGCAGTAAATAAGGTTTGAAGTTACTTTTTATTTTACCTTACACTGCTACGATGTATGAAAATATGCATGTCACGTTCTTCTGCTTACAGATTTAGAAATGTCTGCTGCTATTTAAGAACATTCTCTTCTGCTTTCATGAACAAGACATGTTAAATTGCATTACATTCTTATTTCAGTGCTAATTTCGAATTTTATCACAAAATTATATTCAGTTGTATTTCAAAACACGCAGTTGAAAAATGAAGCAAATTTTCATTTTATTATTATTATTGTTTCATGTTAATTATTATTGTTGTATCTATTGTATATATGAGTAGAGTGCTTATTTCATAATAATAATAATAATGCCGTCTATTTACCATTGTAAAATAACTTTTCGTGAGTGGAAGCAAACATAAAGACACGTCTTATTAAAGGCTTGTTTGTTTGACGTATTCTAACCCCCCCCCCACCTCCTCCCGTTCATAGTAAATGAATTATATTTTCTATGAAACAAAGACGTCAAAGCGCGTCCTTCAGGCAATCTGTGAAGTATTCTACGAAATTTGAATTTGGACAAAAATAAAAATAACATAATCTGGAACGTCGATAGAGCGGGTTTTTTTTTTTTTTTTTTCAAATTATTTTAAATACTTATCTTGAATTAGGTTCTTCGAGATAAACGAAATGCATTGTCGACTAGACAAAATTAGCACAAACATTAAAAATGACATTGATTTTCCAAGGTAATGCAATATGCAAGGGAATTTTAGGTGGAGCTCATATTGCTAGAAATTGTTCCGGAGTAAAATATTGAAAAGATATGCACAAAGCACGCTTTCTAGACTAATATACAGTCCCCTCACAAATGCAAATATGTGAGAGATATGTTCTAAAAACAGCTAACGCACGTGCACGTGTCTATTACCGAAATTAAAAGCGAAACTCCAGTGACAAGATGGCTGCCGTTCTACAGTGTTCGCACGTTGTACACTAATAGTGACATACGAACACTATTCTAACACAAAATCACAAAATAATATACATACAACCACTGTCGGTGCCAGGTTATTTTGCGCACTAGGCAAAGTTTACAAGTGCGCCCCTTATTTCAGAAGTTGGATATTTTTTTTAATGAAATTTTATTTTAAATATTAAAATAAAAATATATATATATATATATTTTTTTTTATTTTTTATTTAATATATATATATATATATATATATATATATATATATATATATATATATATATATATATATATATATATATATATATATAGCATGCTTAATTTATAATATACAAAGTAATATACAATATATATAATATAATATATGAAAATAAAATTTTAATTTTTCTTGCGTTTAATTTTGCAAAATTTTGAAAGTTTTGCGCTCCTTCATAGCTTGTATCCTAGGCGGTGGCCAAGTTTACCTAAATCGTAACGCCGGCCCAGTTTACAACATTGCTGTATTATTCCCTACGGATTGCAACATTATACTATTTCTAACTACAATTAAGTTTCTTTTACATGGATACCGCTTAATCACGAGGCAGCTCCGATAACACTAAGCATACACGAGTAATGCATTACTAAATGCAAATACAAACATACTGGAAATTTATATTTTTAGGCTACTTTATGATATAACAAAAAGTATTCCTCTTTAAATAAAACTTTCACTAAGCGTATATAAAAGTGAAAAAAAATGAACATAATAAACAAAACATCTATATGAGAGTTTTATAGGTCCTTATGCGATATTAGCAAAATTATCTTGAAGCCATAAATGACGCTGAAACACTGTTCACTTTTACCTAGATAAGCACTCTTGATGTTCAGAGTAGCTTGCTCAGTGTAAATGTATTATTAATAAATAACTGTTATGATCTACAAAACGACAGAGCGTATTTACTATTGGGTCTTTATCATTAAATTATTTTTATTAAATTATAAAATACTCAAGAAAAGTCACTGTGTACTCAGTGTAAATATATGACACATGAATCTTGGAAGGATCATCTGATCCCTCAGATTCGTACCTTAGCACAGCAGCGTATACACGAAAGTATTACGTGATAATCCGTTTAGAATTTTGTTGCATAAAGTAAACTAAATTAATGTAAAGCAATATACGTCAATGTGTAAACTGTTAGTATATTCATTGTAAAAAAAAATATCATAAGTAGTAGAGAATTTGTGAAACAGTAATTTTATATTAGAAGTTTAAAAAATTTCGAAATTTCATTGTACTTTATACATGCACGCGCACACACACACACACACACACACACATTGAAACGAAGATTCATGCAACCTTTTTATACATCTACTTCTATTCTCATAAGTATACATGCATTGCATACTGCGTAAACAGCAGGTATGAATAATAAGGTGAAGCATTCATTCAAGTAGTTGTTCATCTTGATCCTAAACTTGTCCTAAACTTTATTAAGCCCTCTTGATCATCAGCTCCAGCAGATCAAGAGGGTTTAATAAAGTTTAGGACAACGTCCTCTGCTCATTCTTCTAACTTAACCAAAAGAACTATACGCTCTACATGATACTGGAGAACAACTTAGACCAAAAGTCAATGGCTGCATCGCAGGAGAAAGAAATGTTTCCCACAAAGTACCTGAGTTTAAAGAATTACTTTGCTAAGTCAGCAAAAATTAAATTTTGTAGAATAAAGTCGTTAATAATGAAGAAATAAATAAAACCATATCATCAGTTCGGATCGCACTTCAGGCCGAGAAAAATCTGAAATAAAATAACAAGTCAGTGGATCACAAATAAACTTTTGGCCCATCTCGTATATGAACTGGAGAGCAATAAAGTTGACGCCTCCCACACGGACATCATCACAAGAGGTAGAACACACGACACCTCTTCCACCAAGCCAAGACGAATCGAATCCTCGCTATGCAAAGCGATTGAATCGCAATCTACTTTCAACTTAGAAATGACGTCATTGTACGTCCCAAAATAGGACGAAGAAAGAAGTTTCCCTGCTATTTAACAGGACACTGTGATTAACAATCACATAACTGCTATTCACATGTAATTTGTAATATTATCTCATTGAAGAATGAATGAGAAGGGAAACTCTCTGCCTGACTGCAGAGAAATCAATTTTAATCAACGCTGGTTGATCTTTTTACATGATTGTTATTTTTAGTAAATAAAAATAATGATTTGTAAATTTTTAGATAATAGATTTGTAAATAATGTTTGTGATTGTCTGTAAAAGCACTAGTGGTGGTAGTCAGCGGTACATGGCGTTGGTGTTTGATGATGAAGGTTGGTGGAATAGCGAGATGTAGAGTTGTAGAGTTGATGCCCTCCCTCGATGAGTCTTTGGACTCCCTGGAGGTGTGATATAATAATAATAATAATAATTTTTTTATTGTTCTTTCAAATATTTACATATGTACAAAGATCATCTATTCAACATATTATTTAACAAGGTATAGCACTTTGTGCTACATATAATGAGATTTAAATAGTAATGATGACAACAGTTTTATATATATATATATATAACAATCATAATAATAATTTACAATTATATTGTTCTTCAGAGTTACATAAGTTTCATAATATTACATATTGTAGTTTACTATTTTTTTCCAATTTTGAAAAGGTGTGATTATACAACAGTATTTACACATATGCAATCTAAATATTATATTTCCTTATTCTCACAAACATACAGTGTAAACTCATGATTTATATTTAAAAGAATGTTTTTTTTTTACACTGCATACATTTATTACAGTTATTATATACATTACATACATTTGATTACATATGATACATTACTTACATTTGTTTACATGTGATATTTACATTACGTACATTAGTTTACATATAATACATACGTTACATACATTGGTTTTCATGTTATACGTACATTACATGCATTTGGTTACATATGATACATCTTGTATGAGAACTAATTTCTTTGTTTTCATCTTCGAAGCTTATATGTAAGCTTATCTGAGGATGACACTAGTTGGTTATTATTTATTGGTTTTTTTTTGCTGTGTTGTGAAGCTACGAAATCTATGATTGAGAAATTCGTGTGCGCGCGCGTACACACACACACACACACTTAGAGTTCTTTTCAGGCTATTGTAATTTGTAAGGTTTCTGTATTCAAAAGGTAACTTGTTTATAATGTCTGCGATGTTGAAGTTTTGGCGTGGCCATTCCGTAGTGATTAGTGTATTTTTATGTGATATAATTAGTAGTCTGAGGTCTTGCTTTACGGTATGTATTTCCGACTGTCCTATAGTTGGCATCGAAATAATGTTTTAGCAAAGCTGCATAGTGACATAAATGTTTTGCTGTCAGTATTTTGTGTTCTGACATTGCAATGTTTATAAGGTCGTTATTGTCTCTTTGTTCCCAAAAGATCAGTTTGTCATTTTGTACTGTAGCGACATTAATCTATTTAATTTGTAGGGTGCACAGAAAGCATACGTTGTTATAGCGTATCTTAGTATATTTTGGCATAGTGGATGTATATTAGCGTTTTAGGCGTATGGGAACTATGTCTTTTAACCTGTAGAGTTTGCCACTTATTGTTCGGACTTTGTTGTGTAGATGGTTTATGTGGGTATTCCACTTCATATCTGCATCGAAGTAAATTCCAAGGTATCGTATTGTTTCAACCTGAGTGATTATAGTGGTTTTGCTGTTCTGTGTGTTTTTTTATATTGGAAAGTGGATGTTGCATGGTTATATATTTGTTATCAACTGGTCGAGTCAGTGGATTTCTGAATATCATTAATTTTGTCTTTTCTGAGTTTAGGTGTATGGAGTTTTTCGTGAGCCAGTCTATGATCATATTTATATCATGTTGCATATTTGTTTGGGCTATGCTTGCGTTATTATGGATGGATATTATTGCTGTATCGTCTGCGTATCGGAATATCTTACCTCTGAGAAGTAGATGATTAATATCATGCGTGTAAATGTTGAATACAGTTGGGGAGAGTACTGCTCCCTGTGGCACTCCACAGGTTACTGGTAGCTCTCTGCTTCGGTTGGACCCGATACGTGTGATATGCTTTCTATTTTGAAGGTAGTTTGTAAACTACCTGTGAAGAGGTCAGTCTATTCCAACATGCCTCAGCTTTTCTAACAAGGTTTGATGTGTAAGTGTATCGAATGCTTTAGTTAGATCAATACCATGGCAATTTTATTTTTGTCTAAGACGGTATTAATTACGACTGTAAAGTCTTCCAAGAGAGATGTTGTTCCCTTATTTTTCTGAAAACCATATTGTGTTTTGGGGATGATATGAAAGATCTCAGTGTATGCTGTGAGTTTCTTCAGTATGATCCGCTCCATAATTTGATTGATAATTGGTAATGTTGCTAAGGGCCTGTAATTGCTGATTAAATTTCTTTTTCCCTGTTTGTATATGGGTGTGATTATGACGGTCTTTAGCATACTTGGTATCTGTCCTGTTTTAAATATTTTATTTATTAATTTTAGTAGGTTAGGAATTAGACTAGTTGCATGTTGCTTTATATCTTTAGGTCTAATACCATCTATTCCTGGACCTTTGTTTGGTTTGATTTGTTGTATTGCAGAGAGAAGTTCTGCTTCTTTTATAGTTGGGAACCATAATGTCTGTTTTGATTGTGGTCCAAGTGGAGGGTCTCGTTTTGTGATTGGGGGAATATTTCTGTGCAGTTCTTTATATGATGTCTGCAAAGTATTGGTTAAAGTCATTTGCTAGTTGTTGGATAGGTTTTGCATCTTTCATGAAGCTGTGTTATATGGTTTCAGAGGTGGTGGTGTTGGGAACAAAATCTAGCATCTCATTGATCAGATGCCAGGTTTCTTTCATGTTGTTTTGTGCGGAGGTTGGTTTGTCTCTGTAGTAGCTTCTTTTTGCATTTCTGATTTGTGTTGTAAGGCGATTCCTCGTTATCTTATATTCAGTTTTTAAAGCTGTGTTATTTGGATATCGCTTTAATTCTTTCCATAAAGTGTCCTTTCTGTGTATTTATAGGATTAGGTTTTGTCTTATCCAAAGATTTTGTGTTGTTTTTGAATGAATTCGGACTTTCTTTGTAGCTTTCTTATATATTTCCTCCAGTGTGAGTTTAATGTTGTTGTATAAGATATCTGCTGAATTTGATGCCAGGTTTTCTCAGTCTGCTTTTCTTATTTCGTGGTTGACTATTTTTTTTATTCGTCTATTATTGTTTTCTGTCGCTTTTCTTCTGTGGAACATTGTAATATTATATTGTAATATTAATAATAATAAAAATAATAAAAATCAAAATAATAATAAATCATTTGTTGCTTTTACGCATGCTCAGAACTTCTCATTGCTGGGTTAGACAACCAACAGTGGTGAAGAAGAAGCTAGTAGCAATTTGGATCAATGTTGGAAATTTTTTATATCTTGCGGAAGTGACGTCGAACATAAGAGAGAATTCTTGCATTTTAAGGCAGATCGGTGTTCGACCAGCAATATTTGCTAGCTTTTAACACGAGTAAACTAGGACTTGCCTGAGATCGCTTGTCTTTTAGCTTGAGTTTGTGCGGTATCGAACAGGCAAACAGGATGTATCTAGTATCAACTGATACTTTGCACAGTGCTCTTTCTAACAGTGAGTAATTTACTCCCGAGTTTCATAGTCATAAACGCATATGAGTGTCAACTTTATTCTATCTTTATGGACCGAATACTGCTAGTCCATTGCATTGTTCAGCTACCCTTGAAAATAATGTCCCGCTGATAATAGGATTACCTGCTAAATCCGCCTGCCATTTGGAGGTACAAAGATCACAAGAAACAACCCAAGTCTTGTTTCTTGTGATCACAAGATCACAAGAAACAAGACTAATTCAGTAAAAGCGTCAATTTTAGAATGATCAAAACTTTCACATCAAAACTGTAAGCAGATTTTCTTAAACTTTGTACCTTAGAAAACTTAGCAGTTCAATAGGAAAGTTATAATACAACTCTGTGTGTGTGTGTGTGTGTGTGTGTGTGTGTGTGTGTGTGTGTGTGTGTGTGTGTGTGTGTGTGTGTGTGTGTGTGTGTGTGTGTGTGTGTGTGTGTGTGTGTGTGTGTGTGTGTGTGTGTGTGTGTGTGTGTGTGTGTGTGCGTGCGCGTGTGTGCGTGTGTGTGCGTGCGTGCGTGCGTGCGTGCGTGCGTGCGTGTGTTATGTGTGTGTGTTCAGTAAATTTCTGAAATACCAGGTGAGATGATAAGCCTTAATAGTCATGTCCCAAACATAACATCTAAATGAGTTCACGCGAGAAAGAATTATTGGAAAGCTTGAAGGTCGCAGAATTACTGATGTTGCCATGGAGTTTGGAATCTTGCATAGCGCTGTGTCCAGCCTCTGGGTAGAGCTAAGAAGTCGCTCTACCACAGATCATGAAGACAGATTTTTAACAGCAAGACGTAACAGATGCACCACGGCAGATCAGCTTGCATGTCGGCTCCATTCAAGCGCAGGAACGCGGATATCTCTTCAAACTTTCGCAAGACGTCTGCGGGAAGTAGGACTACAGGCCAGAAGGCTTATAGCTTCTGTCCCTTTATCCTCAGCTCATCGCAGAGCTCATTTTTTATGGTGTTTTATTCATAAAAACTGGACCAGACATCAATTAGCAAATGTACTCTTTACAGATGAGAGTCGTTTTAGTCTTTCCTCCGATTCTAGCCGACATTTGATCTGACGTGAAAGTGGTACTGATTACCTTCACGAAAATGTTTTTGAAAGAGATAAATATAGCGATGTTGGGGTCATGGTGTGAGGAGGCAATGTGCTTAATGGATGCACCGAGATACAAGTGATGTTGATGACATACAACTTAATCCAGTTTAGAAAGTATAGGAAATATCCTCTTGAACCAGTTGTGGGAAAACGTTTTGTCAGTCAAATGAACGCACAAAAATGGAATTCCTTGACTGCATCAGTAGATTTAAGAAAATTTGGTATTCAGTTCCTCCTGCTTCGTTTTCAAGGAATGGAAGAAAAAGATTGCATATTGCAAAATGCCAAAAATATGTAAGAATTTGGTACTGTAGTCATAAATTGTATGTTTTGTAGAACTATTTTTAATTGCTTCTGTCAACGAGATAAAAGAGGTTATGCGCTTAATTTGGATAACCAACTGAAGAAAAGCCTGAAAAATAATTAATTGCTTTGTATATTTATCCAGTTTGGGAATCAAACGTATTTGTTTTCAATAAACTCTTTTGTTTAAAGTAAACAAAATAGGTTTATTGATCTCGTTTTGTTTCATTGATCGGCGTGATCTCTTTAGTTTTTATTCACAATATCTTTAAAGATAGCTTCACAGATATCTTGAAATTTCACTTTTCCTAGAAATTCCTGTACATTAGTTACACATTGTTCTATTACACAGGTTTTAATGACATTAAAATGGTACATCAGAGGGTTTTTCATGTTATGTAACAATCAAACTCAGATACAATTAAAAATATACATCATCAGAACACTAAACCATAATCTGATGTATTGGGTAAATAAATGCTTTCGAAGGGGTCACAAAAATGGACGCATAAATTAATCACAGTTATATCATGTGAGGTAGTATCTAAAGATAAAATGTTTATGTGTGTAAATTTTATTTTGACTAAGTTTATCGTACATTTTTCTGCGAATATTTTACTTTCAACATAGTAAATAAAGAATTACTAGCAGCATTATTGAAGGTTTAATAAAAATGTTTAACAAGAGTATAATGATGATAAACGCAATCCATTCATTGCGATAGCTTCAGTGGAGTTTGATTTTAGATTAACACAAATTAATTTTCTGCAAAATACAGCTTATTACACACTATATTAGTGCTGAGCTGGTAAAGATTAGAATCGTCTTTTTTTAGTGAGTGCTTTCATTTTAAGGTGAAATGTAATGGGGTCAAAAATGGTGTTCATGTCGGAACTGGAGTTCTAGTGAAGTGTAATAGAAGAGATTTAGGCATACAGTTTTTCAATTTAGATATACGCAATGCTTTATATGCATAAAGGGTTTTCTATTAACAAAAGTTCCGTTAAGAGCTTTAAAAATAACATAAATTACTTTAACCTAATTGTCATTAACTTAACTGATCAAAACAGTTAATAGAATTGACAGGTGGTTATGAAAATAATGCGAAAATTGGTTGAAAGAGGGTGCGGCAATCCGGCATATGCAAATCGCACAGACAACGTCATTCACAATGTTAAGTGCAACGTAGCAAGTTCTTTTAGTCAGTTATCTTCAGATAGCCGTAACCAGATGCGAAGTTGTTTACAGTTCAGTTGCAGTCAGCCTTGATCAGAAATCAAGTTCTCGCCCGATACACGCAGATGTGCTACTGCGCATTCATACGGAGCATATTTAGTAATTGTCTAGTGACAGAATCATTGACCGAAGCAGATACGAAAATAGCATACGAGGATATCAAAGAACAAGATGAATATGAAGCGAAACAAGTGTCCTCAAATTTTGTGGAACTTTCCACTAAACTATCAACTTTCGACTTCAGATTTTGATTTATTAGAACCATCAACATGGTCCTGATAAATTTCGAACATTGGAGAAGTTTTAGATTCTTTTGTGGAAATTTACGATAATATTCAAATTGACAATAATATGAAATATGAATCAAAAGCAATTAGCTTTGAAAATTAAAGATTATGGACGTTTGTGTTTACTTATAATCTTTTATGCAGGATCAATGGAGTGAGTGAAATGCTTCAGAATCCAAACAGAAATTTAAGTGAATCTAAAATCGCGTTAAACAATGTAATCCACTTTACTAAACAATTTCGTTCGGAAATTTGAAAATTTTAATGATGTTATACTTGAATCGGTAAAAATCATGAAAACTAAAGTGTTAAATGATTTAATTTTTCATATATTTCTTTTTCCATTACAAAATAAACGATTCTTGTCATTGTGCAATTTTTCTAGTTAGTGTGTGCGTCTTTAGTTACGATAGCCAGTAATCGGCAACTTATGCATCTGTAATTCTAGTCTATACGCATTTTTCTATGTTTTACGATTTTTGTTGTGTTGGTAAATAAACAGTCGATGTTAGGACAACAGATTCTTCTTCGTAATGAATTTATTTAATGGTACTATTAAGTTTGCTGTCTTTTATTCTTCGAATCCGTACAAAAGAACAAAACATTTATCTTCTTTCATTTTCTGGAGATATAACTGCAGAATTTTCAAATGCTTGTTTGGAAAATCATCATGTTACAGATCTGTATTTTTTTTTAAGTCAAATCTATTATAATACATTAGAATACATATAAGCTTTTGTTTACCTTCCTTTGAAAATACCATTATATGAATCGCCATGCTTCAGTTCTAGAAACGAGTGTTTTTACTTTTATGAACAGGAAATAACGTTACGATTGTGCTCCTTGAAAACAACTTTTTCTCTTTCCAGCATTACAAACAGTAGACAATAATCTTCCCAGGAAAATCTTTTCTCTCAGAAATACTAGACAACAATCTTCTCAGCTGGAGGTAAAGAATAAAACTTAGATTACTCTCAATGCTATTGAGAAAGAAAGTCCATTCCTTCAGAATTTGCACTAAAGAGCCTCAAGCAGCAGTGCATAATGTATCAGCAATGTCAGGTTTCGATTTCTATTATATGCTAAATAGAAATACCGAGATCCTTTACAGTCCGATAATGAATATTTTTAGTCAAAATAATTTCTTCGTTTATAATAATCCCAATTTCATTTTATTATCGAAAACTAATAAATTATTTACTGCAGTTATTTAAAGAAGAAATATTTTAGTTAACAAAAACCGGCGAATATGTGTTTCACAAGCATCCAGCTTTTCTATTTTTTTTGCGGGGGGGAGAGGACCCACCTATTCATCTGCTGAACGGTACTGAAAACAATTTATTTTCAGTACCTTTCATAACACAATTGTTACGCACGTAAAGCACTTAGGTTAGGAAGCATACTCATGCATTTTATTGTCCTAAAAGTAGATAGCTACTTCAAAACTTGCCACCTGTCTAAACTAAAGTCTAAACTGTCTAAAGCGGAAATGTTTTTTTTAAATATGCGGTGATTCCTTGTTTGTACTGATTTGTCAGATAATGATGATAATAAGAATAATAAGAAGAATAATAAGAATAAGAATAATAAAAGTAATAATAAGAAGAAACGACGTCGTACTTTCATTGAGTGGAGATTTCAGAATGAAGTGTGATTTCTAATGTACTTTCTTTGTGTGATTTTAGAAAAGTGCACATCATTATTTTCTGGCTATTTCTGTCAACCGAACATCGGAAATAATGAAAATGACTAACTATAGGGGATTTGCAATGGTTTTGACCTTCTGACTTAGAAGAATGAACCTGTGTTACTTGGGATTTCCTCAATTAGGAAATTCAAGCTAATACTTTGGTGATTTCCAAGATGCTTACAGCTTAAGATGTCCTGCTGCTGTTTGAGAACAGCTCTTTCTGCTTTCATGAACAAGGTATGTTAAATTGCATTACTTTCGTAATTCAAGGAGAATTTTAAAATATCGCAAAATTATGTTCATCGCTATTTCAAATGAACTCGCAGTTGAAAAACAAAACAGGCTTATTTATTTCAGAGTGTTCATTTCTATAATAATAATAATATTGTTGGTTCTTTCTAAAGTAACCTTTCGTGACTGGAAGCAACATAAATAAATATACAGTCGGGTCTCTTTTTATGCGGTAGATACGTTCCACAGAAAACTGCATATAACAAATTGCACAAAAAAGGCCTAAACTTACGTTGAAAAAATCAGGGATATGTTCCATAATTTTCGAAAACCGTATAAAACAGAAGCAATGAATTAAAATAAACCTAAAATCGCATAAAAAGTTTATGAAAATTCAGAAAAATAAGAATGTCTGAGTTTGTTTTAAAGCTTTATTCATTTAATTTTATTGAAAAGTAACATTTTGTTTTTACATTTTTACATCAGAATTATCGTTGTTATTAGACAATATTCGGCAGTGTTTGCAAACTGGTGCGAAATCACTTTGATCACCGGAAGAGATAGCGCATTAGATCTGTATTGTAAAGGCAATGGTTATTCACAAAAAAGAATTAGCTTCACCCTCGTCCTGTGCTGATTTTTTTCTTCTGACAAAGTAATCAGTGATTAAACTTTGCGATGATGATTTCACTATTTTTTATACATCTCGCGATATCCAGACATACAGTTCTTTTCAACTCACGTTGGCATTTAAAGGCTTGTTCAGAATTTGTGTCATTAACAAGAAAATTATTTGACAATTTTTTGCACAGCTCAAGACCTTCTCGAATTATACTTGAAGTGAGGGGAGGATCGGTTTGTTTTCCGCTTAACTATCGTTTTCTTGATCTTCGACAACATCTTAAAGTTAATCGATATCCAATAATATCATCACTTAAGGCATTATCCACAGCAATTCGTCTACATCATTCTGGCTAAATGTATTGAAATTTCTCCACCAATTTCCTGTGCCAAAGTAATGATTTTAGCTGATAATATAAATGTTTGAATGGTTGCACTGTTTCAAACACATCCATGCCAAACTGCTTTCCAGCAAGCATTTAAAGTTTGTGGTCTTATTTTAGCGATAGCAGATGCGACATGATTTAAGCAGTCCAACAAAATAGAATTTTTTTTCTAAACGTCAGTTTTTCTAGTTTATCTAATATAAATTGAAAGATGTGCTAAGCATAATATTTTTCAAAAGTAGCAATTATGCCTTGATCTAATGGCTGAGTGATTCTTGTTGTATTGGGTGGAAAAAACACTACCTGCACATTTGGATGTTCTAAATGCTGATGACTTGATACATTGTCAACAATTAATAAAGCTTTAAAATCGAGAGCTTTTTGCTTCACACATGTTTCCGCTTCTGGTACAAAGCAATTACTGAACCATTCAGTAAATACAGCAGTTGTTACCCAGGCCTTCTATTACTCATCCAACGTACCGGCAGCTGTTTTAGATCTTTGCCTTTTATAGCACTTGGTCTTAGAGATCGATTCAATAAGAGGGGTGTCAGCATTCGATCCCCTGATGCATTGCTACAAAGTAACAAAGTTATTCGATGTTTTGCTTTAAACCCACGCTTTTTTCTTAGCCTTTGCAATGTAAGTTTGAGTAGGCCTTTTCTTCCAAAGTAGTCCTCGTTTGTCAGTGTTAAACATTTGATCAGGACAATATCCACCATCTTCAATAATTTTGGCAAACTTCTCTTGAAAATGTTTGGCTGCTGTTTCATCTACTGCTGCAACCTCGCCTGTAATCTTCACGTTATGAAGTGCATTCCTTTTCAAAGACCCGGTTAGCCATCCTTTGTTAGTCGAAAATTCTTTATCAGCATGGGAACTGAAAGTAGATGGTTCCAATAGCTTCATATGTTCATAAAACCGAACAGCTTTTTGTTTAATTAAATAACCACTTAGAGGAATTCTTATGTCAGTTAATTTTTCAATCCAAATTACAAGCGGTCGTTCCGTTTTTTCTAATAAATCATCTCTTGAGTACGATGATAATTTCGGACTTAGTTTTGTGGCAGAAATGAGAGATTTTCTTATTGTGACTTAATCCGTTTTGATTGCTCTTATAGTAGATTAGTCTAAATTAAAATGTTTACCAATCTTACCTCTACTTTTGCTAAGCGATCTGAAATTGCAATTTTCATTTCAAAAGAAATTGCTTTTCTTTGGTTTTTTTTTTTTCCCATTGGGCCAAATCTTTAAAATAAAAATTAGCAATTTAGACTTGGATTAATGAAAAGACAAACACTTATACATATGCAAAATTAACTTCACAGACACTCACTGCTTACACATTATGCTAGAATGTGCCAACACGCTCTTCATTATGTACCACGGGAGACCTCGAATTTGCATGAAGTATGCACCGCATAACTTCAAAACCGCATAAAAAAAGATACGCATAAAAACAAACGCGACCCGAGTATATATGTGAGGAAATTATCTGAGGAATATCCTGTACGGAACGGATTTTAAGTGATATTTTATCTTTTAAGTAACCCCCCCCCTTTGCCACAACCGCTCATGGCAACTGATTTGGTCTCCTAATTTCCCATATTCCCCATTGCATACTTTTCACTGTATGTACTTCACAACTGATATGATTAAAGATTTTCACAATATCTATAAAAAAATAATCGTCAAAGCTCATTCTTCATGAAATTTGTGAAGTACTGTATTTCTACGAAATTTGATTTGAAGGAAAAAAAAAAAAACATAACATTTCGAGTAGTTATTCAGTTCAGGGCTATAGTAACTCGTGGTAAACCACATGCCCTCTCCAGTAGCCAATAGTGACTGCACACGCAGGTAAACACAAGTCGTTTTCTTTGGAATTTTTTTTTCCAAAACTTTTTGGAAAAAAAATAAAAAAACGCGTTTTTTTATTTTTTTTCCAAAAAAGTTTTCATAAAAAATGCGTTTTTTTCCTAAAAAGTTATCATAAAAAACCAGTTTTTTAATTTTTTTTTTTTCCCAAAAAAGTTATCAGTATCAATTGGAGGTGACATCACTAAAAGATATCCGCAAACGATGAGCTCACTCATATCCACTAGGCTGAGCAGACATCTTCTGGAGGAGAGGGGATGGTGAGAGACTAGGGTGATGGGGTTAGGTTGGGGGAGCATTGCAGGGAAGACATCTGTCACCCTCTGTGATATCACAGTATGAGAGACATATGTTCCCCAGAAATATCCAAACACATAACGACATTGTTGTCATGTTTTGTTTGGCTATGGAATTGTGGGTGATGTTTTTGAGATAAGATATCTTGGAATTTTCCCAGGGTGACACACATCCGTCATTGTCGTCATGGTTTATCCAACACCATGTAGAAACATGTCCGTGAATCATCTGCGCAAAAGTTTCATTTTGGAAGGAACGGTCAGGGTTAAGGGTCAGGTAAACAGTACTATAAGGAAAAATAAACAAGTCAAGTGTCTTTGCAGTTACGACAATTCGTTCATCCTGTGAAGTTATCGTATTGTGTTGTGGTGATTGGTATCCAGGAAAGTAAAGTAAAGTAAAATAATGGGTGAGCCACAAAAGTCATTGAAATTTTCTTTCTTCAGGAAAATAGCACGAGACAAAACTCTTCACCTAGCTCTAAAAGGATGGAAACCGATTATTATTTTAGAAGACACATACATTGTGATGTATTTATCCCGGACCACTGGGAAAAATTACGCAGGAAGTGGTCTGATATCCTCGGCTACTTGCAAAGAAGAGTTGACTACGAAATGGACCTCGGTGATTGTTATATTCTGAAATGCCAAGATGGGGAACTAATACTTGATGATACAGGAGCTGATGGAAGTAAGGTTTTTTCTATTAGTTGTGAAGAAGCTGAGAGATTTTCAACAAAAATGTACGACATTGATAATCATTTACTATTTTTGGAAACTGAATTACCATCTGTCCGATTAATGGGAAAAATTATCGCTCAACATTTAAATTCATCAATGGTAAAATTAGACTTTCAAGATTTTATCCAATTCGATAAAGATTCTTTATTTTGGGACATTTACGAACATTTTACAAAAACTGTTTGTGTATATTTGCTGACAAAAGAATACACAGAATGTTTAGCGAGGCATGGTGTCATTTCCAGACTGACACAATATCAAACGTATGGAAGTGTGGTTACCATGGTATCTGATTTAAAAATTCTTTTGCATGACCAGCTATTTTGATGTAATGTAACCAAGAAACAGTGAGTAACAAAAATTTTATTCATTGAACTCTTTGGAAAATGTTGAGTCTAACTAAATATTGTGAAATATTTTTAGGTAATTACATGTTTCGAATTTTTCTCAGTGAATATACTTGTAAATAGTATTTCAGCAAAATAAAATGTGCATTTGTAAACTTAAATGAACAAAGATGTGTTTTTGTTGTTGTGTTTTTCCACAGTGAAATTTTACTCAGTTATGATTAGATCTTGATATTTAAATCCACAACTTTATATCTTAATGCAATTCGGTTTAATTATTTTAAAAAAATCACAACTGTGAAATTAATGCCAGGACAGGAAAAAAAAAAGTGTTGAAAACGAAAATCCATGTATTGATTATTTTAGAAATTGTCTAATGCTATCTATTGACATTATTTGAGTTATCTGAAAACAAATCGTTCACATAATCGAAAATCCGAACTGTTAGAATTTGGTTATTTTACAGAGAGAGAAAGAGAGAAGCATCTAATTAAACCAACAAAACGTGACTTTAACACTTCTTTAAAGTTTGGCATAGAGAAAATGTTTGTACTCTACAGATAACACATATACAAATTTTACCTTTCCCTACACAAAGTAAGATAAAAACACACCAACAGTATATCCAACAGCATGTGAAAACATGTCGTTGAGTCATCTGCGCAAAGATTCATTTTTGAAGGAACGGTCAGGGTAGGAGATGGTAAGTGTAAACAGTACTATAAGAAAATATCAGAGAGTCGAGTGAGTTTGGACTTAAGGTAATCGTTCATCCACTGCAGCTGCTGTTTTGTGATTTGTGTTTGGTAATGCAAAAATAATGGGTGAGCCACAAATTCATTGAAAGTTTCTTTGTGAAAAGTTCTAATTGTTTAGAATTTTGTAAACGAAAGTTACCATAAAGTATATGATCAGAGCTAATAATCAGTGAAATAATAATAAATAACTATTTATTTGTCGTGCCATATGAAGTAATCGAAGAAGAAGAATGAAGGAAAACGATTATGAAAAATCGACAGTGGGTGAAAAATATGAATTTTCACTTATCATTGGGATAATTGATGTACAATTTTTGTTGAATAGCAGTTCAAATTTATTTCCTAAAGAAATTTGTATTTCTGATGGATTTAGTGTAAGATATGCAGTGACATAATCACCTTGTAGTTGGAAAGAATTACCTGAAAGAGTTAAAAAACAGAATTCTTGGTTAATAAAATATAACCATCAGCTGAAGTGGGAAATTGGTTCACTAGCTTTGGACAAACTAAGAGATTGGATGATAGAATCAACATCAAATATCATATATTACTTGCCAAAGGAAGAGAAAAATCAAAAACATTAACGAAGTTAATAGGGAGGCCTGTTCTTGATTTAAATGAAATTGGATGCCCAAAACATGAAAACATAATGTGTACTTTTAAATGCTTTTGGAAACATAACGAAAGATTCTGTGCTTTTAATAATTCTCTGAAGTATACGTATTGGATTCGAAAATATAAATATGCAACCCTTAATTTTACTACTACAGTAATAAATTCCCAACAAACAACCACCAAATGAAAATTAACTTTCAGATGAGAATCACATTGTCAAAACCATACGATGGTAATTCCACAACCATGGAAGAACCTTTGATGTATTTTTCAATTTATTTATTTTCTGTATTGTTAGATTCAGTAAATACAATTTGTAAATAATATTTCGTTCAATAAAATGTGTAAATTAAATGAACAAATTGGGTGTCGTAGAATTGTTATACAAATTTAAGAAAGAAGATAACATTTTTTTTTTTTTTTTCCTTGTGAAATTTCATGCCACAAAGTAACCAGAGAATTTTTTTTTTGATTCATTGAAGTAAAAGTCTTATTTGTTCGTTATCTAGAAACAAGGTTAATGAATGAAAACTAACAGTGTGGGAAAATAATTCATAAATAAAGTCTACTTACAGAAATAGGTTAAGAGCACAAGGAATCGAAGGTAAAATTAATAGTTATATTGGTAATTTCCCAGCAGAAACCAAAAGTTCGAAACAAAACACACGATTTCTCACCTACGTACAACAAAAGGCGACCGGATAAGGCTTAATGAGAAATATACAGTGTTGGAAAATAAATTCTCATATACTTTATATATTTATTAATTCTGCTCAGTTATTCTGTTAGAATATGACCTGTAAAAGTAAAATACAGAAAATAACCAATCAATTTGAAAAAAAAAAATAAATAAAAATTTCACTTGTCTGAATTCCATACTCTAACAGCAATCGGAATTCGAAAGCGGAAATAACACTTACCCTAAACAAAACGGCGCATAGACTTTCCCACTAAGCTTGGGGAACTTTAAGAAAAACTAATGAGAAATATTCAGTGTTGGAAAATAAATTCACATATACTTTATATATTTATTAATTCTACTCAGTTATTCTGTTAGAATATGACTTTTAAAAGTAAAATACAGAAAATAACCAATCAATTTGAAAAAAAAAAATAATAATTTCACTTGTCTGAATTCCATACTCTAACAGCAATCGGAATTCGAAACCGGAAATAACACTTACCCTAAACAAAACAGCGCATAGAGCTTCCTACCGAGGAAGGACACCCGTGGGAAAGATTAATACAGAGAACCAAACGGATACTAAAGTAAATTAAGTAGTCCACTAGCTTTTCTGGTTATTTACAGAAATATCTGTCAACTCCTATGTTTTGTGTGTTTTGTGGTGTGAATATATGTTAGCCACAGTAAGCTATAATGAAAAAGTGAAATGTTCTTTTCAGATTTGTGTTTGTGTTCTGTGAATACATGTTAATCAACAATTGGAATGTTCAGAAAACCTACTGTAAAAGACTTAATGAGAAATATTCAGTGTTAGAAAATAAATTCACAATTTACGGTTGTGACTCATGTCATCCCCTTTGAAGAAAAGCGCTCGCTGGGGGATATTGCAATGACGAAACCTCACCATCTACGCTCCGTAATCTAAAGGACGAAGTAACTAGTTCAGGTTACAGTATTTACAGAAATTTCATTCTTTGTGGTTTTTGTGTTTGTGTTGTGTTGTGGATATAAAATTGAACTATTTTGGAATAATCGAATTTCGAAGAGTAATCTGGAAAGCCATAAGTACTTTTTTAACTTAAACATAACTGATCGCATGTTGTTTGGTAAGCGTAATTCTAATACTGAATAGTTTTTTTTTTCCATAAGAATAATCGTAGGTTATATATTAGAGTATCAACATGGACACATTAGCGATTTTTTATGTCTAATGTGTGTGTGTGTGTGTGTGTGTGTGTGTGTGTTTAAGGACAGGTACTTTAAGAATATAATTAATTATTCAGAAAAGATCGAAACACGAGACCCATCACGACTTTCTCTAAGAATTCCCATACTTTAACAGGAAAGAAATACCCAAAATGTATTGGAAAATTAGTACAACCATCTAGAGAAGAAAAAAAAAAAAAACTGTATGTTTGTCACGATTTCTTATGCACTAATATATTTCCCTTTCCATTCAAAACAATAACGTCACTTATTTACAACTAACAAATGACGTCACTTATCTATATCTCATAACAAACATTCGCGTCACGATTCCTTATCTTACTTTTAGACAAATCAAAATATCCGGATGAATTATGAATAAAATATGAACTTGATTAGAATATGTATATAGAAGAAAATACAGATGAGGTATGGAAAAAAAAAAAAAAAGTATGTGTGTTTGAGTGACATCAGTATATAATTAATTATTCAGAAAAGCTCGAAAGACTGCCGCCATCACGACTTACTCTAAGAATTCCCACCCTTTAACAGGAAACAAATACCCCAAATGTATTGGAAAATTAGTACAAACATCTATATAAAATAAAATAAAAAAAAAAACCGTATGTTTGAGTGACACCAGTATATAATTAATTATTCAGAAAAATCTAATCACACCCGCCATCACGACATACTCTAAGAATTCCCATAGACGATAATGACGGATGTGTATCACCCTGGGAAAATTCAAAGATATCTTATCTCAAAACATAGCCCACAATTCCATAGCCAAACCAAAATACCACACAAACACATAACGTCACGATTCTTATCTCTAAATATCACCCATCACACCACGTGATGTCCCCGACAGACGAGGGCCCCAGCGAAATTCCAAAATCAATAATAACAAACTTTCACGTCACGATTCCTTATCTTATCTTGATCTTGATCTTGTCAGAACTGTCCACCAATGACAACACGATTTCTTTTCCACTAATATCATCCTTTCCATTCAAAACAACAACGTCACTTATTTACAAATGACGACATTTATTTACAAATAACAAATGACGTCACTGATATTCATCTGACAACAACCAAACATTCCACACCCATGAAGCTACGCACACCACCGGAAGCATTTTGTTCAAACCGTCCCACCAATCACAACACGAATCCTTATCTCTAATATATCTCCCTTTTCCATTCAAAACAACAACGTCACTTATTTACAAATGACGACATTTATTTACAAACAAACCAAAACACAAGAACTGAAACCATTCACACACTTGCCCACACGGAAATTCCTAACATTCCAAACTCATGACGTCACTCGCAATGACGTCAGGAAGCCACGCCCATCGGATGCATTTGGCCAGAACCTCCAAGCTGAAGCCATTGACACATATACCCTCAGGGAAAAACCACGCCCACCGGAAGCATTTTGTTCAAACCGTCACCCCTACTACTATTCTTCCTAAGCGAATGAGAATAATAGAATATTATATTATTGTTGTCATCATCATCATCATCATGTGTATCAAGGATTTAGGCCCAGCATGGCCTGTTCCTGCCTTAGAAGTCATCCTTGAATGGTTTAAGAGGACGTCCTGGTTTTCTTTTTCCTAATGGCTTGTACTTTAAGGCTTGTTTTGGTAATCTCTCTGTTTTCATTCTTTGAACGTATTCCATCCATTTATGTTTATATTTTTTAATTTTTTCTATTAGTGGTTCTTGGTTGAATTCTTTCCTAATATCTTCGTTTCTTTTGTGATCAAATAGGGTATACTTTGCAGTGTTTCTCATAAACTTCATTTCTGCTGTTGTTAATCTTTGTTTGTCTTTTTGTTTTATTGTCCAGATTTCGCTTCCATACAATAAGACTGGTATGACTAATGTATTGTGTCTTATATCTTATATATGTATCTTATACATTGGAACCTCGGCTGGCGAACGACTTTCATCTCGAACCAGTCGGTTCCCGAACATATTTTCTGAAGAAAAAATGCACCAATTTCCGAACAGAAACTCGGTTCCCAAACAGACAAACCGGCAACCACGAGCTCCACGGGATGAGACGTACGGCGGGAGAGCGTCAGTTGCACCGCATCCTCCCTCAGTGCAGACATGTGCTCGAATTTGTAGTGCCTTTTTTTGATTTTCTTTGTGTTTTGTTTTTTTTATAAATTATTATTAAATAAGCCACTAAAGGGGGGGGAGAAGAAGGATAATGATAGCGGCAAAGTGAAAAGAAAAGTTGTTAGAACCACGACAGAGGTGAAAAAAGAAATCACATCCAAACAAGAAAATGGCTTCGTGTCTCGGATCTTGTTATGCAGTTCGGGATGACGAAATGAACGATCTGTGCAATACTCAAAAATAAACGGGCAATCAATTTTCGTCTATATTTTATCTATTTATTGAATTTATTCTTTTTGAGTAAGATTTTATGCATTTTCATTGTTTTGTATACGATTTTCGCATTAAATACTGTTATAAAAGTTTAAATAAACAATCTTCTGGGGCATATTAATGGAAAATGGATTAATCCATTTTCCATTAATTCTTATGGGAAAACGGTTTCGGTTTTCAAACAATTCGGTTTCCGAACAGTCTTTTGGAACAAATTATGTCTGACAACCGAGGTTCCACTATATATCTGTTCTGTAGTTTTAACTTTGATTATAGATATATATATAGAGAGATAGATTATATATAATATATTAGTTACTGATTTCTGGTTGAACCATATAGTTTTCTTTTAAATGCATTGTTTCTTATACTTTCTTACTCCTTATATATTTCTTGTATATATATATATATATATATCTGTTTTAAAACTTTACCTGATTTTTTCCTTTTACTTTCATTGTGTAGAATATCGTTACTTAATTCTCGCTTAACCATATAGCTTTATTTAATTGCTGTAAAATGTTTTACTTGCATTACATTCTTATATATTTCTTCTTAAACTTTACTTGATTTTTTTCTTTTACTCAGTCTTAGACATAAATCTCCATCTTTCATTTACTTTCGGTCAACAGTCGTTGATATTTCTTCTAGTACCTTAAGTTTCATCTGCTTGGTTAAGTATTGTTATAGCCGTTATTACTTGTTATTATCACAGAGCCACTGGGGGCAGTATAAGAAGGCCACAAAATGTTATGGATGCTCGCCCACATATATATACCTCTACGTGCGACAGACATGCACTCCTGAATTTCTTCTTTGCACACGGATTACTCCCGAACGTTTAGAATGCCCGAAATGTCATACGGACATGCACCTGGATAATAGCAGACTATTATTCACATGTAATAAGAGAATATTCATTCGAGTTCCGAAACAATGTCCAATTAGGAAGCTGTGTGGATTCCGCAAATCCGCTACAGTGGGTGCGTGGTTCGAAAATTCCAACTTGAGCTTGGAAGATATTGGTTCTTTCACTGTGATGTGGTGTACTGTTCCTTCACCTCGACAACGACCATCAACGGAAAATTCAATGGTGTGACCGGACCATAGTTGATTGGTCATCTTATTGTTGCAGAGAAGTATGCTTATGGTGGGCGTATGAAAACTCTAACAAACTGGGGGGGAGTCGTCGAAATTCACGAAAGTAAATTCGGGAAGAGATAGAATAACCGTGGTCGACGCATTACAGGTCAGTGGATTTTAGGGGAACAGAAAGAGGTGCCAAAAAAACCTTCTTGGTTTCAGTGCCTAAGCATGATAAAACCACCCTGCTGCAAATCTTTAGAGAATGGACTTTTCCTGGAACAACCATAATATCAAACTGCTGGCTTACAACTGCTTAAGTGACGAGGGTTTCATTCACGAAAGACAAAATCACTCGAAGCACTTTGTGGATCCGAACAACCGAGAAATTCACACAAATAACATCGAAAGGCAGCGGCGAAATTTGAAGTCGTCTTTGTCCCGGACTGGACGGATAGCATCTCACTTTGAGGGATACCTAGCTAAATATCAGTTCAAATATATAAGACGGGATGACGAAGTGGTGCATGATTTCCTTCGTCAGATCGTGAAGATGAACCCTGGCCCATCGGTTACAGTTTGCACCATCTTTTGGTAACAGTAATATTTTTCTCGTTGTCTAGGAGTATTCAAATGCACCGTACGGATCATGCAGTGATGGAGACAGTTCATATACAGATGAGATAAAGGAAATGTATTTCCGAAACAATGAATTCAAAAAATAGCATTTTTGTTGCATTCATATTTGGAAGCAATGCATAAAGTAATTTTTAAAATATGAAGTAATGATCCCCCCTTCCATGAATTGCTTTCCTTCCAGTTAGATTGGGATTGATAATACGGAAATGCCGACGCACCTCAGGTAAGAAGTAGTGACAAAAAATTCTTGAGTGACAATTTATTTGGCATTGTACGTGTAAAATGACTGGCTTCTGTATCTTTAGAATACGCCATCTGAGAAGAAGCAAAACGAAGTAGAAGTTTTGAGCTGCACGAAGTCGCAGCTCAAAATTAGAAAATGGTCATTGCAAAAATAAATAAATAATAGTTTCGCACTATTTCGGTGTAACTGTTGTGTTTGTCTTGAAGTGCAGTACCCATGTGCGGCCTCAGAATCCATGAAGTAATTCCCCCCCGCCACACACACACACTCCCACCCGCCGCCAGGAATTGCCTTCACCTAAACATGCGTCGATCATGCAGTGATGGGGACAGTTGATACAAATGAGGTAAATGAAATGTATTTCCAAAATGTTGAATTCGAAAAATTTCATTTTTGTAGCAAACATATTTGGAAATAATGCATAAAGTAATTTTTAAAAAAATGAAGTAATATTCCCTTCCTCTCTCTCCCTTCCAGGAATTGCTTTCCCTCCTGTTCGATTAGGAGTGATAACTCGGAAGTGGCGATGCACCTGAGGTAAGAAGTGTAGGTACACCCACAGATTCGAGACCCTTCGACACTTCTGCGCATGTCAATAGGAGGAGAATCCATTCCGATAATAGGGTAATCAGTCCCTATTGTGGGATGAGTTGTTTATTGTTACACGTCGGAAATTTAATTTCTCGTTTATGATCATTACAGTTAACTATGTCGCTTATATACCAATTGGAAAATTTTACCTATAAAGCACGTGATTTCGCAAGTTGGCGACCACAGACAAGTGCGATTAGATTGTAAAAAGATACAAACGAAGAGAGCTTGAACTCTCGGTTATAAAATTTTAGAAGTTTACGAGGTGTGTCATTTTTCTAAAAAATTTGAAGAAAACTTCTTTGTTCACTACATTAATACCTTTCTGAAGCTGCAACAGAAATCATCTAGATGGCCTGGAGGTAAAAACCAACAAGCTTATATGGATGAGTTTTTGCTAAGGGAAGGTATTATGGTAAATAATAAACACATTAGTAAAAACCCTGGTAAATCTTTGCTTGTTAAGCTTTGTTTGAATTCCCTATGGGGAAGATTTGGCATGAGAAAGTTAAGAATTCAAACCCAGGTGGTTTCCTCTTATGAAGACTTCATAGAACTGCTTCTAGATAACAGTAAAGTTATCCAAGATGCCAGGTTAGTTTCGGAAGAGCAGATGATGGTTCCCTACTCTTCTAATGAAGGCACTGAGCCTGAAAATAGGAAAGAGAATGCTGTCATCTCTTCATTTGTAGCTGCCTACGGTAAGATAAAGTTATATGAGGTCATGGAATCTTTGCAAAGACCGCGTTTCTACACAGATACTGATTCTGTCATTTTCAGTGAAAAACCAGGTGATTACTCCATCCACTAATCACTACTACCTCGGGGAGCTAGGGGACAAACTAAACGATGTTATTGTTGAATTTGTTACCACAGGCCCCAAATCTTATTCCTACAGAATACGGGGGGGGGTAAGATTTTGACCAAATGCAAAGGTATTACTATAAATTCTCGCTGGGCCAGTGAGATTAATCTGGAATCTATTCTACCAGCAGTAAAGGGTGAGCCACAAAACATCCAAATCCTTGTGCCATTTTCTGTCCATAGAGACAAATGGAGCTGTCAACTCAAAACGACCTCCGTAATAGAAAGGTTTGGATACACTTTTGAGAAACTCATTGTGTCAACAGACACATGCACTTTTCCCTATTTGTATATTAAAGGATACTTCCTTACACTCACATGAGCAAAATATGTCATCTATGGGGCAGAAAACTAAACAACATCCTACCTAGTAGGTAAAAAAATCTATGGTTGTTTCCCACACAATAATCTGCATTGTCACCTTTCACTTATGCAATTTACAAATCACCGTTCTTGTTACTATTATTCCACAATAGCTCTTTTTTTCTTAGAATTTAAAAAGTAAAATTGTTATGAGAATTCCAAGACCTCAAATCAGATTTAGAGACAGTTTGAATTCTTGAGAAGCAGTCTAATTAATTACGAAACCTTCCCCAAACCTTGGCTTGGAAAGCAACGTGAGGAAAGGGTAGTTTTCTTACTGGTACTTTGCAATGATAACCTCAGTTACATTAGACCAATTCCCTAAATTAAGTTCTATAGACCAGAGAATATGAAACTTACAGAATGCCAGGAATTTGAGGAATGGTACATAAATGCAAATGGAACATCTTCGATCTCAAACATGATCTCGTATCATACTGTCAATCCAACATGTGTATAAACTGCTGGTCCAAAAATAGACCCATTTGCACACAATTTTGAGTTACCTTAATTTGCTTCTAGTCTTCAAGACTTATTTCTTAAAACAAGGAATGCTATTGATACTCTTTAAGTGACTTTCTAGAATTTATTTCCAGTATTACCAAAATAAATATGGTATGTCTTTGCAGACATGTGATTCACCACATGGACAGTACAGTGTAGGTAATTTTTGCATCAGTGTCATTTCTCAATCTCAGAAAACAATTACTGAAATTAATGGCAGCATTTTTCATGCTCAGCCTAAGTGTTGTAATCCTCGAGCTATACAATCACTCTATAAAGATAACACGAACATGGAAACTTATGAAATGACCCTTGATTGCTCATTTGCAATTAAACAAACTCTTCCAGATTATACACATCACGAAATTTGGGGAAAAGTTTGGGAACTTACAAAATGTGATCGTTTGCTGTTCATTATGTGAAGATGAAGAAAGTCTTCCTCCTTTTATTTCCTGTGGTGATTCTGTGTAAGGAGGAAGAACAGATGCAACACATTTACATTTCGAAACCAGATAAAAAAATAATGTGTGAATTTCAACTCTCAATCCTTTCGTCAATAAAAAGCGAAGTATCCAAAGATACATCATCAAATAATAGATAAATTTTCTTATGAAATCGACCATTATTTCGGAATCATTCGGGTAACTGTGGTCGCCCCTGGTAATCTATTGTACCCTGTCATACCCTGAAGAACACATAGCAAGCTTGTCTTTCCCCTGTGTAAAAAGGATGCAGAGATCAATATGTGAACATGCTGACAATTTGCAAGCAATCACTGTTGTTTGGACTTCTTCTGTAGAACTTTACACAGCCATGAAATACAGATATCAGCTGTTAAAGATTTATGAAATTTTGCATTACAACGAAACATTTGATGCAGGGGAATTATTTGGAGATCACGTTGATTGTTGTCTCACCACGAAACACACAGACATTGGGTTTCCTTCACATGTGCAAACCTCTGAAGAAAAAAGATACTTGGCCGAGTTCAATGAACATGAAAATATTAGCTGTTTTTTGATGACATCCAATTTAATCCAGGTATAAGAGCTATAGGAAAGACCCTCTTGAAACAATGTGGGGAAAAGTTTGTCAGTCAACTGAACACACAAAGTTGGAATTCGTTGACTCTTATGACACCCTATCGCAACTGGTGGCTAAAACATCACGAGTAGTCGAAGGCATTCAGTTCATGTCACCAGAAACATTATTGGTGTCTGTTCTGTATCAGATGGGACTTATTTCCAAAATGATTCCCTTCTAAAAGAGAAATACCAAGAAGTTCGTGTTCCAAAAATAAACAGTTATTTAGGTCAGAAATACACAGAAATAAGCATGTAGCAAATATTTTCTATGTTATTTTGGAACCACCTGTTTATAAAAACAATTATTCTCATGTGTGAAAATAATCAAGTAACAAAACAACCCAGAGATCATGACTAACCGACGTAAATCTTTCTGTCATGATGAAGATTGTATGCTCTCAGTCTTTGGGTACTAATTTGGGCAAGCTGGTTAACTAGGAACATTTTCAAACGTCAGGGAAAAAAGCAAGTACGTTTATTTTAACACCAAAATATTCTCATCTTTCCCCAAAATATAGACTCCCCACAACCTCCCAAAGAAACAAAAAAAAAAAAAAAACAAATAGAAGTATTTTATTTCAATACAAACACAAAAAAATTTCAAATGGGGGGGGGGGGGGCTCTGTAAAAGTTTGTGATGGTTATTAATGAGACTTCATATACTGTATATTTGAATGGTTCAAATAAAATGTAATTTCGGTTAAATTTGGTTTAAATGCTATACAATCATACTGATATTAATATAAATTATGTTAATATAACAAAAATATTTTTTCTGAGTATTCAATCATTATACTATTATTTTATGTCTTGAAATGACTCAGAATAAACTTTTCATTACTAATTTTCCAATTTCTTTATACTCTCATTCTTTCACTTCCCTTCAATTCTAATTAGTGCAAGTTTTTTAGTCGAAAATATTTTTTGTGGCCCACTTGAGACACTTTTATGGAAAATGGCTCATGGTCCAATTGAGTGGCACTCCTGATCCATAGTAAACGTTCTACTCGTACTTAGAAGAATACAGTGTAAGTCACAAGTGTCACTATGATTTTGTTGAATCTGAGAGGCATTGTAAGACTTTTTCACAAAATCTGTTGAAGAATTCAAGAAACTTCTTGTCTAGCTTACTTCCAAAAGAACAGAAAAACATCCCTTGCTTTTTTCTTTGATGTTAATGACTACCCAAAGAGGCACAAGTAAATAAGACTCATCCATATTAAAAATGGCTGTGAAATCCCCTCCTATGTTTATAGGAAGATGATCATTCGGTAACACAGGTATTTCTTTAACAAAATCATCGAAAGATGATAATTCTAACAAATCTAACGTATTCATTTTTATAGACAAAGTCATCAAAAATAATGTCACGCTGGTGTGAGATCTCCATGGAAACAAAATTAGAGTATAAGACCAACGAAATAAAAGTGAGAAGTGAAAAAATGAGAAAATAAGTCACTGCATAGAAAGTACCTTCACAGCATAGAAGACAACGCTTACAACTTGACCTGGCTATGGTTGAGAAATGCAGCACTAAAGAAACAGATCCCGTAATTTATGTAGCACCAGAACAAGCCATTAAAACCAACGTTATGAAGGACCAAAAAAAAAAATTCGTTTTTTTTTTTGGTCCTTATTATATATAAAAAAAAAAAATTATATATAAAAAAAAAAAATTAGGAGAGCGACTTGAATGCTTTGTCCTACGATACCTCCTTCCACGCAAGCCTAGCTGGCGAGTTGGTGTTTCCCAATTGGATCATTCCCGTGTCGTTCATGACGAAGGCGCCCAAACGAACTCTGAAAGCGAAGGCTCTCGTGGCACCTTTCTCCCCTCAGGTGACTATAATAAATAAGGTCAAATAAATAAATAAAACCTTCCGGTTTTAATGCACGATGCAGGCGTGTGTACAAGTCCCTTGCAGCTTAAATATTCGGTAATGCTTCAGGATCGATACAATGTTGTCTGATGTGTTTTCCATTTCTGGGAAAATAAAAAAAGTATGCTGGTAACGTAACTTTTATTTTCTGAAACCTGTTGGAGACGCCACCACTTTCATTGTTACCGGAGGAGAATGCATTTGTGGTCGCACATTGCTTGACAACGATACCACAATATGGTCGACAGCTGCTGCCATCTGGTGTCTCTAAGCTACTTTAACATCAGCCTCACCCGAGAGGTTTCGAAACATGCACATATCAGTGTGTCGTAGGGAAAAAAAAAACTTTTTAACTTACGCATTCAATGAAAAATAATAAGATTGAATGAAATAAGAAAACGCAATAAAAGAATAAAATAAAAGAAAGGAAGACTAAAAAGTTTTGTAATATTTTGTAATATCAAAACCAGTTTCAAAAATGTCCATTTAAATGGAAATCAGGAATGTCAATTACCCGCAATAATTCCCGACGCGTGCCGTAAGGTCATAGTAAGGTCATAGAGCGGACACGCTAACCACTCGGCCAACCCCTCCTGGGTTGGCCGAGTGGTTAGCGTGTCCGCTCTCCAGACTGCATGTTCGAATCCCGCTTTGGGCATGGATGTTTGTGATTCGTGATTCCCTTTCCACACAGAGTTAGTAGGGAAGGGAATCTGCGAATTATTCTAGCAGAAGACTTCTTTTCCCAAACCCTGTGAGGTACGGGAGTGACCACACAGTGTCTATGGACGTCAAATGTGAACATGTTTAATTTAAAGGAGTCACATTAAAAAAAAAAAATACAAAACACCTGAAATCCTAATTGTGCGTTTCACCGAACCACGACCACTTGACTTCAAAAATAGTCCTGAGTAAAAATGATTCGCAGTTAGTTCAGAATGCTCAAGTGGCCACGCGATCATATAAATGCATGAAAAATGCGACCTTTCTGGGCACTCTAGGGACAAACAGGAAAATCAACTGTTTCTCTTTTTAGCACGGACTTATTAGTGTTTATAATAATAACACATTAAAATGACAGAAGTTTCATTTTTATGCTGATCCCATCCTAAAACCCACAGAGCTCAATCTCTAAAGATAATCAGATTTCTCTTCTGAGCTGATTTACATCTGTAATCTTTCCTGACACAAATGCATCGCGTTAGCTTGTTTAACTTCCAAAAAGGAGTGATGTGTTTGTTTTAGACAAGACTTCTCGTATGTACAGCTTCTGACTTTATAAATTTGAAGCAACTGTGCCCATGCGTGTGGGACTGCACCCAAAAGCCTCTTAAGATTGCTAAAAAGAAGAGGAGACAATCCGATTTTTCCTTCCTCATTTCACTCGTAGATGGTTTCCTGTTGTCAGATGGTCTAATTCCAGCTGGTCTAGCTCTAACAGGTCTACAAGTGCGAAGGCGTATTTTATTCAATTTTGCTGCTTCCACCCACGAGAGGTTTTCCTCCTAACAGATAGTCTATTCGAACAGTGAACTAAGCTTGACATTTTTATATTTATTTTACATAGACCGAAAATCCTGCTCTAGAGACCAAACATTTCAACTCTCTTCAAGCCTCCAAGAAGCGGGTTGATTCAGAGCGATGTCCTTCACGGACGTTCAGCGCACCCACCGCACTGTGGTCTGCTGAATATTAGTTCAAGCAGCCTCTTTAGACTTTTTTTGAGGTTCAGTTCTTGACACTAGTATTATGCAGTCTATTGGGATATTCCCAAAAGAATATCTTCATCATTCCCCCCCCCCCCCGCTATTGGCCTAATTTACTGGCATCAGGGCATCTAACTGTAGTAACTACAGATTCGCATGCTGTTTTATTTTCCTTCTTCAAAACTCTTCTTCCTCGTTGTATTTGCTGTGCTGTCCGTTATTATGCACTTCTGGTGAGTTGATCACTTCAGTGTAGCTCTCCACCTCTCTCAACACGTGATGTTCCCTTTGGATATTGAGCCAGAGGAAAGTCACGCGCATATTTTCGAGCGTAGAGTGTTTCGAAAGAGGGCTACGAAGGCGAAAAAATCACGCTGAAGGAGAAGAGAAGCCTTTCTTCCAGTTACCTTCAACCTGTTGGGATTGAATTTCTTGTCAACTTGTCGGTGAACTCTTTAAAAAACATGTGAACCAGAGGATGCGTCTCGCACGTTGTGTGCCTGCAGTTTAACAAACTGGAGAATGAAGTGGGTGAAATCCTTGGCTCATTTTATATATATATATATATATATACAGTATATCGATCGAACATTAAACGGATGTGACCGCTCTATTCAGCCGATGAGAGCTTAGTGTTGAAAGTGGTGACGGTGAAAGAAAGAACATTCTGGCATTTCCTTCTCTCTCTCTTTCATATCACAACGCACACCCCAACATCGTAGTGCACACAAACCAATCTCACTCTGCAGACTTCTTTGCTTGCCCGACTTATTTGTGACTTTGTTTTGCCCATAGATGTGGATGCTGACGATCGCAGTTCTCCTCCTGTGCAGTGTGTTTGCGTATCTATTTTTTTTTTACTTGCATAAAAGAGAATGCTGTTTGCTTGATGTGTTGTGAAAAGGTACGTTCTCAAGGAATATCACATCAAGAGGGATTATAAAACTAAACATTCTTCAAAATTTGACAATTTGCGAATGTTAAAATGTCGTTATTTTTATTTATTATTATCTTATTAAAATATGTTATCAAATCTTCAAATATATCTTGTCTTCCGCGCCTTTGTAAAACTTATAGTTATCTCGTTTAAACCTTTCTTCTTAACCTTTACTATACTTCTGACTTATGGCCGCAAATAATAAATCTCACGTGCGCAAAACTTACAGAACAAAGAAATCGCCTGTGGTTGGAGCCAATCTCTTTGTCTGACCTACTGGTGTTTATTCTCAACTGAATTTGGAAAATTTATTTAGTTTCCAGCTGCCACACCAAATTCGTGGGTGGGAGTTGAATCTCCCTCCAAAAGAATAAACACAGTAAAATACACGGAACCTCTCTCTCTCTCTCTCTTAATTCTAATTAAATCTAGCAACTTAAGTTTTCTGTTATTCAGTCATGACAATGTCTACCTTGAAGTCACAGATTCGAATTAATGAGTAGTGCATTGGAAATAGAAATCGGGCAAGTTATTTAAACAAGAAAACAATTTATTTAACATCAATGAAATGTACAATGGGTCAATTTTAAGTACTAAGTAAATTAGCTTCCATGATTCAAATCACAAATAATGACTACATTTACAATTCTTCCTTATCATAATCAGTTCTAGTAAGACCACGTGACTATAATTTTCTCTCATTAAACTTGGTAATATTCGGATCAATTTTTACATAACATTCTGCAGGTTTAGTCAATTGCTATAACATTAAATACACGATGTTTCACCTTAAATTTTAGCCAGACCTTCTATGACATATAGCAAAATACTTCAGATGTCAGCATAAGGCCTCGAGTATCACCGTAAAACAAGTACCTTAATTAAATCACTCATAATCTTCTTATTTCTAGCTAAACAAAGGAACAATCTTACTTTGAACACATGTCTGGTCTTTTCTGAATGATCCCTGAAATTACTTCCTTCTATTACCGTCCGACATTAGTACTGCACTTCGATATCATCTCCGGGATTTCGCGAGATCTCCTCTTAATATCGGCGAACATTTGGATCTTGGCGGCATGAAAACTCGGCATCTAATTTCTTCTAAAAACGTTTATCTTAGTTACGTCGCTTTCTCGGCATTTACTATCTGGAACGCAGGTCTCCGATGGCGATTACAAATTATCTCCCACGATGTTAGCAAAATTCCGCTGGTGTAGCGTGCATCATAACTTCAGGTCGGAACCCCACGTGACCTCGAAACTTCTCGCTGACCCAGGAACGGCACCAGACGTACTCGAACTCCAATAAAAAGTCAAGACGAGATCCCTTTTCCTGTTAACCTCTTAACTTGTATGGCGAGATGGACGTCAATCCCTTGGATTTTTATCCCTTCATCGCTAGATTGTAATTATTGATAACGAGAAATTTTTGAGTGCCTGGCTCGCCCAAATTAGGGCTGTGTAGAATCGTTTGATTACAACTACCTTCGGGCGTTTATGTCTCCATCTGTCATTTTCATTATAATTTGATGAATCACGAATGAGTTGGTTGGAATGGAGTGATCCCTGGGCGAAGTACTTGGCAGCAGTCTGGTTGAGATACAAAGGTACGTATCTCAACCAGACTGAGATAAGATACAAAAGTATGTCTGGCATGTTTCCGTCTTGGTGGAGGAGAGCATTCCGAACAAACCACGGGGCGTCGATCATTCGGAGGCATTTATTTTGTAGTACTATTTGAGGATCTGGGAGAGGTGTGGCTCCATGCCGACGATCCGTACGTCAGTATGGGTCTGATAATCGCTTTGTATATTGTTAGTTTGTTTTCTGTACTGAATTTGCTTCTTCGGTTGAGGATAGGGAAGATTTGAGCTATTGCTGAGTTGGCTTTGTTGTAGGTATGTGAGATGTGGGGGTTGAAGCTGAGTCGGTTATCTAGTTTGATTCCCAGGTATTTTACTTCTTTTTGCCATGGGATATCAGTGCTGAACATCATGACTGCTCCGTGATGAGTTGCTTTCCTTCTTGTAAAGCGTATGGCTGTGGTCTTGTCGGCGTTGACACCTATCCTCCATTTCTGAAACCATTTTTCAAGATTTGCTGCTGCGTTTTGTAGTCGTTGTTTGGTTGATGCTGTACTTGGGACACCAGAGATGAAAATGTTGAAGAGTGATAGGAGGGAGCCTTGAGGGACACCTGTTATGAGGCTTCTCGCGGAGGATCTGAGGCCACTTAGCTTAAATTGAAATTTTCGATCTTTTAGATAGGAATAGCAGTGGCCTTTGTGAAATCCGAATTGTTTTTCGGGATCAGGTCGATCTTGTCCGTTTTGTTTTGTAGGCGGTTCAGAATTATCTTTTCCGCGATTTTTCCCAGATTTGATAAGTGGCTGATAAGTCTATAATTCTGGGTTTGTGGATGAGGATTACATCTGCTTGCTTCCAGCGAGTGGAGAAGTAGTTGAGTCTTAGCATCGCGTTGAGGATAGCCACTAGATGCATAACTGTTTTATGGGGGAGTGCTTTTATGGTTTGGTTTGAAATCTCGTCAGGATCTTGGGCCTTTCTGTTGTTGAGGTTCTTGATGATTTGGTGTACTTCCTTTGGCGTAGCATAGCTTGTGTTTTCTTGGCTGCTGGTTTGATGGAGTGCACAGTGGACATGCCTGTGTAATTTTTCAATGAAGTGCAAATCAGCATGCGCATTAGTTTGGACTGAATTGCAGTTCCAGGGTGTTGGCGAAGGCTTTTGCTTTCTCGTCGTCTCGGTAGGCTATGCCCCTTTCTCCGTGGATTAGTTGTATGTTGGGGCAGTCGCTATGGGGGGATTTAGCCATTTTCCATAATGAGTTGTCTTCGGTGTTTAAGTAGTTTAGCTTCCTCTCCCACAGCTGGTTCTTGAGATCTTTGATCGCATATCGGACTAGGTTTGTTGCCCTGTTAAGCTCTTGTCTATCCTGTGGAGATAGTGTTGTATGGTAACGGCGTCTGATCCTGTTTTTGCTACGGATGAGCTTTAGAATCTCTTCTGGGAGCAGGTTCGCTTGAACTAGAGTGCTAACGGTGAAAGCTGCTGCTAGGCCAGCTTGGATTGTGCTTTCCAGTTTTCTGATTGCTTTGTCTATTTCTTTAGGTGAGGAGATTGTTGGAACGGTGCCTGTAAGGTTGTGGTGAGTAACGCTGAGCGTTTTGAAATTTGTGCAGGACTGCCTGGGGATGATTTCTGTTTCCCTGCCTAGGCTTAGTAGTACCGGGTTGTGGTCGGAGCTAAGATCATTAACTACCTGTAACTGGAATTGGTGCGAGGTGTTCCTGAAAATGGCTATATCCAGCACATCAAGTCTGCCCAACGGTCCGTAGTGTGTTGGTTCTGTAGGACCTGCTATGATGATGTTTCTTGTCAAAGCGAACTTGCGTGGGCTCTTCCCGTTGTTGTTGTTGGAGTTCCTACTGTTCCGTGCGGGATGTTTTGCATTTAGGCCTCCCGCCACAATTGTTGCTTCGTTTGTGTCGAGGAGCTGTGAGAGATCCGAGGCTAATAGTGGTTTGCCTGGAGGGTTGTAGACTGAATATAGCTTTAGGTTACCTGCATTGTTGGTATGTATCTCAATTCCAGTTTCTTCCAGGTTTGTAGTCGTTATCTTCTTCATCTCGTTGTATCTTATGTCTTTTTTGACAAAGATAGCCGTGCCACCTCCTCTGGCATTCAGTCTGCCATTCCAAAGTATTGCGTGGCTCCTTAGTTTGGGGTTGTCGCAGGACCGAAGGTGCGTCTCGTCGATTAAGAGGATGTCTATTCTATATCGTGCTGTAAATTCTTGTAGTTCCAGGAGTTTGTTGGTTAGGCCGTTGGCATTCCTAAATGCAATCTGTATGAAGTTGTTCGAACCAGGCGTATTACTCATTGCTTATCATTGTGAATATGACTTGAGTGTTTTTTAAGAACTTGTTTGTATCATTCTGATTGGGGTTGGTCTTGCTGAAAGCCATTAGCATCTCTCTTAGGCTGGCGGTTAGGATAGCAGCTGTGTTTTGATTTTTTGGTGTAGGTTCTGCTGGTTTAGCCTTTGAGGTGAGTGCTGCAGTCCGCGCGGTTAGCCTAGTGGCTTTGCGCATCGCAACCATATGCCTGGGGAAGGAGTGTCCTAGGTTCGATTCCCGTCGGAGACGTGAGGAGCTGAAGGATCTTCCTCAGCCATAGCCAAGTTAGCCGGTCTTGGGCGCGGGCAGTAGGGTTTTTTCCGCCAGTTTATCTGGTGTTTTTCATCCCGCAAGCAGGCAAACCGGCCCCGTGAACACACAGGGATACAGCCAAGAATACCGTGAGGCATAGGAGTGACCATTCTATCCTCGTATTTCGGTTAAGAAATGCAACCATGCTTGGAAGGTTGTGGGCCTTAAAGGCCTGTTAAAGCCATTGGGATAGGATAGAGGTGAGTGCTGCAGCATATGAGTTGTGTGATGTTGTTCGCTGATGGATTCCTTCTTCAAGGGGTGTTGCAAGTTTTTGAACTGGTGCCTGCTTTTCTGTTTCTTGCCAGATTATCTGAGTGGAGAGTGCAGCCTCTATACTTCGCTGGGTGTGGGCCGCCGCAGTTTGCATATGTGGCTGGAGTTGTGCGTGGTTTGTAGCATGTGTGAGTAGGGTGGCTGTCCCCGCACTTCACACATTTGTACTCCGCTCTGCACAGTTTCTGTGCCTGCCCATATCTCTGGCAGCGATATGGGCACATACTTGCTGTCGCTTCTTTCTGAGTGGTTCTGTTTTAATCATGAGGTTGCAAACTGTTTTGAGATCGTAAATCTCTCTTTTCTCCTCAGTAATTTCCACGAGAACCAGCGGCATTGGACGTTTTTCTGTCCGGTACATTCTTGATATTTTTATGGGTTCCAGTCCTTGAGATCTGAGGTCTATGGCAAGGAGAAAGGTGACTTGCATGCACATGAACGGTATAAAGTGCAGGCCAGAAGGGTAACGAGTGTGGTAAGAAAAGCAAAAAAAGGATTATGAAAGAATATTGGCGATGCAGGCTAAAGAGAATACTAAACAGTTTTTTCGATATGTTGCAAGTAAAAGAAAAAAATGTATATGGCAAAATGCTTTTAAAGAATGCCGATGGTACGGAGGTAACCGAATCAGCTGATATAGTTGAATTACTGAGCGAGCACTAATCAAGAATATATCTTCTTGATAGGTGGTGACATTGCAGAAATGAATGAACCAATAGATTATAAGGGAATTGTGGTGAATGAAGTGGAGGTGAGCAGTCTATTGCAAAACCTCAATGTTAATACATCTGTGAGATTGGATGGTATACCAGCTCGTGAAGTGACGCGAAGCGGCTAAAGAATTGTTAGTACCCTAACAATTCTTTAGCCGGAGTTGTTGTACTAGCTAGCAAAGTCTGTTATAATCCTCTGGAACAATATCCACCTTGGGACCCTGGTGGGCTGGGATCCCAAAAAGGGGAAGCTTAAAGCCTAAGATATACCGCACAGGATAGCTGCAGGGATGGTTGGTCTGTAGTATCCTGATAAGATGAAAGGCGGTATTGCTTAGGTATTTGATGTTAAGGATGGGGAGACCGAAGACCCCAGCTTCTCCGGAAGTTGAAGGGTCTTCATGTCAACCTCCTGGCGTAGACTGCCCTAGAAGAACTTCAGGGGGTTCCTGTAAAGCCGGAGTTCTTGATCCTCGCTGATATTTGTTATATTCACGACGTGCTGGTACATAGGGCACAAGATGGTCTTGATGACAGTAGCCCTGGAGGAGAGCGACAGCTGTCCGTTTGCCCAGTCCTTGAGACGCTCGACTGTGGTGTTGATAAGTTGTTGAACGTCGAGCACGGGCTCTGCTGCAAATGGGACCCCAGGATGGTGAGGTGGGGGTCTCCTGTAGGGACGAGACCCATGGGGATGTTGTTTATTCCATACGTCTTGATCTTAGTTTTGTCGAGGTTGGGTGTTAACCCGGACACTTTGAACTTGTCTAAGATGGTATAAAAGTTCCGTATGGAATCGTTGTCCCTAAGAGTGCCCACCATGTCATCCGCGTAGGCGATTACCTTGGAATCATCGGTGGTGATGGGAAGTGGGACTGATGGGACGCCAATTCTTGATGATGGAATGGTCCCTGTTGGCCTTCGGGATGAAGACGGTTCCAACAGGAGTAATCCCCCCAGGATTACTCCTGTTGGAACATTGACTATTTCCCTGCGCACATCCAAGCAGGTTTGGATGCACCCTTTACAGCGGCCAAAATAACATCAGCCTTCAAGCAATGCCATACAAAGAAAGCGCCTGGGCCAAACAGCTTAAGCACGGAACTCTACCGAGAGGCCTGGGACCACATCCTCCCCATTCTCGTGGCAATATTCAGGCAGATGTTACGAGTTTCTTGAACTGGGAGCCGGTGATGTTCCTAATATGAGAGTTAATACTTTTGAGACGGCGGGAGGGTGTTTCCACCTCCATTTCGGACTCCGATGTTGTGGAGTCCGTACTCCTCCTGGAGCGGCTTCGATGTTTTATTGTCAAGTTTTGGTAAAGCCGCATCCTTTCTTTTTTTTGGAGGTGCTTTGGGGGGGTGAAGATGTTGGTCCCCTTCCCCTGTTTACTTCTCTTCTGCAGGGGGTGGGTGTGCTGACTACTGCAGGGGAGGTCTGAAAAGCGTCCGCAGACGAAGCTTCCTCTTATGTTGTTGATGGGGGGGGGATAGCTGGTGTTGTGTTATCCATAGCATCGTCTGTACCCTCGGCTGTGTGCTGTTCTACTTTCGACGGTGATAATGGAATGTCGGAAGTGGCAGAGGGGGGGGACTGCTTCCTCGGCGGGTGTTGTTGCTGAGGGGGGAACAGTCTCTTCAGTCTGTTGATGTTGTTACAGATGGACGTTTTTTTATTTTTCCCAGGATTGTTTGGGTGAATACATTTTCCCCGTTGTTGGTGGGAAGGTCTGGAAATTGCCCACCGTCTCGGGCAGGCTGCGGAGAAAGTGCCTCAATGGGCTCTCCTGCCCGCTCTTCAAAGGTTCGTAGAGGACATGATGTTACTTTATGTTCATTGCTGAAGCACTTACGGCAGGGGTGTGGGCACTAGCTAGAGAATGTGCCCGACGCCGACACATTTGAAGCACTTGGCTCGGGGGCAATCACTCCCCAGATGTTCTGTCGAGCCACATCGCAAACACTGCCTCTGTACCCCGGGATAATTTACCATCACGCGCCACGTGCCGGTGTTAACTAGATTTGGAACGGGCTGTCGCATGTCCATCGTGAAGGTAACTTCTCCCGAGTACCAAGCAGGGTCTTCCTTGGAGAGGCTCTTCTTCGTGTTGCTCACTTTCCCCCACTTGCTGAATGTCTGAGTGAGCACGTCGTCTCCGACTTCTAGGTATTCCATAGGGAAGTGGTCGATTCTGAGTTGACAAACCTGCGATCCCACCATGGTTGGGATCACCTACTTCCCTTGGACTGGGAAACCCTCTAAAAGTTTATCTCTCGTGGAGCATTTTTTACGACGAACAAGAATCGTCCTCCTCCATACGTGGTGAAGGAGAAGATGTTATTAACTCCTACAAGCTCCTTAAGTACTGTTGTAAGTACTCTGGGTGTCCTCCAAACCTGGAATCTCCACTCCTAATGTCCGGGTACTGGGGGGGGGGGGGGGAATCGCTCTACTCATACTGGTCTCCGCATCTGAACTAAAAAGGAAAAAAAAATTAAGTTTCTTGCGACTCTGAATAATCCCGTAGTGCGTACACCACACTACCAGCAAGTTAGTATGAAAATGCAGCAAAGTTAGTATAACAATATTAATACAAAACAACAACCGAGAAAAAAAAACTACTTTCAGAACAAGCAAAGGATATCCTAGATCACGTTCGGGGTGAAAGTGGGGGGATCCCATCATTGGCCGACTGAAAACAGGTGGGGTCAGAGTGCCCCAGTAGAGAAGAGAAAGAAGAGGAGGGGAGTGACAGAAAGGTTGAGGTGGGGAAATGAGGAGGATGGGAAAGGGGGAAAGGAGAGGATAGGGAATAGGATGGGAAGGGCGGGTGGGGAGGTGGGGAGTAGGAAAAAAGAAATGTAGGCCTCAGCTCATAGTACACATCTCGCTAGCACCACGCTATCAGATGAAAACTTTTCACCCCGACGCTCCTGACTCACAAGATCGAAAAGACCACGGAGGTAGCCGGTGCCCAGGTGATCCGCTCCATCAGGGCAGCCCGCCTCGAGTAGGCCTGCACTGCCTGGGTTTTTCCTCCGAACTACCCCCGTGGGAGACCAGGGAACAAAACAGACCTCAGGGGGACGCAGAGACAAGGAAATGACTCGGAGTGGAGCTGCTGCTGCAGATGGAGATCTTAAAGCAGCAGCAGGCAGAACTTGATGGTGTTGTGTCTGACATTACAGAGGATTGGAGGTGAACACCACTTGATCTTAAATGTTGTATCACCCAGAGCCTCTCTTTCGAGATGTAAAAATCTCCTTAAGGAACCGTAGAATTTGTAAAGGACGATTCTAGAGAGATCCAACAGATTGGGAGGATTAGTAGGATTAGAAAATTTCTTTCTTACCTTCCAGATGTGGTATTTGAGCTCATTAATTATAAACACCACTACCTTCTGCTTGTTGTTAGCTGGGGAGCGAACTGCAGGAAGAGGACTTGCTCCTGCAGTAGGAGGGGGATGCGGAGCTCGACGCTTAGCCTCCTTAAGATGTAGATGGAAATTGGACACCGGTAGAAGGCGTGCTCCACGGTATCCAGGCTCCCACAGAAGTCACAATTTTTGCGGCAAATCGACGGCAAGGACTCTCCCCTCTGTATTCCTCTGGATGTTATGGAAGGCTCCGAGGAGGAGGGGGAGGGGGCTAGCATAAGTACCCCGACCCCGGCGCTGTTTCTTGTGCCGAAGCTCCAAAAAGACGTGACGGGCTACTTATGGCTCAGTTCCTGCATATCTTTGTAATGAGAGAAATGTGTTTTTTGCATGAACAAGAGCCGGATGTTAAAGGCTAGCATAAGCTTCCACACCTCCTCTTGTTTTGATTGTGAACGGAGCCCTCGGATGTTGAGAGAGGCAACACAAAAGGGGGATGGCAGTATTATGATGTTTTTATACCCGGCCTAGATCTTTAATGCATAACTGTCTTACGTATTTGATTACGCTGTCGATCTGTAGGGGGTAGGTAGAATATTCCGCTTCCTGCATACCGGCTTCCAGTTTAACGCACGAGCTCGAGAGAACCTCGAACTCGTGGTGAATGAATGTTCTTGATTTTAAATGCTGATGATCTTGTTTCAGTCCGTCTCATAGTTATAAAGGTTAAACTGGGAGCCGGTTAGTTTCTTTATTTTCTGATTTATACTAGGATGGTGAGAGCAGGTTTCCACCTCCATTTCCGACTCTGATGTTGTTGAGTCCGTGCTTCTTTTGGAGCAGCTTCGATGCTTTTTTTCTAGTTTAGGGGAAGCCGCTTCCTTCCTTTATTAGGGGGTTCTTTAGGTGGTGGAAGATCTTGTGCCTCCTCTTTTGTAGTGTTATCTTCTGAAGGGAAGGTCTGGGAAGCGTGAACAGAAGAAGCTTCCTCTGATGTTGTTGAGAGGGGGGGATAGCTGTTGTTGTTGCACTATCCATGGCTTCTTCTGTGCTCCCCTGGGCTGTATGTTGTTCTTGTTCCGATGGTGGTGGTGGTGGAACGATGGAAGGTGCCGCGGGGGGACTGCTTCCTCAGCGGGTGTTGTTGCTGGGGAGGAAACAGTTCCTACTGCTGGTGTTGCTGCAGATTGACGCTTAGGTATTTTACCCAAGATGGTCTCGGTAAAATTCTTCTACCCGCTGTTGGTAGGAAGATCTGGAAATGCTGCGTCTCGGGCAGGCTGTGAAGAAAGTGCCTCAATGGGCGCCCCTGCCAGCTCTGCAAATGTTTGTAGAGGACAAGACGTTACTTTATATTCCTTGCTAGAACATTTACGGCAGGGGTGTGGGCACTGGTTAGAGATGTGCCCGACGCCTTTGGCTCGGGGGCAATCACTCCCCAGATGTTCTATGGAGCCACATCGCAAACACTGCCTCTGTACCCCGGGATAATTTACCATCACGCGCGAAGTGCCGATGTTAACTAGATTTGGGACGGGCTGCCGCATGTCCATCGTGAAGGTAACTTCTCCAGAGTACCAAGCGGGGTCTTCCTTGGAGACGCTCTTCTTGATGTTGCTCACTTTCCCCCACTTGCTGAATGTCTGAGTGAGCACGTCGTCTCCGGACTCTAGGTATTCCATAGGGAAGCGGTCGATGCTGAGTTGTCGAACCTGCGATCCCACCATGGTTGGGATCACCTGCTTCCCTTGGACGGGGAAACCCTCTAAAAGTTTGTCTCTCGTGGACGCATTTTTGACGACGATCAAGAATCGTCCTCCTCCATAGGTGGTGAAGGAGAAGATGTTATTGACTCTTACAAGCTCCTTAAGTTGTGAGTATTCTGGGATCCTCCAAGCCTGGAATCTCCCCTCCTAATGTCCGAGTCCTGATGGGGACGGGGATTGCTCTACTCATATTGGTCTCTGCGTCTGAAATAAAAAGGGAGAAACAATTAAGAGTCTTGCGACTCTCAATAATCCCGTAGTGCGGAGACCGCACTACCAGCAAGTTAGTAAAATTAGTATGAAAATGCAACAAAGTTAGTTTAACAATATTAATACAAAACAACAAAAAAACATTAATAGAACAAGCAAAGGATATCCTACATCACGTGCGATTTTCCGAAAAACTACGTGTCGTTAGTGGGAGCCAGGCTTGAAATACAAAGATTTTAGTAATATAGAGCTTATAAGTATATTTTACCAGAACAAGTTACCATAAGGTGTTTTAACCGTATTAAATAAAAATCTCAGGAGGAGATATAAATGTAGAAAGTATTTTACCTTGAGTATAATAAATGTTAAAGATACTGACCTATTTTAAACCTGGTTTTACTCCATTTCCCAAGTAAGCAAACAGACAAATAAGTCAAGTTTGCGCCTGCACATAATGCAAGTCTAGCTGACCTTGCAGGTAGTGCAAGACCAAGGTAACACATGGTAAAAGTAGAATAAGCTCTGATCACTAATCTTAATATTTACACATAATGCAAAGCACATCTCCTGGAGGAGATGTATGATGCTTTGTATTAAAGGCAAAGGGCCACTACCCAGACCGGCTTCGACCTTTATTGAGATCTTATCAGTGTGAGCCAGGCTAGAAATACCAAGATTTTAGTAATACAGGTCTTATAAGAGCTTATACAGAGCTGCAGGCACAAACTTGACTTATTTTTCTGTTTGCTTACTTGGGAAATGGAGTAAAACCAGGTTTAAAATAGCTTGGTATCTTTAACATTTATTATACCCAAGGTAAAATACTTTCTACATTTATATCTCTTCCTGAGATTTTTATTTAATAAGGTTAAAACACCTTATGGTAACTTATTCTGGTAAAATATACTTATAAGCTCTGTATTACTAAAATCTTGGTATTTCTAGCCTTGCTCACACTGATGAGACCTCAATAAAGGTGAAAGCCGGTCTGGGTAGTGGCCCCTTGCCTTTAATACAAAGCATCATACATCTCCTACAGGAGATGTGCTTTGCATTATGGGTAAATATTAAGATTAGTGATCAGAGCTTATTCTACTTTTACCATGTGTTACCTTGGTCTTGCACTACCTGCAAGGTCAGCTAGACTTGCATTATGTGGGCGCAAACTTGACTTATTTGTCTGTTTGCTTACTTGGGAAATAGAGTAAAACCAGGTTTAAAATAGGTTGGTATCTTTAACATTTATTATACCTAAGGTAAAATACTTTCTACATATATAAATATATACAGTATATATATATATATATATATATATTGAGCACATAAACCAGAGGTTGGTTGATCAACCTACTATAGCAAATTAGCACCATATATGGATAGTGGGTTGGGAAAGGAGAAACTTGTTTACATTTGATTTAGAAGACTGTATACTGCATTCGTTGTGATTACGTCGCACAGGGGGGAGATTGTTCCACAATACAGCAGTAGGGATGAAGGAGGAAAAGAAACTTGTGTGGATTTCAAGGTGAACTGGGAATTATCTTGATAATTCCCAGAAGAGAAATCTCATCTTGTTTACAATCTGGGTGTTGTCAAGAGTAATACTGGGAGAAAATAGTACTTTTTGTGAGAAATAAGACAGAACTGGGTTTTATTAGCATTTAGTTTGCCGCGTTTCTGTGAACCCTATTGGAGAATGGCTTGAAGATCAGAATAGATGGCAGGGGTAGTTGAGTTATGTTGTGCTTATCAAATGAAAGGTTTGAGTGCAATGTACCGTCATTTGCAAAACTGTGTATTGGGTAAGAGGCCAATTGAAGTAGGTCATCGATATATATCAGGAAGAGGGTTGGTGGGAGAACAGAACCTTCTTGATCCCTGGCATTAGTTGAGTGGTGAGAGGATAAGGAACCCTCTGCCATCACACATAGCGTGTGTCCAGAGAGAAAGCTGGCAATCTAACTACAGAAGTCCTGAGACAGACCAAACGATGGTTGTTTGCTTGAGGTGATAGTTTGCTAAGCCTTTGTGCCAGACCTAGTCAAAAGCTTTTGAGAAATCAACTGCATCCAGTTGAGATTCACAAAACTTCTCCATAACATATGTTCAGAGATGTGACATATATGAGCAGATCTCCTTTTGATCGGCAGTAACTGAATCCATACTGGCGGTCGTTTATTAGCCGGGTGCCTTCAAAGTATTATGAGTTCGGAATTGATGAATTTTTCCGTTATTTTAGACAGGAATGAGGCGAGAGAAATAGCGCTGTAGTCAGACTGCAATAATTTGTTTCGCTTCCTGGGAATGAGTTGAATATATGGCCAATTTCCAGGCTCTTGGAAATACTTGAATATAGGCCAATTTTCAGTTGGTAACAAAGTATATACATGGGACATAGGATAGAATTCACTTCTGGTGCACAAAGTTTCAGCACAATCGGAGAAATACCGCCAAGGCAATTTGGACAGTACTTTTCTGACCTCTTTCTGACAAAAGTATATTGGGGAAATTGCATGTCGTGTATATGGAATGGTCGGGGGGACCAATTACTATTGTCAGTTATGCATGCATTGGAAGCAGTGAAGCCTGGACATTGTTCTTTTCTGGGGGGAATGGTGCAATAGAGCAATCTGGATATGAATATATCCAGATTGCTCTATTTCACCATTCCCAATGGGGTGGGAAAAGGATTGTTCAGTAGTTACACACAATTGCTTTGGTGAGAGACGAAAACGATCCACTGCTGTTTCGACAGGCTGCTCGATTCCTGCTTTTTGCTCTTTAGAATTATGTTTTGGAAACATTGATTTCATCTATTTTTTTGCGTCTTTTCCTGGCTTGAGTATAAGCTCTAAACGAGGACGTAGTTCATAATTTGAGCGAGTTATGTTTGATTTTTCATTTGTACAACCTTTTCAGTACCAGGGATTAGTTAGGGAACTGGAGTTCCACTGAGTATTACTTTGGCGATACGTTCGGTGCATAAGTTTGGGTTCCAAGGCCAGAAGTATGACTGCAACCATAGGAATGCGGTATAGAAGTCGTGGCGCCAGTCCCACTTGGCACTGCTATAATGCGAAACTTCTCTTGTATTGGAGTGGCTGTGTAAGCATTATTGCATGGGGGAGGTAATGAGCACTAGATTGTCTTCAGAATTACCTAATTTCCCACTACATTCACTGTGTATTTGGAAGGGTCTTTGGTGAGGAGGAGATCTAGGGTGTTCAGGGAGTGGTTTAGGTAATTTTCTGTTCTGGTTGGTTATACTTAAAACTGTTAAATAAAATCTTCCAAACGGGTGAATAACTAATAAACACTAAAGGCGGCATTAATCACTCCCATACATAAATATGAAAATTGAAAAATTAAAAGTAATTACAGACCCATCGCCACATTTTCTGTAATCAAGGAAATCATGGAACTCATTGTGTATTTCAAACTCTCCACATACTTCGAACAATTCCAAATCATCCCAAAACAGCAATATTGCTTTCAAAAAATAAAGGAACAGCAGCTCTCGGAAGATTTTACAGACCTAATAAACGCTGCGTAGATAAAAACAGAATAGTATTAGTCGAATAGTCAAATAAAAATCGGAAACACTTTTTTCCGATTCCCACATTATCTCATCATCAAAAATCCCACATTATTTCAGCTCTGAAATAATGTGGGATTTAATATCACCTTAGTTTAAATAATAGTATTAGTCGTGTTTATTGACTTAACAAAAGCGTTTGACAAACTAACACACAATACCTTGTTGAATAAACTAACACATATTGAGCAGGTTACATAATACATATTACGAAGAACCTCTACTCCAGTGATTGGATATATACATGGAAAACAGAAAGCACACTGTATGCATAGGAAGAGCGCACAGCAAGGAGTTTCCAGTAAACTATGGCGTATCACATAAAGCTCTTCTTTCTCCCAGTTCTGTTTAACAGACACACACGATATTAGCTATCTACCTCTAAAAAGTAAATTCTTCCAATACGTACTAGACAAGGCCATATACAGCCACGCAAATATAGCTTATGCAAATATGCAACACGATATCAACCTGATCGCTAACTGGCTAACTGAAAACTGCATATAATAAACCCTGAAAAAACAAAGCTAATAATATTCAAATTCCCCCGACCCTACCCATTGAAGATACTATATGACATTCATCGTCCTTTACACACAGTGCCTATCCTAAAATCACAACCACACTGCATATATATAAACCAAATATCTTACTATCCGACATGCATCCTCCGATACACAATCACCATCAACAGGTGAAAACAACACGATATCTCGGACTTCACTTCGATGCTGATCAAAGTTGGAATAGCCATACAAATTATCTACACAAAAATCTCAGGAGAGTAGAAAGCAAACTATATCGATTAAAAGACATTTCTATGATACACATAAAAATACTAATCTATATAGTATTATGCGAAAACATTTTAAGATATGCAATTACATCATACTTATTATTCTCAGATTACATACTTAACAGATTAACAATCGTTGCAAAATAAAACCGTAGAATTGATGTTCTTCACACAAAGAAAAGAGCTCACACTCAACCAGGAAGCAAGGACAGACCACAAAATATTTAAGATGAACCACTTCTTCAACTACACAGTCATACAAAAACCTTACTTCAGTCCAACCAGATAAGAAGACTACAGTCAACAAACTACATAACATACAAGTATAATAATCACTATTGAAAATCCACCTGAAACTTCAACATACCTGACATGATCAACAAATTCCCATTCGACAAGAAAAACCTAGGGATCTACAAAGAGCTGATGCAGGCCCTATATAGATATTACAGTGAAACTAAAAATTAGAGGGAAATTACACACACACATACACAAAGCCATATAACAAATTCCCCCAAACACCATTACCAGGACACATATACACCATATCTAAATTCAATCCCTCCTTCAAACAGGTAAAAACTGCGCTCATGCAAGTCTGTGGGTGTATGTACTCGCCTCTAGACGTTAATCGTTAATCTGAAAAAAGTGTTAAAAATGTACGTACATATCTTCATATATACTTTTCCAAGCACACACATTTGATCAACTTAATCTACACCTGGCTTTCCTTGGGTTCTGAAACAAAACCAGTTAACCACCACATCTCTTACCTTCCTCAGATAAGGTCTGCAGAAGCTTCAAGGAAGATAGCAGAAATGCCACTAATAAATTATAACTAACTGTGTCATTCTCAGATAAGCTTAACAATTAAGCTTCGAGGATAAAAGCTGGGAAATTACATCTCATCCAAGATCAATAAAACAGGGTGGGGATCCAAATCCATATATCACATTTAGGTGCTGTAACTACAGCATCTAAATGTATTTTCAGAAATGCCAAAGTGGTGGCATTTCTGAAACCAGGGAAAACTCCAACAGAAGCAAAACATTACAGACCTATATATATAAAGAGGTTGCTGAGTAGTGATACTCAGCAACCACTTTTAACTCTATGAACGATTAATTTCGAATAGGCTACAACCTCTAATCGAACCCCATCTTATTGCTGAGCAGGCTGGCTTTAGACCAGCAAATCCTGCATATCACAAATTCTCAACCTCACTCAATATATAGAAAATGGTTATGAGCACAAACTAGTCACAGGAGCAGTCTTTGTAGACCCAACTGCAGCATATGATACCATACACCATCTCACACTCAGAAAGAAAATATACGGAATAACTAGAGACTATCGCCTTGTCCTGCTGATCCAATCACTCTTGGAAAACAGACGCTTTTATGTGGACCTGGGAGGTAGTAAGAGCCGCTGTCACCGTCAAAAAAACGGCCTCCCCCAGAGAGGTGTGTTATCACCATTATTTTTCAACATCTATGTCAATGATCTCCCCATCTTTCCAGGAACTAGAAATTTTATCTATGCTCATGACCTTGCCATAGCTACTCAATCAAAAAATTTCAAGTCCATTGAAACTACTCTAACATTTGCCTTAAATAGTCTAACCACATACTATACCACCAATCAACTAAAACCAAACCTCTTGAAAACCCAGACTGGCCTTTTCCACCTTAAAAATATGGAAGCTACAGATTTCTTGGGAAGGCTCTAATATATAACATTCCTGGAACCCAATCTACCTCGGTGTGACTCTCAATCACACTCTCTCATATAAAACGCACATAGAAAAAACAAAGGCAAAATTGAATGCACGAAACAATATACTAAGAACGCTTACCTCCTCCAAATGGGGTGCAGACCCTAGCACACTGAGATCTTCTGCCTTGGCCCTTTGCTATTCTTCTGATGAATACGCCTGCCCAGTATTGTCCAGATCCTGTCATGCTGAAAAAAATGATCCAGCATTGAATGCAAGCTGCCGCTTAATTACAGGATGCCTTAACCAACACCACTAAGAGACATATATACTGTGGCTGGTATTGGACCCCATTCAATTCTAAGATATGCATTCTCAGCAGACGAAAGAAGCAGACAAATGAATGATGAACGCCACCCACTATTCGGCCAGACCGCAGTGCCCCAAAGACTAAGATCCAGACATAGCTTCCTGGCAACTGTTGAACCACCTAAAAACCTCTGAAAGACAAGACTTCAACAATGGCTTGCACTATATCCTGAAAATAATACTGGTGTTCCAACAGCCGAACATCTTCCACGTGGTGCCCACTTGGACTGGAATACTTGGAAAAGCCTAAACAGACTCCGGACGACAGGACGCTGCAAACAAAGCCTCATCAAATGGGGGATACCTCACTGGCCCAGACAATTGTGAATGTGGGACAACCCAGTCCATGGGACACCTTTTTTGTCCTTTTCTTCCATCGCCTTGTGCAAAAGAGGACCTTATATGCTGCGCAGAAAGAGCAGTTGATTGTGCAAGATACTGGAGGAACATCTGACCATATTTATTGTATATAAGTTATGTGTAGTTTCCTTTTTTCATATTTAATTATTATTCCCTGTATAATTCACCTACAAATCTAAACTGATCTCATTGTAACTGTCCTAATTTCTTGTAAATCATGTTGTACCACTTGTGTTTACACAAGTGGTACAACATGTATATATATATATAATAAATATATATATATAATACAACTTATATATATATATATATATATAATAAAATGTAAAATGTAGCATGTATTCATATTGTCTATCTTTTGAAAATGTGAACTATATTTGCAAACGATTACTGTGATCTTTATTATTCTGTTATATGAATTCCGCGTTTTGATAATTATAAAGTTATTAAGAACGAAATCTATAACAAAGAAATTATAGTACTGGTACCTATATATTATAAAATATGATAGGTAATAAAAAGTGGAAGTATTGTAATACAAACATATTGTACCGAAATGTTCTGTACTTAACAGATGTTAAGTAGAGAACTGCAAAGTTGTAAAATTGTCAAGTTTCATTGTTCATATGATTATAATGCAGATGCATATAACTTATGTGAAAGTACTTGCATACCGATATGTGCACTAGTATATAATGTAAATAACTAATTAATAATAAAGTTAATGACTTGATTTGAAAAATTATTAGTAGTAGTATCTCTCGCTTCAAAAAAGAAAGTTTTGCAAAAAGAAGGAGGATTTCTGGCAGCTCTCATTCCTCTTTTAGCACCAATTTTCGGAAGTTTAATAAGTCGCTGATGGATTCCGTAATTAAAACAGTGCTTCATAAAAAGTACAATGAAGAGATCGAGAAAATTTTAAAAATGGCGTCGGTGTCTTCTGATAACAAAGTCAAGTCATACATGGATATTCTTCGTAAATATCTGCTCTTCAAATAAAAACAAATCCGTTGTTAATCCAGCTGTGTCGGCAGTTTTCAACAACCAAGTCACGATGCTATTTTACTAAGGGCTGCTGGCAAATTTGCGTCAAAGTGCGCATTTAGTGCTATCTTATCTAAAACTGAACGGTCTCCACAGGATCTCTGACGGTTCCATTCATCTGAACAATATACCTCTATCTGACATGAATATGCATGAACTGTTATTACGAGTTTTGAAAAAATCAGGCAAAACGGAAAGTAAACATTTATCACCTGAAAACGGACAGCTACGATCTGTGGCTAAATATTTCCCTTTTATTAAGAATAAGAAATGGATCCCATACTGAAAAAAAAAAATATTATATTTATATTATCTATCAATATTACCAACATTGCATATCTAGCATGTTTGTAATAAATATTTGTCTTATTTTTATTATTATTATTATTATTATTATTATTATTATTATTATTATTATTATTATTATTATGTTACAAAACTAATGACTATGTAGTAAAAATACACAAATAATCAGTTAATAGCATTTTATTTTTAAAATAATTCTTGGATTATATTAGCATAGATAACACTAATAAATCATTATAATTCTGAGAAGTAGAAGAGATATGACATAGTATTTCATCCACAGTAAAACCTCTACTCAGTAACTTACAAAAAAATACAGTGTAAACCACAAATTTTACTACTATTCAGTTGAATAGTACTTTATTAAACTTATTAAACTTCTGAGCATTGGTGCTAAAAGAGGAATAGAGGACGCTTTAGCAGCAAGCGGTAGCAAGCACGCAATTTTGATGCTCCCATATTTTAAGTTGCAAAGTAGATTTTTCTGGTGAATTAAAATTTAAAGTCTATTATTGAATTCCGTTCTTCAAGCCGAACATAATGACATAAAAACTATAAGTATCTGTTAAGTAATAAGTAAATTATAAGTATTCAAAGTTCGAAGTATACGTTGGTCGACTACTCGAGAACAAAGGAAGTCGCCATGTTAGAAATTACAGCAAGATCGGAAAACAAGCAACATGATGTGCTACAAATGCCACGAAGACTTCACAGGGGAAGAAACCCACATAACATTCAGGAACTGCCAGAGAAACCTGCATTTTCTATATTCGGATGAACGTCATAGTGGGTGGCGTTCATCATTCATTTGTCTGCTTCTTTCGTCTGCTGAGAATGCATATCTTAGAATTGAAGGGGATGCAATACCAGCCACAGTATATATGTCTCTTATGTCCAAGGCCACTTGGCAGCAAAAATCAAATGTGAAGCGTGACGAGAAAACAAAGGAATGTCACCTTCAACTGCAGGCGGGAAACAACCAATGCAGAAAACAACCGCAGGCAGTAAACAGATAATGCTGTAATCAGCAGCAGAGAGAATGAAAAACTAAGAAAACAACAACGGAAACCCAGGCGAGCCAACTTTGAATGCATTACCTTGAAAACAGATTAAAAAACCTAAAAGACTGTTTAATCGATTTTGTTGGAGAACTATTTGAAAAACACACCATACAGATTACCGAAAAATTCAACCAATATGAGGAATTTATTAAATTAATAATAACATGGTAGAAGATGTATTACAGACTGTCAGAGAAATTAAAAACTGCATTAAAGAGCTAACAGAATGACAGCATAATCTAATTAAAGAGACAACGGAACTATGACAAGAACTAAGCTCTTTAAAACAACAGTACGAAATCAACAGCAGTACCAAAATGATCTCCTCATAAATGGTCTCCCAGAAATTGCTACAGAACATCTAAGAGACACTGTAATACAACTAAGCCAAAAAATTGGCACTCCCATTGAATCAAAAGATATCCAGCCAGTACATCGGTTACCACAAAAAAGGAAAAGTGCAATAATTCCCGACCTCCTCCCGTCATGGTGCGCCTCACCAACAGCCCAACAAAAATTACACTTATAAAAGCAAGCAGGATTAAAAAACCAATAGTCAAGGATCTGAAAGGAGACCACGACAATACCCCAATATACTTGTCCGAATACCTATCGCCATATGATCAGAAACTCTTCTACCAAACAAGGAAAGTAAAAACAGGAACAAATTACTGTTTATGTGGAAAAGAGACAGCAAAATATTCCTTAAAAAGACACAAGACGCAAAACCAATCCAAATAAAATCCGTAGACGACCTCAACAGGCTGCCACATTGAAAGGAATATTGACGACTCGAAAAGAAGGGAACAGCACACCAACCAACATGAATGCAGACCATCAAGCAGATGTAATCACCCCCGGAACATGATAATTGCCACATTCTGAAATCAATAACAGAATGGAAACAAGTGACGATCCCAAAAAAGACTATTATCCACATAAACATCAGAGCATTCAAAAATACCGGCTGACCCTGCATGCTTATCCGAAGGAAGATATAGACAACATTGATATTTTAATACTGACTGAAGTATCTACGACAAACGAAGTGGCAATCATCTACTAAATACCACACTTCCAACAACACAAACTTTGCAGACAAACAAAACGAGACTGTGGTATAATAATATTTACTAAACATAACTAGAAGTAACAGAAATAAACTATAAATTAGAATACTCAGAAAACATATGCATCGAAATTAAAAACATCAAACAGAAAACTTCTTGATATTAAACGCAACATACAGATCACCCAAATTAAGTACTACAAATTTTCTAGATGAACTAAACAAATGGCTTTCAGCCACGAATGAAGGCGCCTCAGAATACTTGATAATAATAGGAGACATGAATATAAACATTAGGAACATAAATAACAACACAGAACAATACCTAGACCTATTATCAGCATATAACATAGCCCCATCCATACATTCGTATACACGAGAAGAGATAGTCGGAAATACAACAACTTCATCCTGTATTTAACATATAAATATACGAGCCCTTCCAACACTGCAGCCGTCATAACATGCAAACTGGCAGACCATTATTTCACAGCATTACAATTACACACTGAACCAGAACCCATAAAAATCACTGAGACCTAACAAAACAGTATCATAGCATTCTAAACGAAACAATAGTAAACGATGATGTAAGAAAAACAGACTGGATGCGGATAGCATCTTTAGACTTTATTGAAGCTATATATAATAATCTTAAACTTGCATTTAACAAAATATATAACAAAGCATTAACAAAATATACAAAAGTAAACGGAATCTCCTAACAACACAGATTAGAACGGGAAAAAGAAACTACTACAGCAAACCGTTAACAACAGCTCAGAATGACTTAAAGGAAACCTGGCACCTGATTAATGAAATGACAATATACATAGAACCACTGCCTCAAAAACAATAAAACACAACTTTGCTTGCGACCACAAATTCCTCAAAGAGTTGGCAAACAACTTTAATCAGCGCTTCGTGAACTCTGTCCAAAAACTACAAGAAACAACCTTTCCTCACACAAACGAACATGCTTCACTAGCTCCACAATGAACAACGAGCATCCCAGTCGATGCGGTTCCCTCCACAGTAACAGAAGAAGAACCATCACTGGCAATTCAACAAATTAACCCTAACAAAGGACTAGGGAAAGACGCAATCAGACCAAAAGACATCAAGGAACACTCAGCGAACCTACTTCCAGTTATACAAAAACTGTTAACTAAAATCTTCGAAACGGGACACATACCTGAAACACTAAAGACTGCATCACACCCATACACAAACATGGAAAAAGAAACAAACAGCCGCGTGAAAGCGCTATGCCTACCGTGCGAAATAAAGATGGCCGCAACAAAGGCCAACAACGGATGATTATCTCGAGTCCCGTCAGCGTAGCGTCGCCGAGCACCAATAAACCGAAGTCAAAGAAAGGGAAAAAGGTATGTTGTGCGATTTCCGTTGCAACTGGATACATATTTCCTGTGCGAAAATAAATGAATCTGCGCACAAACTTTTCACAGATCTAAACCAGCCCTACTTCTGTACGGCGTGCCTCCCTTCCGTAAAGCAAATACTAAACCTAGGCAAAAGAGTCAATAACCTCGAGCAACAGCTTAATACCGTGATCGATACCTTCTCCTCCAAAATCAGAAAGTTGGAAACCAAGCTCGAGACGCTCAATGACCAGCGCCCGACAGCAAGTGCGCGCATGCTTCCTAATGAACTTCGTGAACTAATCACATCATCGTAACACGAGTCTCTCGAGGTCGAAAATAGAAAACTCAATGCTGTTATCCTGAACGTTTCAATGGAAAACGGTAACTCCTTAAAAGAAAACGTCGGCAAACTAGCAGGAGAATGCAATTTCGATCCCAGAAATATCGTCGGACCCATTAGCAAAAGAAAGGACGGAACGAACTTTCCACGTCTCGTGAAAGTGACCTGCGACTCACCAATAAATACAACCAAATTTATAACAGCGATAAACAACAAGCTAAAGGACACTTTCCCCCACTTGCGCATACGTGCTCGACCTGATATTCAACCTTTCCCCAGAGAGAACAAAGACACCAACTTCGAAGACAACTAGAACAAAAACGAAAAACAACTAGAAAGAACAAACTAGTACAAAAACCAAGAGACGCCATTAGCAGCTACCAAGGACACCAGCATGTAGGCACTGCATAGGAAACGTGCAAGACCCTTGTGGTCAAATCCACGCCTCACACAACCTTGCACATCCACTTCACCAACATCTGTGGCGTCAACTCCCACCATAATAGCATTCACTACCATCTGCAGTCCACCAAACTCCACCAATTCCTTTTAACAGAAACTGAAATCTCACCTTCCCCCAGCATTATTCATCTCAACCCTCCTAACTATACACTATTTAACTCCTTTTGACCCAAGGGTGGCGTCTGTAGATATATCTGCTCTGACATACTCAGCCAGAGAGCAACTAATTTAGAATCGCCTGACTTCGACCTTCTTTGGCTGAAGATATCATTCCCCAACTCGGTCAAATTCATCTGCTCTCTCTATCGCTCTCCTAATTCCACCAATCACTCTGAGCGCTTTCATTTCCTCTCCTTAAAAGTTGGTTTTCTCAAGTCCCACTCTCCTAACAGTGAAATCATCCTCCTGGGTGATTTCAACGTCCATAACACCAATTGGCTTTCATCTTCCAGTTATACAGATCCTGCAAGCAGAGATGCTGAAACATTTGCAGTCACCAATGACCTCACACATATTGTCCAAAAACCAACCAGTGGTTTTTTTTCACTGGCATGAAAACATATACTCCCCACACTACTCAGACCTGCCATCCCCTAATTAAACCCTTGTTCTCCGAAAAATGTGCCAAGGCTATACAAATGAAAACCAGGCATACTTCAACTGGCTCAAATCAAGAACCCCATCCTCATTCAATGCCTACATTGAAGCCCGAAACAAATGCAAGAAAACTACCATTACTTCCAAAACAGAATTTGAACAGGCCAAAAGCAGGAAGCTTTCAGCCTGTCCAAATAGCAGCAGTGACTTTTGGTCTCTTGCCAAGGCAATTGGCTATAACTTCCACCCAACATCCTTTCACGGTACACCTCGAAACCAACAGAACAAATTTTTTTTCGTCCTCCTTCATCCCTGCTACTGCAGTACTGTGATACAGTCAGGACTGGCAGAAGCAGGCATGTGGTGCATGCGGGCGTCGCTACGAAGGGGGCGCCATTGCCAAGGCACAGTTCATAAGTTCATTTTTAAGAAACACAATTTTTATCATAAAAATAAAAACAAAAAATTCTTAAAATGATCATCTTAAAATAAATAAGGCCGGATACACCGAATAAAAAGTTTAAAAAAATTGCATATTGCCGCCTCTTTGATCAGCCGATTATTTACAATTTTGCAGCAAGAGCAGGCTAAATGCTTGACTGCAGAATGTTGTGTCTAATGCAGTCTTTTCGAATTTTCATACAAAACATTTGTTGCTAGTTAACCAGTCATATGGTACGCATCTCAATAGGGCATTGCGGGTATTATTTCGTCTCTGTGTCGCGCTGTGTAATAATTTCTTGTGGGTATAAAATAGAAATGGAATCAAAAATTTTAAAAAAGTTATCCGGTGCATAAAATCGTAACCGTCATGCTGCAAAAGAAGAAGATATTAAGAAACAAACTGGGGCTCTTAATAAATTTGTTAAAATATTAAAATATTCTGATGCAGATTGTAACCAACTCGATACATCAGAAATCAGAGTTGAAGAACTGTGCACATCATTCTAGTTTGCATGAAAGTACTATTGAACAAGATAACAAGACGCATGATTTAAGTGAAAAACAGTTAGGACAAGATTTAGTTGTAGTTGACCAAGAAACTAACACATTTCATGGTCAACAGATCTCTAAATTTAGAAGATCCAGGTGAATGGGGAAATATTGATGAAGAGTTGATTTAATTGAAATGGGACCTCTTCAAAAGAAAAATATGGGTACATATGGTCGTAAATTTGGTGACACGTATTATAATAGAAAAATGGAAAACGGGGAACCCGTGCCAAGAACACGGCTCGTTTATTCCGAAACTTTAAATTGTGTTTTTTGTTTTTGTTACAAACTTTTCGCACCTACTGAATCAATTACTCTTGTAGAAGGTGATAACGATTGGAGAAATGGAAGTACAACTTTACATAGACATGAGACTAGTTTAACTCACATGAAAAATTTCTTAAAATGGAAGGAACTTGATAAAAATTTAAAAAACAAAACTACTATTGATTGCCAGACTCAAAGCATGTATGAAATGGAAAAGAAACATTGGTCGAGTGTTTTAGAACGCTGGATTAAAATTATAAAATTCCTTGGTAGCCAAAATTTAACTTTTCACAGATCATCTGATAAATTATATGAAAAGAATTACGGCAATGTTTTAAAATTAGTCGAACTGTTTGCGAAGTTTGATTCCATTATGGAAAATCATGTTGAAATGAAAGGGCCCTACAACGATAGAGTACACTATTTGAGTAAAGACAGTCGAAATGAAATATTGGAAACTTTAAGTAACGTAATCAGGGATACAATTTTATTATCAATTCGAAAATCTAAATATCATTCCATAATTTTAGACTGCACACCTGATGCAAGTAAAACAGAACAAATGACCATTATTATTTGCTTTGTTTTCTGTGAATGGAATTGTCAAGGGAAAACGTTTTAGGTTTTGCAGATATATCAGATTCCACAGGACGTGGTTTATGTGCAACAATAATGGAACAACTGGAAAAATGGAACATTCCCATTGAAGACATGCAGGGTCAAGGGTATCTTCAATGGGGCAAATATGAAAGGGAAAAAATATGGGCTCCAAAATTTGCTTTTGAACAAAGATCCTCGAGCTTTTTACGTGTCATATGCTTCTCATACTCTAAATTTAATCATTAACGATGCATTAATAATATTTTTGCAATTATTCAAGACATATACAATTTCTTTTCATTCTCTTACAAACGTTGGGCAACCTTTTAAAGTTTGTAAAAAATTTAACAATGAAACAGATATCAGAAACGCGATGGGAAAATAAAACACAGACAAATCGGCCCTTCGAAACACACGCAATTTACAGACAAAAAAATACTTGTTGTTGTAGTGGTGGTCGGTAGATGGCGCTGATGGGAAAGTAAAATTAATGCAATCCGCCCTCTACGATATCAGTTAGGATAAATTTACGATGCACGTTTTGAAATTTTAAATAATGAAAATTGTAATAAAGAAACTCAGTATAAAGCACAACATTATGTTGTAAAATAAAGGACTACAAATTTATTTGCACTCTTAATAACTTGGCATTATTTACTTAACAGAATAAACCCTGTGAGTAAAATGCTTCAAGACAAAAATATGAACATTACACTTGCTTTAGAATCTATCGAAAACTTAAAATTATTCTTACAAGAGTATCGATCAGATACAAGTTTTACAGAAGTTCTAAAAACGGCAATAGAACTGAGTGAAAGGTGCATGGAGAACAAGAATTTAAAACTGGTATGGAAGTCCGACGACGAAAGAAGACATGGCAATTTGATTACGAGCATCATGACGAAACGCCACAATCGCCAGAAGATAAAATTAGAGTGAATGTGTTTTATACACTTCTAGACGTTGCAATGTGTTCGTTAATAGAACGTTTTGAACAACTAAAAACATATTATGATAATTTCAATTTCTTGAATAGATTAATACAAATTAATAATGGAGATTTACGAAAAAATTGTGACGATTTAGAGATTCTCTTAAGGACGGCGACAATAAAGACGTAAATGTAATAGAACTATATGACGAGTTATGTACTTTCCGGGATATTTTTCGGCGGATAATGGATAATTTATATATTCAAAACCATTTCGATATTCTTAATTTTATTGTGTCCAATAGTTATGTACTTTCCCTAACTTACTTTTCAATTGCCTTAAGAATACTATTAACCTTACCTGTTAGTGTAGCATGCGGTGAAAGTTCCTTTACCAAGTTGAAACTGATTAAAACTTACTTAAGAACAAGTATGTCACAAAAAAGGCTTGTTAATTTGGCGTTAATAGCTATTGAAAATGATGTATATGCGGAATTGGAGGTTAAGTCCATTATTTCTAATTTTGTGAGTATGAAATCAAAAACCCTAAAATTTTAATTTAAAAAATTTCAAGTATATTTATGTAATTTAATTTATTTTCTGTTATTCTGTAAAGATGTTATTTTTTGAATACTTATATTAAATGTTCTAATTATTTCTCTATTCTTTTCTTATTTGATCATCTATCTTGAGTTTCTTTTATTTTCCTAAAAGACAGTTCCACTTATAAAAATTATTAAAAAATTTTTACAAGTTACTAAGAATTTAGTAACTTATAAAATGCAAGAATTTTTTAAACTTTAGTTCAAATAAATTTTAACTTTAATTAAAATTCATTCTAATTTTGTTACCGATTCGGGTCGGTGAGAAGGCTATTAATCCCTGTATTATTATATTCAACGATTAAAGTGAAGTGGCTTTATCAAAATTTGCTTTAACTTTTGAGAATTTTTTTATATTCGGGTTTTTAACAATTATCCTGCCTAGTCAACATCCCCGGTTCGTTACATTTAGCGACCCAACGTGTAGCTGTTCTGTCAAAATTTATTTAAGAAATTTCAAATAATTTACATTTTTATTATCGTAAAAGAACCACACATGCCCGGATCATTACAGGGGCGCTTAGGTAGAAATTGCATGCGGGCGGCAAAGACCCTAGCGCCAGTTATGGGTACAGTCTTCCCTCACACGTATTTCCCAAGGAATACAATATACAGGCGTTCGTAAGAAATGTAAACAAGTTTCTCCTTTCGCAACCCACCGCCCTAATACGGTACTAACGTAATATAGGTTGACCAGCCAATCTCCTGTATATGGGCCCAATATATATATATATATCGCCATATATATATATATATATACATGGCGATCAGCTTTTACTCGGTTGTTATAGATGTGAAAAAATAGATTTAAAGACTCCAAGACCGAGATAACATGTAAAGATTTTGATGATAAATACTACTAGTTTCGGCATATAGCAGCCTTCTTCAGGTATTTATAAAGGAAAGGAATACTAATAAACATTGAATTATTTAAACAAACTGGAAATTACAGGTACAAATTGCCTCACATAATCGATACATAAAAACGTTGTATTTTTCAAGTTGTTCCAACTGGCGTGCCATTGTTTGTTGCAATTGTGCGTGCAAGTTCACGTGAACGCCAATATTGAATAACTGCAGCATGGCTATCTGGGATGTTATAACTTAAATTATTATTTAAGTGGACCGGGTTCAGTAGGATTTCCCTTGATTCTACGATTTTCCTTTCAAACTCATCTTCACAGTGAAAAATATTTTCTGATCTATTCCAGCATACAGAGTGGCTTTGTTGGTCATCATTAGGATTATTTGAAAAAAGAACATTACTGGATAACGCAGTTGCATGAGATCTTTTGTATGATATATCTCTCTTATGCTCTTCTATGCGTTGTTCAATAGATTTGTTAGTTTGACCAAAGTATGGGATATTGCAATCACACCACAATTTATATACTCCAGGGTACTTAAGGTTGTGATGAGTAGGTTTTGGATGGCTGATTAGAGAGCAGGATTTTGGAAGTGTGGTGAAGAAAGTCCTGATATTATATTTTTTAAGGACTTTAGCTATTTTCTTAGAGACTGTGCTAATGTATGGAATGGAGATGCTACCTTTAAAATTAATAGTCTCTGTTGTGCACTGCTTAGGAGGGTTCAGAAGAAATTTCTTAATTGTTTTTTCAGAGTACCCATTTTGTTTAAAAATAAGAGTGAGGTGATTCATTTCTTTTTGTAGTTCATCTTGTTCATTTAAGAGAGAACGTGCTCTGTATCCTAAGGTAGATATAATTCCAAGTTTTTGTGGTGGAAAATGATGAGAAAGATTATGCAGATATCTATTGGTATGCGGAGGTTTTCTGTACATAGAGATTTTTAATCTTTCAGAGCATCGTGTAAGCATAACATCCAAAAAAGGTAAAGAGTTATTATTTTCAATATTAGCAGTAAATTTTATATTAGGATGTTGGATGTTTAGATGACGAAGAAAATCTGTGAGAGCTGTGTGCCCGTGATTCCAAATAATGAATATATCATCAACATATCTTTTCCAAACTTTTCGTTTAAATGAGAAGGAAGATATGGCTTTCTTTTCAAAGTTTTCAAGGAAGAGGTTAGCTAGCACTGGGGACAAAGCGTTGCCCATTGCGATGAAGTTGAGTGTTTCTGACAAACCAGGGTGCGTTTAGTGCCATCCTGAGACACTTGTTCTGAATTATTTGCATTTTTTTTAATGTTTCTTTCTGTCGTGTGTCCCCAGGCTGGTGAGGCGTAGATTAATTCGGGTGTTATTATTTTTGGGTTTTGTTATTTTGGTTTAGGAAGCTTTTCCTGTTTAGGAGTGGGTACAGCTGTGCCATGGTCTGGTTGACCTTTGTGATGATGTAGTCGGTGTGCATCTTTAAATCTCAAAACCTACTCATCACAACCTTAAGTACCCTGGAGTATATAAATTGTGGTGTGATTGCAATATCCCATACTTTGGTCAAACTAACAAATCTATTGAACAACGCAAAGAAGAGTATAAGAGAGACATCTCATACAAAAGATCTCATGCAACTGCGTTATCCAGTCATGTTCTTTTTTTAAATAATCCTAATGATGACCAACAAAGCCACTCTGTATGCTGGAATAGATCAGAAAATATTTTTCGCTGTGAAGATGAGTTTGAAAGGAAAATCGTGGAATCAAGGAAAATCCTACTGAACTCGGTCCACTTAAATAATAATTTAAGTTATACATCCCAGATAGCCATGCTGCAGTTATTCAATATTGGCGTTCACGTGAACTTGCACGCACAATTGCAACAAACAATGGCACGCCAGTTGGAACAACTTGAAAAATACAACAAATCGATTATGTGAGGCAATTTGTACCTGTAATTTCCAGTTTGTTTAAATAATTCAATGTTTATTAGTATTCCTTTCCTTTATAAATACCTGAAGAAGGCTGCTATATGTCGAAACTAGTAGTATTTATCGTTAAAATCTTTATATGTTATCTCGGTCTTGGAGTCATTAAATCTATTTTTTCAAATATATATATATATATATATATATAATTACAGACCTATTGCCACATTGTCTGTAATCAACCACATTATGGAGCGCATCATGCATTATAAACTCTCCACATACGTTGAAAAATTTCAAATCATACCCAAAACACAATATGGCTTTCCAAAAAATATAGGAACAGCAATACTCCTGGAGGATTTCACAGATCTAACAAACGCTGCATTGGATAAAAACAGAATAACATTAATCGTATTCATTGACCTAACAAAAGCATTTGATACACTAACACACAAACCCTTGTTAAGGAAACTAACGTATATCGGAATCGGAGGTCGTCTACTCGAGTGGTTTAAAGCATACATGAAAAACAGGAAGCACATCACACGTATAGGATCAGCATACAGCAAAGAGGTATCAGTAACCTGTGGAGTATTGCTAGGAGCTATCCTATCTCCCATTCTATTTAACATATACACACACACACACACGACATAATCCATCTTCCCCTAAAAATTAAAATCTTCGAGTACGCAGACGACGTTGCCATAGTATCCATTCACAACGACACATATATCGCTTACACAAATATGCAACACGACATTAATCAAATCAATAACTGGTTAACCGAAAACGGCATATATATATATATATATATATGTAATAAAATTTTTAACTTTGGGATATTGTATATTAGGATAACCAAGTTATTTTATAAACTTGGTTATTTTAACTCCTAATCCCAGGTATGCAAACAAGTAAGTTTGCGCCTGAAACAAGGTTCAAGTCTAAAGATAGTACAACACCACGGCAACTCATTGTAAAGGTGGGTAAAGCTCTAATCACTATTCTTAGTATTTTCCCATAATGTAAAGCACATCTCACTAGAAGATGTATACTGCAATGCATTATGGGTGGGGTCAATACAGACCGGTTTCAACCTTTTTTGAGGTCTCCTCAGTGAATAGCTAGACCCTAAATACCAAAGTTATAGTAATACGTCTTCTAGTATATATTATAGTATACATCTTCTAGAGAGATGTGCTTTACATTATGGGAAAATACTAAGAATAGTGATCAGAGCTTTACACACCTTTACAATAAGTTGCCCTGGTGTTGTACTATCTTTAGACTTGAACCTTGTTTCAGGCGCAAACTTAATTGTTTGCATACTTGGGATTAGGAGTTAAAATAACCAAGTTTATAAAATAACTTGGTTATCCTAATATATATATATATATATATATATATATATATATATATATAAACTCTGGAAAAACGAAGCTAATTCAAAAACCACCAAACCCTACCCATAGAAACTAAATATCTCGCTATCAAACATTCATCCTCCTATACACAAAGTGCAGAACCTAAAATCACAACCATCACACAGGTGAAAACAACACGCTATCTCGGACTTCACTTCGATGCTAATCAAAGTTGGAATAGCCATACAAACTACCTACATACCAAGCTCAGTATAATAGCAAGCAAACTATACAGATTAAAAGACATTGCCCCAACCTACATAAAAATACTAATCTATAAAGCATTATGTGAAAACATTTTAAGATATGCAATCACATCATACGCATTTTGCACAGACTACAGACTTAAGGTTACAATGGTTGCAAGATAAAATGTTAAAACTGATATTCTGGGAACAACCCACTCTTATGCAGGAAGCACAGACAAAACCCAAAATATTTAAGGTGAAACACTTATGCCACTAGTCATTTTAAAACATTACTACAGCCCAACCTATAGAGTAACCAGAACAACATATCACATAACAAGACCACAGTCAACAAACTACATAACATATAAATACAACAATCACTACGAAAAAGCCACCAGAAACTTCTACATACCTGACATGATAAACAAACTGCCGTTCGACAACAGAAACCAAGGAACATACAGAGAGCTGAAACAGGCGCTATATAAATATTATAACGAGAATGAAAATTAGAGAAATACCTTTCTCTCTCTCTCTCTCTCTCTCTCACACACACACACACAAAAAAACCTATCACAAAATCCTCTCAAAAAACACCACTACAAAGATACAAACAAACACACCATGTCCAAATCCAACCCTACTTGCAAAAAAAAAAAAAAAGTTAAACTGTGTAATAGCAGTTGAAGTCTTCCAAGCACATACTAACAAACAGTAAAATTAACACCTGGCTTGCGACCAGTATAGAAACATATCCACAAAACCACCACTATCTCTTATCTTCCTCACATAAGCTCTGCAAAGCTTCGAGGAAGAAATCAGAATTGCCTCTGAAAGAAATTAACACATTATACAGAAAAAAAGAAAAGAAAGAAAAACCTGTTCGAATTTCATTGTTTCAAAAAAAAAAAAAACAGAATTAGACCTCTTGTATATATGTAAAATTATGTTGTAAATATGGAATCATAATTTTAATAATAAAAAAAATTATTATTTTTTTTAAATGTAATCAATGTATGTATCATGTGTAATCAAATGTATGTATCACATGTAATTTAAATATGTAATCATAAATTTTAATTAAAAATTTTATTATTGTTATTATTTTAAAATATTTTTAACTTGCAAATATCTGTTAATCATAGTTGTAATGTATTATAAAAATTATATATCTATATATATATAATTATTATTGTATCTATGTATGTAGGTAATTTATTCGAGACATAATAAAATGTGAAAAAAAAATCTGAGAGGCGTTGTAAGACAGATTTTCACAAAATCTGTTGAAGATTTCAAGAAACCTCTTGTGTGGCTTGCTTCCAAAAGAACAGAAAATTGTCACTTGTTTTTTCTCTTTGATGTTTATGACTACCCAATGATGCCCAAGTAAATAAGACTCATCCGTATTAAAAATGGCTGTGAAATCCCCTCCTATGTTTATAGGAAGATGATCTTTCGGTAACACGGTATCCCTTTAGTAAAATCATCTAAAGATAATAATTGTTCGAAATCTAACGTATTCATTTTTTTACACCGAGAAATCAAAAATAATGTCACCGGTATTCTGTTCTGAGAGTTCGAAAATTTATTAGAGATCTCACACCAGCATGACTTAACGCAGAACGTGCGCTATTCTGTGTTAAGGATTTGGCAAATTTTATGCTCACTGACAGGTTACCGTTGTGGATAGGGTTAAAGGCTTCGCTATCAGAATGTTCGCTTGGGGTGAGATCAACTGCGTAAAGTGAATAACTCTTTGCATACTCATTCAGTTTAATATCCAACTCGCGATTTCAAAAGTCATCTTCATTCTGTTGATTACAGAATAATATTCCCTTGTGAAGACGTTCATGCGGAATTCCGGTAGAAGGGGTGGCTGGGAATTTGAGTGTTGTCAAGTTGAAAGCACAGAAAGTTCAGTATGGATTCTCACCATAACTCCCTTAAATGCATTAGAACTAACTAATCCTAACACTATTCTTCTCGGAATTTTTCCCAGAAATAAATGATAGCGAGTAACACTCGCGAGTCCTTTGTATATGGAAAATGCTTTCACTTCTGTATGTACCAAGGGATATTTGGCTGTTGCTTTTTTTGTAAAAGATCGACATATGCTAGTAAAAGCGAATCGGATATCTCAGCTTTTTACACATATAATGTAGCTTCTTCAAAGACAATTTTGTGCTTTGGTTTAGCTTCAATAGAAATCAAGGCAAATTCAGTTTTTGCTCTTATAAGTCGTAACCTTAGACCAACACTTGGTTAATTGAATAACGTGTTTGGCTAAACAAATCGAAATGCAGACGCCCAATAATTTCTATTGATGAGTTTTTTTAAACAAGTTTTTGTCTTTGTTGTAATCGACGTCAGAGTTGTTGTGCCATTCTGTAGAAAGGTTACATCAAACGGCTTGAGAAGACCCCTAGTTCAATAAACTTTCCCAAAAGGCACGATAACCATAACAGTCAGATATGCCATGACACGATATGCCCAACTGTTTCTCGAGAACAGACACTCGTCTTCGAAAGTTTGCAACATCGGATAACCAGAAGCCATATCTGTCCTCGGACTCTATAGTATAGTGAAAATTTCAGGTGGTAGCACGAATTTAACACGCTTGTATACCTGATTCTGTATAGGCGAGGATCGATTTATACTCATCCAGGTTACAACTATGTCACTAAACGAAGCGTTACTGTATCTTCCAAACACACACACACACACACACACACACACACACACACACACACACACACACACACACACACACACACACACACACACACATGCCAATTACCAAACAACACATGCTGTTCTGTGTACCGTCTTAATTTGGAAATCTAGAGTTATCACCCTCAGGGAGAACGACCTTGTTTACAGGAGACAAAACATAAAGAATCATAATCATAATAACTGCACAGAGCACTGTTATGAACGGAATACTTCGCTTGGACGAATCCAACTCGGGTCTGGATAAGATCGCCATTTCACTAAAAACTCGCGAATACCACTTGTAACTGTTTGCTTAAACACTGTCAACAACGTAAAATTCATGACTGGCTACCTTTTGCATTCCATCGGCACAAAAATAACCAGAAATTAGAACAGAGTTAAAGCTATTAGAGTATTCGAGGGCTAGGGATGAATCTTTCTTATTTTACTGTGTCGATTCGTCTTATGCAACCACTGAAGGGGGCAATTAGGCCCCAATAGGTGTCAGTCCCAAGCCAGAATAAATGTCAAGGGCTGACGTCAGGAAGGGCATCTGGTCATGAAACTTCATTGCCAGCTGTAGCTATTATCAAATGAGTCAAGAAAGTAACACAAGGGCTAGGGCGTACCCCGGCGAGACGCAGCTACATTGCCCACCAGTTGTGGACAACTGCATCAAGGGTGGATGCAGTTAAAGAAGCGAGCCTAGCGGGTGGAGAGAATGTTGATGTTGCGAATGGGAATGTTGAAAGCATGACTGGAAGGTGAAGGGCGAATAAGTTGGACATTTTTTGTGCACGGAACAAGGTGAAAGGGGAAAATGGCAAAGGTACTGCGAGATGAGTATAAATTGTTCTATTCTGGAACCAATAAAGAGGCAAGAAACGGTGTCGCAATTGTGGTGTGTTGCAGAATGAAGGAAAGTACTGGAAGCGGGTAAGAGGAACGACAGGATCATGGGAATGCAACTGGAACTTAGAGAAAAGCAAGTGGTCGTCTTATGTACATACGCCCTGTGTGATGGTTGTACAACAGAGGAGAAGGATAGTTCTGGAACATGCTAGATAAAGAGATGAGGGAATTGGAAGAAAACATGACAGTGATTTTTCGAGGAGACTTGAATGGACACAGAGGAAGACAGAACAAGGACTGTGAAAGGGTGCATGGCAGCCATGAAAAAGGAATGACGAACAAGGAAGAGAGAGGATTGTCTTGTGGACTTCGTGGTAGCGTTTGATCTGGCAATTGTGAAATCATTTTTCTGTAAGAGGGATGGACATTTGATAACATTCCAAAGTGAAAACAACAGTTCACATATTGACTGCATTTTGACTAGAAGAAAACATCTTACGGAAGTAACAAATTGTAAGGTATTAGGTAGTATCATTCTTCCTTTATGGAATTGCCTTATTAGAAAATGAATCGTGTGTTTAAAAAACTACACTTCTACAACCCAACAAAGCAGCGATAGTTAAACAATTTAGATGATGAAATGAGCTCCATTTTAAAAATGTCTAACCCAAATGGAAATGTCAAAGCATATTTAAGTGTTCTGCAGAACTGTTTAGGTTTGAAACGCCCAACTGGCTCTCACAGAGGAAAAGCAAGAAGAGCAGCGGCAGTCACATTTAGAAAAGAATCACTTGGCTTTCACTGCACTCAAACAGAATACCCAGTCCTTCCACCGACTTGCTGCCTTAGCCACAGCCAGAGGGGAAGATGTTTCCATTCCACACTCCCATCTGCAGGAGAGGTCAAAGAACCAATGCCAATTTCGTCTTTTTGTCTCCTTGAAACCTGGTATGGCAAAAATGGTAGCTGAAAACTTTTTTAAATTATTTTATTATTATTATTTTTTCAGTAAATGATCTGTTACAGCATAGGTGACAACACCGTCATTAAACTACAAATTATTAGAATAACATTTGCTAACAATATTTTTCATAGAAACACTATGACATCTCACTACTAGTAAACATACAGACTGCAAAGCGCATCCGACAGATTCCTTATCTTGTACAGGTAGCTAAGGAATCTGAAACATTATAATAGTATTGATATTCAGAAAGTTTATAATGTCGCTTTCGGGGTGGACGACCGAAGCTGTCAAAAAATAGCAATGTTTGTCCTTGATATCGATAGCTTGCCAATGTGGTCCAGGCAACCAATCGACATCTGTGTTCACGATGTCTTATGCTGGGTTCCAGCTCTAGTATGCTTACTAGTTTTTTAGTGTTCATAATCCAGTATAACAGAACAATCCTTTGTTATGGATAACTTGCACATGAATTCTGAATAAAAACCAAGGTGATGTTTTCAGGAACCGGTTGAGAAAATTTTATTTGAAGCGCACACATCCTCTTCTTAAGAGATTGACATGAGAAGCAACAGCATTTTCATCTGGCAAAAAAGATCAGACACATACAGTACGTTTCCATTAACATATTCAAGATAAGAAATGTCATGCAATACAACAGTCTATGTTGCACTTGTCGAGGGACTTGAACAGTGAAATGTACCATCTGCAATAATGTTTTTGCTATAATGCCCATTTTGTATCTCAGAGTCAGTGAGTGCAAGGAATATTGAATCCCATCAGCTGCCACAACTAGATAGTTCAGATTGAAAGCTCCATTAAATCCATCACTATTGACAGTCCAGTAATTAATCGAGATAGTATTTCACCTATATACAGGTTGTCTCATGTAACATATGACATGCCAATGGAATCGAAAAATAAGATACTTGCACTTGAATGTACCATGTTTGACTGGTCTAATAGAGACAAGTGAGCCAGCTCAATCTTTGGGTTAATTTTGACTTTTGAAGTCTTGAATTTGCACTTTAGCCTTAGTATCTGCACTTGCACTCAGTAAACAAAATTCAGAACTGAGAACCAAACGAAGACGAATAGAAGCGTCTTTGATCAAGTAGCGATCTTGATGCATGATGTCTGAATGAATTCCCCCATGTATCTGGAACACATTTCGATTGGAAAATCCCCTTATCGTCTATTTGCCTCCTACATTCACTTTTAATAAACTTATTGCTAACATTAGCAACGTCATCTTTAACAAAAAGCTCATTTCTTAGATGAGAGAATTTAGCATCTCTGCTATAATTTAGTTTTTCAATATAAGCCCTATAAGGATATAAGTCTGATTCACTAATTTGTCTGAGGAGCCAATTTGACTGAATGGAGAAATTTGTTCACGACAGGACCAGAAGAATCTTCAGTAGGTTTACAGTCGTTGTCAGCAACGCCCACATGAACGTGTAGGTATGATTTTCCCAAATCCATCTATGCTTCCGAAGTACCTGGTGTGCAAAATTGCACGGGACCTCCACTGTCAGTACCGATATTGTTTGCTATGTAACATAAGAACTTCCACACACAAGTTGACATGAGGGTAGTAAAACAAGATCTAACTGTGATAGCATATCCTCATCTAAAAATGCCATCTCTCTTACGCTTTTTTTGTCATCGTCTTCTTCCTGCTTCCTTGACATCTCTAAAGTAATCAACTAACTGTGAGCTTTTTTCAACAATGGTCTCCCAACTTGTGATGCTCCGTTTATAAAGGTGTGACATACAGATATCCCTTCCAATACAACTCCTATCATTTGCTAACCTGATTTTTAGGCTTGATGACTGACGAATTGAGCTACCAGTTTTAAAAGTGAACGTAAAAAGGAGAAAACAATTTTGAGTATGTTGCCTATTCCCTACGCACGCTAAATTTGTGGCCCCTCAAATCGTTGAGCCCCATCTTCATGTATAGTGTAGTATCCAAGATAATTGAGACGATGACAATGAAAGGTGTAAGTGCCAAAATTTACAAAAAGTTGTTATTTCACTGAATGTATGTTTCAAAGTATGAGATGTATGTTTCAAAGCCAATAGTATAGAAAATGAGCCAAGTTCCCCAGCCCATTCGTAGTAATTGTAATCCACGCCAACAGATCGCGCTGGATGCAGTTTTCCTCTGTTGACATTGAGAAAGGTGCAATAAAAATAGTTGTAACTGTCCCACAACAAACTTGCATGACCGTGTTTGTGTTGGCTTTTGTGATTCACACCTTCCTAGGCATTTTCAATCATTAGTCCGTGCTCAGTCAACTTATTGTAGTTGGTTTACTTACAAAGTAAGACGTCGAGAAATGAGTCAACTTGTGTAATTCCAGAGAAAGTAAGTAAACAAAAACAGTGAATATTTCTGAATGTGTAGAAATACTGGGAGTTATCCTTAGACACAGTTCTAATTACTCGGTACTTATTTCGTTGTTCCAGGCCAGCTGCAAATGCTACTACGAATGCCATTCGCTTACAAAGTGCAATTTCAAGAATTTTTTTATCAAGAGTTCGGCCAATTACTGTCCGAAGCACTTAACGGTACATACTTAATGAGTCGTATTACTTTGGTAAACATAACAAGAAGGTGTCATGGAAATTACAACGAGTATAACGAAAGTAGAAGGCAAATTTCGGCTTGTAACACCGTACCTTGGAAGGCAGGAACCATACAGGTGTGTAACAAACTTTCCGATGCATATTCGGGATTTCAAGAAATAGAAACCAGCTTCTACTCGAACGCTTGAGAAAGGGGGGGTGACCTTCAAGGATAGCCGTGGGAAGAATCCTACGTCGCTCAAACCGAAGTATACTGATAATCACTTTAATGAGTATATTCATTAAACAACATGTCCGCTCTTTTCGAATAGAAGAAAGTCATTATTGTCGCCATCAGTCGTCTAAACAATACCTAAGTCCAGATTTGAACATCCATCGGCTTTATCGTGCGTTCGGAAGGAAAAATACCCAGATTTGGAGATAGATGCATGTTCTATCATCGAGTTTTCAACCGCGAATTTCCTACACTGAGTTTCATGAGTCCAAGAACTGTTACCTGCCGAACTTGTGACAAGCTAACCGCACAAATAAAGGTAAGTGATGGAATAGCTAAATTTTCTTTGATTGCCAAGAAGGAACAACATGAATGGAAGTCTGAAAAACCTTTGCAGCTTCTTTCTGTTTCTATTCGTTCTAGTCAGTACCCCTCTAGGTCTGTGGAGGGGTACTGACTAGAACGAATTGTGGCGATAGATATGCAGCAAGTGTTATTTACACCTACCCTGACCCACAGTAACATGTTTTATATGAGGCAGCTGTCGAACTACAAACTATGTGCTCACGTAGGAAGCACGAGAAGAAATTGTATGTGCATGTGGCATGAGGGTATAGAGGGCAGAGGAGGTAATGAATTGGCGATTTGTCTCCTCAAGGTTTTGTCCTCACAGTTCAGATCAAAACGACACTTAGAAATTTGGTGTGATAATAAAGGCCTGCGATGGAAACATTGTCTGAGAAGCAATCATTGATTCTTATAGATTTTTAGGTGTCGAGTTAAAAAAAAATAGCAGAATAATTCCATCACCTACCAGTTTTATCCAATTTCTATTTGTATCATTTTTATTAGTGGTATTTGGATTTAAATTCAGCGCATTGGTATTTATTTTCATTCTCCTTTACAACTAATTAGTTGTAGAAGTGCTTTTTTGAAGTGCCTTTTTATGGTAAATAAAGAAATTTCCACGAAACTTCTCATTCTTAAGATAGGAGAGAGAGGGAGGGAAGAATGCAAATAAAAGTACAACTGGTTACTTTGAATCTAATTCGCCGAGATAACGGATGACTTTCCTGTTGTCACAGAAACATGAAAGATTATTGAAACATGAAAGATGGTATGTTTTCTAAGTTAGTGTGAAGATTTAAGTTAATATGTTTGAGGTTTTTTTAATGTTTTTACGTAGTGTCGTGTAATAGTGTTGATGTCATTCGTTTTACTCTGTTTTAAGTGGTGTTTTTAATGGCTTCAAGAGGTTGCAAAAATTCACCTAACATTTTCTGCTACACATACGGGGAGTTAGTTGTAAAAAACCATGAAGAAACATTACAGATTTCGTGAAAAAAAGTGTACTACGCGTATTCTGGGATGAAACTTGGTGACGTATATAAGCGATGGGCGCCACATTTAGTATATTCCATTTGTGTAGAACTTAGCAGGTGGTCGAAGGAGAACAAGAATCCTTAATTGGCCCTGAAACACTCTTGCCAACACCTCCACAAATTATAGAACCATTCAGCAGCGATTCAAACGAAGCGGTTGAAGATTTCAATGATTACGAATACAAAGATGCCCAGCTGAACTTTTTTCAGAGACCGATTTAAACGACTTAGTCAGAGATTTGGGTCTTCCTAAAGAAACTCGAAGAAATACTGGGCTCGAGACTAAACGAAAAGAATTTGTTAGCCTCTGGCACTTCTTTTTCCTGGTTTAGATATACAGAAAGAGATTTTCTTCCTTACTTTTCAGAGGAAGTTGATTTAGTTTACTGTAGCGATATTCCTGGAGGTTGTTCATCGATTCCTTGAAAAGAAGCCTCAAAGCTGTGTTTCTGCATAATTACAATAAGTATGTTTCAGTACCAGTGCATTTGAAAGAATGATAAAAAAATTTAACCTTCATTCTCAGCAAACTTAAGTACAATAATCATGGAAGGGCAGTTTGCGGTGATCTTAAAGTCATAGCTATGATTTTGGGACAGCAGAGAGGATACACCAAATACCCGTGCTTTTTATGCGAGTGGGACAGCCGAGATCGAGATCAAGAAGAAATGGCCAGGAAGAGTCACATTAGAACCTGGAAGTAAAAATGTGTTACCGAACTTTAGTTGCTTCGGAAAAAAATCCTTTTAATCCTTTCACTCTGGCTTCACATAAAGCTGGGATTGATGAAGCAATTTGTCAAGGCTTTGTCGATAGCAGGAGAGTGTTTTAAATACATCTGTGCAAAATTTCCAGGACTTTTTACAGCAAAATTGAAAGAAGGTATTTGCATCGGTCCGGCCATCAGGAAACGTATGAAGGATAAACTGTTTGAAGAAACAATGGCAGCTGTTGAAAAAGAAACGTGGAAAGCTTTGAAAGTGGTGGTGACTAAATTTTTAGGAAATCACAAGGACCCCAACTATAAAAGGATTCTGGAAGACATGCTACAGAAATTCAAGGATTTGAAATGCTCCATGAGCTTAAAAGTGCACTTTCTAAACTCTCATTTAGACTACTTTCCTGAGAATCTGGGAACTGTCAGCGAAGAGCAAGGAGAACGATTCCACCAAGACATCAAGGAGATGGAAACAAGGTATCAGGGCAGGTGGAATATCATCATGATGCCAGACTATTGCTGGATGTTGCAGAGACGACCCGTGAAAAGAATTTCACAGAAAATGTTCAAAATGAATCTTTGAAGGAAAAAGAAAAGAAACCACAATCAAATATAAAGTATGTACTAAAGATTAATCTTTAATTACTTTAATTTAAAGATTTTTTCCAATACTTTCATTCCAAAAATGTTTACGGAAAATTTTAAATACTGTACGGTTAGTTTACTTAATATAATGCGTTTTAAAGCTATTTTACTGTAATATTGAGATCCATTTTGTGAAAACTCCTTACGTGATAGAGAAAAATGGAAGAGGTAAGCCGCCATTCTCCATTGCCATCAAAGAGGTGTTAATCCAGTTTCAGGGCATCAGAGAAATGCGATCTTAGAGGACGCTTCGCAGTATCTTCCAGACGATGTCGAACCACCGCAAAAGGTTAATTATCTCGTAAAAATCAGCTCCTTTCACTGTATTTTTCTAAACTTTTATCCAGTTTCTCTTGGAAAAGTTGTACAGGATTCGATAGTGTTCGTTCCACAACAGGCATCAATCTTGTATAACGATTGCTTTATAAATATGTTTATATGCAACTTACTTATTCCCTTTTTATGTACAGTTATGAGTGATTAAATAAATTTAAAATGAAGTTAAAACTATGAAATATAAATCTTAAAAATAGAACATGAAATTTAAAATGAAATATAATGGAGTTGTTTGTTCTCCGCTTGGAAAAAATCAACAGACAAACTCGATGGGCAAGATGCAACATGCAGGTATCCAATCACGATTTCGCAGCCGGTATAAATTGAGGATAAATTATTCCCAAGGCAGTGGAACTGCATCCTCATGAAATACCTCATGAAATAATATATAAGTTTCTCTTATTCGTTCTTATTTATTCAGATATTTATCCTTAACTAACAAATTTGTTATAATTTAAAAACTACTAGCATTGCTGGTACTAATAACACTATAGCTGTTATAAGTACGGCTTTACTCTTTGCTGTTAATCGTTACGCTACCACACGATATTTTTATTGAGAAATTTTGAGACAAAAAAGTCGTTTCATTTATATCTAGAGAGAAAAAGAAACCTAGGTTTTGAAATCAAAAAGTCAAACAAGCCCAGAGAATTGGCACAAGCACTAATTAACACCGTAGGAATTGGCATAATTTATGGGTTCACCCCATACGACGGCAGATATCAAGTAGTGACAAAAGACATACTATAAGACGGATTTGTTTTTTAAAGGCAAGACAGTCACGCATTTTCTGATGGGGAGCCCTATCAAAACTATCAGGATAGATCGCTCCAAACTGAAATTTTGAGATGATACAAGTTATCGAAACAACCTTAACTAAATATGGAACCTTCTCATGTAAGGTCACCTGGAAATCAGGCGCATAGTCTGATTAAGTTTTGTTCTCCTTTTAAAGTTCTGTCATATATATTTCACTGCCATAAGTTAATGCTGATGGGATGTGAAAAGACAGAATCTTTCTATCTATATTTTGGATGGTAATTGTTGATTTTATTTTGTTGAAAGCAGCTCTTTTTTTTCCTTGCTCTTTCATTTGACATATCGCTATTCATTTTTATAGACTGTTCGAGGTAGATGCAATCTTCAACGTTTTTGATTGTGTGGGAGGCCTATTATAATGATAATATCATCAATTATGATAATATTATCAGGTGCCCCAGTAGCTACAAAATCTTCAAAAACTGAAAGGTACAATTCGATAGCTGTTTCAACGTATCCATCTACTATCGTAAAACAGCATTCAGAACCTTTTGTGAGAGTCATGCAATACATTTTACTAAGCAACAAATGTTTCATTTGCAACTAAAATAATATTTGCCCAAAATTCCATCCATGCGACAGTTGTTTCGCTACTTTCTCTACGAATAAAAGTCAAGTCTACCCGCCTGATAGTTACTGTCTAAAATCCAAGGTTGCACACCCTAAACGACAATGCTATATGCTCAAACCAGAGGTCCAAATAAATCAGGTTTCGGTGATCTTTCAACAACGTTGTCATGACTCAGTATTGTGTGTAGCTGAATTTAACAGTCAGCAAGAGGAGTTCCAGAATGAACTATGTGCCCCAGTTTATAGACCACTTGTTTGCTGTCAAAAGTATAATGAAATAGATCAAATATGATGGAATACTTCGGAACATCAAAAGAAACTGCGAAAATATCACTGTCATTGTCCCCGCGATCCACTCCTGCATCAGACTTACAAAGTCCGACATCTCTAGAAGAAATCAAATCAGCTTTTCCACCTATGGCATCTGCCTAAGGACAAGACAATTTCACAGCTTGTAGGCTACACAAGGATCCACTACCCATTCTGCAGGCCCTACTAGATGTCCTTCTCTCCACCAAAGTCATCTTCGTGCATCTGGACAATATTCATTTTTAAGAAAGAAACTTCATCCACTACAGCTGAATTTATGTCCATCATCATCTGTCCTGCGACTTTTCATAAGGTTTTGGTCTGAAGATTGCAAAAGTTCATCCAACGTGATTACCGGCAAAGAGCTTTTGTCCCTTCGGATAGCTGTGTGCTGAGAACTCTATCTCCTCTCCTCCCTCCTCTCTCATTCCTGACGCCGACTGAAGCCTCTCTATATGGCGTCATTGGACCTCCAGAAGACCTTTGATAGCGTCTCCCTTCCTGCTATCCTTCGACTGCTATCCACTGTCGCATGTTAAGAACACTTTCTATCCTATATCTTAGAGTGTAGCTCTATAACTATCACAACATGAGCCCAGGCGACCCTCTGTCTCCTCTCTACTTTAATAACATCATAGATGAGTTTTTTTTTCGCTCCCGTCCTAACCAAATTGGTTACTCTCTAGGTGCTTCTTCCTTTAATGCTATGGCTTTGCAGACAACTTCATTCTCGTAGCCTCCACTAAGGTACGCTTGCATGAGCTCCTCGTTCGGGCAGTTGACTTACTTCATGTTAGAGGTTTAAACATTAATGTTGAGAAGTGCTGCTCACTAGGCCTTGTCCCTTCTGATCATGACAAGAAGCTAAAGGTCAAGAACGTAGAGTTTCAATGCACGTCAAGCCATTCCACCCTTTGACCTATCCTAGAGGAGTGGGGATACCTAGGTACCATGTTCACTCCAAAGGGGTGGTCTTCTGTCTCTTCAACCTTAGAAGCTGGGCTTACATCTTTGAGGAAGGCTCCTCTTAATCCCCAGAAGAGGCTCTTTTTTCTCTCCTATTATTTACTGCCGCGTTTTTACCATAAATTGGTACTGGGCAGGACGTATGTCTCGGTACTGTCCGAAATGGACAGGGCTGTCCACTCTTTCGTTAGATCGTGGCTCCGATTCCCACCGGACACCCCATTTTCATGCGAGGGTGAAGAATGGTGGACTCGGAGTCCCATCGCTCAGGTGGCTTGTTCCTCGCTGATATTTAATAGATTAACCAAGCTACAGTCAACTTCTTCCCCAATCTGTAGGGAGGCCTTCATTAGTCGTACACTGCAAGAAGACTTTAGGCATACCAAGGGTTAGACCCAGTATCAGGTTTCCTTGATTGAAACTGCGCTAGCAGAGCACAAGAAGTGGGCATCTCTGCTTCACAACTCTGTGGATGGTGTCCTGCTAACAGAGTTGCAATTGGTGTCCCCTCAGCATTAATGGGTAAGGGATGGCACCAGGATGCTACATATTCATGAATTCATTGATCTTTTGAGGACTAGAATAAATGCCCTGCCCACTACGACCCCCCAGCCAGATGAGTCAGAGACAACACCGCTGTAGGGCTGGCTGCCTCTACAGCGAAACGGGGAATCATGTTGTCCAGTATTGATTCCACACACATGGCGTCCGGGTGCGGAGGCATGATGACTTGGTCTCCATATTAAATAACCGTTTCAGAAAGAAGGTTGGGAGATAATGGTAGAGCCACACTATAGGATCAACACTTGACTAAGAAAACTGGACTTAATAATGAGAAGATGGAGTGATACGTGGGGAAATAATTACTTGGTAGATGCCCAAGTAGTTATTTCGGGACGCCAAAATATCGACTGCCATAGGAATAAGGTGCGATACTATGAGCGAAATATACGGTTTTTAAGGTAGATAGAAGTGGAGTTTGGGGCAGCACCTCATTTTACAAGTGCTACTATCTCCCTCCGAGTGCTGCATGCTATAGGGACTTACGTCCATTAGACCTAACATCTAGACTTTCAAATTATCTCCTTGAGAGCCCTGCACGGTACACTGATGGCCTGGAGTTTCCACCAGCAAATGATTAGTCGGATAGCAAGGACTGGCATTGGTTAGATTCTTGTAAAGACTTAGTCCTATATCGCTTCTTTCGGGATGAGATGTACTGCGTAGTACTGCCCATAAATCAGTACGAAGAATTAAAATAAATAAATAAATTAATTAATTACCAACATTATTCTAACCGTTTGGATAAAAGAATCAGCGACAATGATTAAAATGAAATTGAAGAGTTATTTGGGATTGATCTAATCAACTTTGGCAAATAAGAAATGATGCTCCATATGAAGATGGTGTGAAATCTCAAGGTAGTAATGTGTTTCTTGACACATTATTAGGATTATATCCGCAAAAACAGATGGAGCTTCTTTCGATTTTGGGGACCATTGGATATAGAAGATTTGTTTGTATTATCACATTCGCTTCCTTGGGACTTTTATGAAGATTATTTTTACGTACCATACTTGAGGTCGGAAATAAAGATACACAGCGAAAGAATCTAAAGCCATTTGAAATAGCATCTGTGTCTGATGTGTTAGATGTCATAAGAGGAATAATTCCAAAAAACTAATGACACAATTATACGAAACGAAGCATCCATTTGAAACTGCTGGACACATTGTCCAATTGGCATTTCTAAATAGAAAATGAACGAAGCCCTTCATTCAAATTTATTTAGGATGCTTGCGTTTTGAGACCTTATTGAAATTATTACAGCAAGTGCAGTTTAGTCAAGCTTTCGTATAGTTTCAACTTTAAAGTATTCGGTATATTACGAAATAGATGATGGAACAATACTTCTTTTTTAAAAGTCTATTTTGATTATATTATACTACAACTGCATTTCAATCTCAGACAGGATAATAAACCAAAAAGAGTATGCATTCTAAAAATGCAACTGAAAATACTTATCGATTTTTCGAAAAACTTTTCCTTGGTAAATTATGAAAAATATAAAAACTACAGTTTTCAGCTGTTTAGGACAAATTCCGGAGGTTATTTTCCTGCATCAGCAGATTGAACAGAATCTGGTATTCAGTTCCTACTTCTCAGCTTTTTAGAAATGAAAGATAAAGAATGCATATTACAAACTGCCAAAAATATGCAGGAATTTGGTATTGTAGTCATAAATTGTACGTGTTTTGTAGAACTGTTTTAAATCGCTTCTATCAACCAGTAAAAGAGGTTATCAGAGAAAAGTAAATTAATTGCTTTGTATATTTATCCAGTTTAGGAATCAAATGTATTCGTTTTCAATAAACCTCTTTTGTTTAAAGTAAACGTGACCTCTTTAGTATTTATTTCTTTATTCACAATATCTTTAAAAATAGCTTCACAGATATCTTCAGATTTCACTTTTCCTAGAAATTCCTGTAGATTAGTTACAAACTGTTCTATTACGCAGGTTCTAATGACTCAATGAAATGGAACATCAGAGTGTTTTTCATGTTATGTAACAATCAAATTCAGATACAATTAAAAATATACATCATCAGAACACTAAACCATAATCTGATGTATTGGGTAAATAATGCTTTTGAAGGGGTCACAAAAATGGACACATAAATTAATCACAGTTATATCATGTGAGGTAATATCTAAAGCTAGAATTGTGTGTGTATTTCTCATACATTTTTCGGTGAGTATTTTACTCCCAACATGGCAAATAAAGAATTACCAGCAGTATTATTGAGGATTTAATAAATATATTTAACAAGGGTATAATGATGATAAACGCAATCCATTCATTACGATAGTTTCAGTGGATTGAATTGATTTTATAGACTAACACAGATTAATTTTCTCTCAAATATAGCTTGTTAGTGCTGAGCTGGTAAAGATTAGAATTGTCCTTTATTTAGTGAGCGCTTTCGTTTTAAGGTAAAATGTAATGGGATCAGAAATAGTATTCATGTCGGAACTGGAGTCCTAGTGAAGCCTATAAAAGAGATTTAGGCATACAGTTTCTGAATTTAGATTTAAGCGATGCCTTTATGTTCATAAAGGGTTTTCTATTAACAAAAGTTCCGTTAAGAGCTTTAAAAAAAACATAAATTACTTTAACCTAATTTCCATTAACATAATTGATCAAAACAGTTAATAAAATTGACAGGTGGTTATCAAAATAATACAAAGATTGATTGAAAGGGTGTGGCAATCCGGTAAATTGCACAGACAACGTCGTTCACAATGTAACGTGCAAAGTAGCAACTTGGTGTAAAGTTAGTTATCTACAGACATAACTTTACAACAAAATCTTCAGACATAGCAACAACCTTGTGCAAAGTTGTTTATTCAGCTTTTGATCAGAAATCAAGCACTCACCCGATAGAGACAGATATGCTGCAGCGCATTTGTTCGGAGCATATTTAGTAAGAGTTGTCTCGTGACAGAGTCCTTGACCGAATCTGAACTGTCATCCAGTACATGTAGCTATACTACAGCGCATTCATACTGAGCATATTCATTTAGCGGCAGAGGTTCTCTCGTGAGTCTATATAAGCAAGTAGAACTAAAGTATATGTCATGATTGATTGACTGAGTGGAAGGGTCGTAGTCCGAGAATGAATTCTGATTTGTGTGTTTGATGTAGACGGACGTGTTTATTCTGTGCTCCGTATAGTTAGATTTGTTAGTAGCGATATAGTGATTAATTGTCAGCATCGTTTATTTTCTGTATCTAATGCAAGATAAGGTTCTTTGACTTTACTGCATTTCCTCAGGCCTCTGAAGAGAACGGTTAATCGGATTATCTCACGTTCGTAGCTACCTCTCAGTTGCCTATAACAAGAAACGCACATTCTTGTTCTATGCTGGTTAACTGGATTTTATTATATAGGATAGACTAAAAATAGAGAAATTACTTATTTTTGTTTTCTCTTTTTATTGTACAATACAATTTTAATTTCTGGACAAAATAAAGGTCTTGCTTAATTTCTTCACGTAAATATTGCCTTACCTTGGAGAACCAATTTCATTTTTAATTTTTTTGCGCTAATTTTTTTCTAATCGCTTTCTAGACAGTCTTTGTTCTCGAAGAAATTAATTCACGATAATTATTTGAAATATTCTTTTAAAAAATAAAAGAAAACCGGCTGCCGACGTTCCGGATTATATTATTTTTATACAAAATCATCGAAATCGAATAATACTTCACAGATTTCCTTTAGGACACGCTCGAGCAACTTTGCTTTATGGAGAATAACATGAAATTCTTTAATCATATCACTAAATTTTTTCTTTATATTATATAGTAATCTACTGTTCTTCGTACTTTCAGTTTCTTGATTTTCCTGTATAATTGGTCATTGCAAAATGAAATTAACAGTTATAGATTGTTACTGCATAATTCAGATATTTTATTCTCCAATTTTTAAAGTAAGCGATACATGTGCTTATTTTTATCATTCAAAATATGTATATCAAATGCATCAAATGTGAAATTTCATTTTCTTTCACAATACAAATGAACTTTATTTCGACTTTGATAGCATCACCCATCCCTCCCGTTGCAACATTACCAGACACCCGAAAGCTGTTATGAAACATAGGTACAGTTTTTATTTCATTCGTGATTTTTCCATAATAATTGTTCCACATAACGTTTAATTTTTTCGACACAGAAACTAAGTTTTGTTTATTATAAATTTGCAAATTATAAATAAGAAAATATACATACTATTTCCCTATTGTTATAAATCAGGAAGTTATGTGACGTTGGCTAATAGGGGAAATTAATATTTAAAATGTAGGATGACATTAAAAATGTCATCCTACAAATGCAATATCAGAATATGCTTCGAATGTCTGCTAATCAATCAGAAAGATGGAAAAACAGAACAAGGTATTTCTGCCTGTAAAATATTCAGTTATTGCACGAGGTACTTTAGTGCTGCCTTCTGGGCATGTTCTTTTGATCCGGTTCCCAGTGGTGTGTGTGTGTGTGGAGGGGGGGGGGAGTTAGTAATCTCCGTTAGTCTACAACTTGTTACTGGGAAGAAAGGAATATTAGAAAGTATACCCAATATACAATTCATTTGTGAGATGGCAAGCAAGATTAGCAACAGCAATAGCAGTAATTTTTTTCAAGATAATTATCAAATAATTTAGAATTTTTCGATAATAGAAGCAAATCTGATCACTATAAATAAAGAAATCAATTTTGGTATAAATACTTCATTAGCCAGTAAAAGAAATGTCAGTTTTACTGTGTTAGGACATCTAAACAAGAGAAAACGAAGCAAGACATTCTTGCTTGAGGCAATTTAGTGCAACTTCTAGGAAACTTTCTGTCTTGTGTTTCTCAAAAGCTAAGACATTTAGCTTTTCCTCTAGGTAAGAGGATTATTAACCAACATTTCTAAGACGTATTTCAGAAATAGCAATCAGCAGAAATAGAAGTGGTAATATTTAGATTTAAAAAAAAAGAAACAGAAATAACACAATTGAAATTTCTTTGTGTGGTATACAGTTTTACATGTTGAAAATACAGCATAGTATTTCTAAATCTTAGAATAATTTCAGCAGACCGCTGATTTCAGATAAGAAAGAGTACAGAATTAGAAGCTTCGATATACAACAATATTATTGCTTTATTTCTTTTGTCAAAACAGTAAACTGAAATAGGAGATTTTGAATACTGTCTGAAAGCTTTTTAAGCTATCGAAATTTAAAGTAGTTATGCAACTCAGTTCCAGGACAGGAGAGGGGGAGGATTGCAGTAAAAAATCCTAAAAATGAGCATACATTTTTAATCATTCCATACAAGATATCCTTCCTATTATATTTTCAACATATCTACAGTGGTTAAGCACTGGATATCATAGTAATATGCATCCTACAAAAAAAAAAAACTCTGTTGCAATTTTCAGCAAAAGAAGAAGGCAAAGCGTCTCTGATAAAATACCATTAGGTATAAATTTTTGATACTAAAAAAAGATACAATATCGGAAACCGAGTAATGCAGTTTATAATCATCTGTTGTTCATAAAAAAAAAAAAACAATCGTTCCTGAAATTGAAATGTGACAATCCATATAAAGGAATTTTGCAAAGAAAGAAAGCAAAATGTTATATTTATTCCACTAAATGTTATTTAAAAATATAAATATTTCACAAAATATTTTAAACGTGAACAAACATTTGAAAATTCGCGATAAAGAATCTATATTGTCAGTAAAGTGGAGGAAATTAACTCTTACTAAAGTATATTCATTGCAAAGGCTGATCTGTGGTCATTTCAGGATTGATTATTTATTTTGGCAGATGTGAAACTTCTATTTTTGGAAAGAGACACAAGAAATAAATATCCTAGTACAGTGAAGAAAATTCGAAGTAACAGAGTACATGTAAAGACAAGTGACACAAAAGTCGCTCGACCACAGTTAATCCGCTAATGGTTCTCAAATCGCCGTTAAGGGATTAACAGCGGCGGAGGGTAAATACTTGATAAAAGATAGAATGCCGATGAAGATTTGATCCATGAAAAACTCTGGGGTAGTCTTGTTTTTCATCCACCTTGGCCGGTAGGAGGGGTAACCTAATTGCCATTAACATAATTGATCAAAACAGTTAATAAAATTGGCAGGTGGTTATCAAAATAATGCAAAGATTGATTGAAAGGGTGCGGCAATCTGGCAAATCGCACAGACAACGTCGTTCGCAATGTAACGTGCAAAGTAGCAACTTGGTGTAAAGTTAGTTATCTACAGACATAGCAACAACTTTGTGCAAAGTTGTTTATTCAGTTATATTCAGCCTTGATCAGAAATCAAGCACTCACCCGATAGAGACAGATATGCTGCAGCGCATTTGTTCGGAGCATATTTAGTAAGAGTTGTCTCGTGACAGAGTCCTTGACCGAATCTGAACTGTTCATCCAGTACATGTAGCTATACTACAGCGCATTCATACTGAGCATATTCATTTAGCGGCAGAGGTTCTCTTGTGAGTCTATATAAGCAAGTAGAACTAAAGTATATGTCATGATTGATTGACTGAGTGGAGGTGTCGTAGTCCGAGATTGAATTCTGATTTGTGTGTTTTAATTATATATTTAATGTAAATAAACCTTCTTTCATTCTGATGTAGACATTTCCTTTTTTTCACTCAATATTTCTTTCTGCAACTGTTACATGACCATGAGAGACAGTAAAAGCTTTAAACACTTGCGGTTTTCGTGGAGTTACATGAGTTTCTCCTTTCATAGCTTCCTTTGATTGTGGTTTTCCTAGAGTTACATCTCCTGGTTTAGGTGATTGTTTTTTTTTCCTGCAGGTGGAGGTGAATCTCCTAGTTTAGGTGCAATAACAGCAACTGTAGGTACTACTTCAGGAGGTGCATCTCCTATTTTAGGTGATTGTGGTTTTCCTGCAGTTACAAGTGGAGGAGCATCTCCTAGTTTAGATGCAGTTACACCCTTAGTTTTACAATCACAATAATTATGTACAACTTTAACAAAGACTTCTTCTTTTTGTTGACACACATCGATGGCTTCGTAATATTCTATATAACTACTTGGTTGCATATCATTCAATTTGATATTTTCGCCACTGCACGAGTGATATACGATTGAATCGGTATATCTGGCTAAAGATGAATAAGGAAAACGTGATTGTGAAATATTGTAAGGTGTATATAACACAGGAAGAGAATTGTGACATAAAATTAGAATTTCACATTTATGTGTTTATTGGTTATATGCAGGCGTATTACCAGTGCATTCACTTCTTCACCTGTCTTATAGTCTATTAGCGATGAGAAGTAATCATATAGTATCGTAACTGTTCTCGTATATGCGAAAATGATTGTAATTTACAATCCTCGAAAAGACACAGTTTTAAATTGGTATCAAAATACACCTTATCTGTACAACCATTGGGAAATACAAAATAATATACTAATCCACCAGATATTGCTAAGGCTAAAAATATACCAATGAACAGTATCATGTTTTATATTTATAAAGCCATTTGAAAATCTAATATTATTTGCTGATGGCTACTAAAAAAAAATTAAAAGACTAGAAAGAAGTTGTGAATTCAATTAATTAAAATTCCTCTTAGAACCCCACCACAGTCCTGATGTGATTAAAACTTAATTTGTATAATTTCTTTTATTGCACGTTTACAACGAGGACGGGAAGTTATATTCACTACATACCTGAAACATACACACATATGGATGCAAGGTAAAAATAAAACTTTTGTATTTCTTCGTAAACATACTGTAAACGAGTAGAAAATATTATTAATTTCTACTGCGCCATGAAAATCTTAAGATTATATAACTAATCATACATCCACATATATATATGTATGTCAAGACAGGCTGAACAATACGTTTATTCTGGGGACGAATGGAATTATGATTTTTCTGATACTTTAGACAGTAGATTTTTATTAGTTTCTGAATCACTCTCTATGTCAGAAACACGAACTTTAGAAACACCCTCATCTGATGTGTCTGAAACTAAATTATCTTATAGCAATTCTTCACGATTAGCTTCTAGAAGTAGCAGTATATCAGTTTCTAGCAGTACTTCACGATTTTCTGCTAGAACTTCACGATTAGCTTCTAGCGGTACGATTTCCTGCTTGCAGTACCTCTTCTAGAACTTCACGATCAACTCCATCTTCTAATACTGTGGGACATTCCGAATTCATTCAAACATTATGTTTTAGAGAAATAAAAATAACAAAATTCCAGTTTCGTTGTGTAAAAAATTTTGAAAACAAAAGTATCCGTATCCAATACATGTATATGTGGAGATAGAAAGTGCCTAACATTATATTTTTTGATTCATCAACTGCTCATAACATAATATTTTTTCTTTCAGATAAAGATGAACTGCACATAAGAAGACTTATTACATTTCACTGATTTTTCACTACAAGGATATGGAAAATATGTGACCAAAGAATTAAAAATGTTAACTTTGAGTTATTGGAAAAATGGATACAGTGGTGAACTAATATTTTTCAGTTGCTGTCTTCCTTTCCTTGCCCTACCAACAGCACCAGGTATAGAGCATTATATCTATATGTCAGAAGAACGCTATTTAAATTTATGCTTCGCAACAAACAAACACATTTCGTTCTATTTGACAGACCTAGGTGACTAGGAAAGACCACAGCAAACCATTTTCAAACCAACATATCGTGATTTCCTGAGACTGGAAATTGAAATAAGAACGAGTAGAAATGGCATGTTCGTTAACACTTTCCTTTTTCTTGTAGAAGGAAACGAAGAATGCTTGGTGCCTCTAGATGCAATTTTTCTTATAGCATGTCCATCAATAACAAAATCTGCATTCATCTGTAAAATGAACTTTATGAAAAGAAACAGATCAGTTTATAGAAATCCGGTAATTATAAGAAACGTATGCAGTTTTCAGTCCATGGATTGTTGAACCAACAGCCATTGAAATACTAAGTGCTTTTTTGAATCGTCCTCATGTACTATATACTCAAATGCAGAATTTCTACCAAAAAGAATACAATATGTTAATAATACTGTCTAATGAGACTGAAATTCCTGAGTCTGAGTCAGAAAATGAAGAGTTTGGAAAGGAAGATTTTGATAATCTTGAGTTTGAAAAGGAAGAGTGAAAATCCTAATGCAAAATAAAAATCCTGAGCATTAATTTTTTTTCTCTTGTAATGCATGTTATTTTTGTAACAATAAACCTCTTTTGACTTTACATTCCGGTGTGTTATTTCTCTTCTTATTTTTACATTCTGTTATTTTTACAGAAGGAACAAGCCTGATATATTTTTTGTTTCAGATAAATATGAATCGCTCATACGAAGGACTATATTTTACTAATTTATCACTACAAGGAAGACTTGTGAGCAAAGAATTTCAAATACTAACATTGAGCTATTGAAAAAATGGATAGTATTCAAAAAATATTACTCAGTCGCTTGCTACCTTTTATTGCACTACCACTATCACCATGTCGCGATTATTATTATATCTATATGTCAGACAATCGCTATTTAGATTATTGCCTCCCTCCAAGGAAACACATCTCAATCTCTTTCCCTGAGATAGATGAATATGAAAGACCACATTACACTCTGTACAAACCAAGGTATCGTGATTTTTGAGACTAGTCTTTGATCTTAGACCAAGCAAACAGAACCTCTTCGTTAACACTGGCCATTTCCTTTTTTGCGTAGAAGGAAACTTGGATTATTTGGTGCCTGCAGATGCCATTTATCCTACTGGTATTAAATATCCTTACATTTTAAAAGTTGAATTCTTCTTTAAAATGAATTCTATAAAAGCAAATAGAAAACTATCTTCTCACAGACTGGTAAATGCTAGAGACATATGCAGTCATCAAAATCCAAATATCATTGAACTGACAAACTTAAAAACTCTAACGACATATTTGAATAAGGTACCACACATTCCAACAACGGATATCTATAAAAATGAAGATGATTGTTTAATAATGAAGGATTTTGTATTGTATATACAAAAAGAATCATTCTGATGTAAAAATTTGTCTTAATAAATAAATGTTGTTATATATATTTGTATTCGCTGAACACGAATCCTACCTCATACGATGTATGGAATGGTGAACCTGTATTGGCTATAACACTGGGTGATTTTATTTTTACAGACCTTCAGGCTTAACGTAATATATTTTTTTGTTTCAGATAAAGTAGAACTGCTCTTACGAAAAAGTATTACATATTACTGATTCTTCCCTACAAGGAAGACACGGAAGCATAGAATTTCGATTGTTAACTTTGAGTTATTGGAAAATGGATACAGTAGTGAACAAATATTACTCAGTCGCTATCTTCCTTTTATTGCACTACCGATGCCAGATGGTAGAGAGGAATACATCCATTTGTCATATGAATGCTACTTAGATTATTGTGTAGCACCAAACAAACACATCTCATTCTATTTGGCTTACACAGACGATTATGAAAGACCACAAATCAATCTTTATAATCCAATGTATCGTGATTTTCTGAGACTGGTCATTGAAGTAAAAACAAGCAAAGAGATCCTATTCATTAACACTTCCTATTTCCTTTTCTCTGTAGAAGGAAACGAAGATTACTTGGTACCTGCAGATGCCATTTATCCTACAACATACATCACCAAATCTTCATTTATTATTGAAATGAAATCTATGAAATCAGACAGACCATCCTATCATAAACTGGTAAATACGAGAGACATATGCAGTTATCCAAGTACAAAAGCCATTGAACCGACAGACATTGAAACATTAAATGCTTATTTGAATCTTCCTCATGTACCATATACTCCAACGATGGATTTGTATGAAGCAGAATATGATGTGTTAATGTATATGAAATTATATCATTAATATAAATAAACCTTTTTTTCATTCTGATGTTTTCCTTTTCCTTTTCCTTTTTTTTCTTTTTTTTTCACTCAAGCTTTCTTTCTGTAACTGTTACATGACTATGTGTACTGTTAAAGCTTTAGGCACTTGCGGTTTTCGTGCATTTACAGGAGACTCTCCTTTCATAGCTTCCTTTGATTGCGGTTTCCCTACAGGTGGAGGTGCATATCTTAGTTCAGGTGCAGTTAGAGCAACTGCATGTGATACTTCAGAAGGTGCATCTTCTACTTCAGATGCTTGTGGTTTTCCTGCAGTTACAAGTGGAGGTGCATCTCCTAGTTTAGGTGCAATTACAGCAATTGTAGGTGCTACTTCAGGAGGTGTATCTCCTAGTTTAGTTTAGCTGGTTCTACAGTTGGGTCTGGAAGTGGTTGTACAACATCCAGTTTTATTTTCTTATTAGTTGGATCTGAAAGTGGTTGAACATCCTAATCTAGTTTTATTTTCTTATTAGTTGGTTCTACCAAATCATGTATATGTTCATGCAGAGAATATTGAAGAAAGGATTTACGCTTCGTTGTACATGAAATATCTAAGAAACTAAAGTTCTGATCTGGACAATGATTCATTTCACTTCCAATGTAATTAAACTCTGACAGATTAATCGGAATAAATTTTATATATAAATGAATCATTTTTACGCCACCCACATGAGTAATGTTTTCGACCATTAAATATTCACCTATTAATAATTCATTCACAATATCCTTTGACTTGGATTTTCATCAATATTAACAATTAGCTCATGCTGAGTTGATTGCATTACTGTCAATAATTTCTGAACTTTATATGGTTTCGTCTTAATCATAAGTTCTCCAGTAAAATACAGAGACATTTTAAAATTCACGTTCATCCTTACTGTAAAATTATTTTCGATAATTGTATCAATAAACACATGGACAAACTCTGATGAAGACGTACAAACACAGCTATCACTATGTTTCTGTAATTTTTCAATTTTCACTGGACAAAATACGAAGGGCGTTTTCTCATTACATGTAGCAATAATCGTTGAATCTAATACTGTTCCTAAATAAAAATTTAGAAACGCCTGTTCCTAAATTTTCATTTAGGAACAGGCGTTTCCTGTTCCTAAATGTAAAGCAAACTTACAATTAGAATCAGGCTCTTCAGACTGCCTCCAATAATTCAACCTTTGTAGATTAAATTTTCATTCCTCAATTTTGCCATCAGTCACACGGCATTCAGTAGTCTTGTTGACAAGCATTCTTGCATTTTCCAAATACTTCTAGAATCCATAAGGCATGGATTTTTCTCTCGAACATAAATTGTCTGCTATTATCAAATTTTTACCATCCGAGCAACTAACAGTTTTGTATTCGACCACAGTCATTTTTAAGTTAAACACTTCACCAAATGGAGTGTAACTAAACTCTTGTGTACGAACCGATGGCAATTATTTTTGTTTCCGGTAATTAAAATAATTTCCAGAAGAAAACATTACTATTTTTTTAGTTTTACAATCATAATAATTATGTACATCTTTATCCAAGACTTTCACTTTTTGTTGACTTCATAATTTTCTATATAACTACAACCTGGTGGCATATCATTCAAATTGATATTTTCGCCACTGCATGAGTGATGTACGATTGAATCGGTACATTTTGCTAAAGAAGAGTAAAGAAAACGTGAATGTAAAATATTGTAACAGGAAGAGAATTATGACATAAAATGTGACTTTCACATTTATTTGTTTGTTGGTTATATGCAGGCTTGTTACCAGTGCATTCACTTCTTCACCTGTCTTACACTCTATTCGCGATGAGAAGTATTCATGTGGTATCTGAACTGTTCTCGTATAGGCGAAAATGGATAGTAATTTACAATCCTTGGGAAGACACCGTTTTAAATTGGTATAATACTCGTTATCTGCACAACCATTGGGAAATACAAAATAATATACTAATCCACCAAATATTGCTATGGCTAAAAATATACCTATGAACAGTATCATGCTTTATATTTATAAAGCCATTTGAAAATATTTAATATTACTTGGAGGTGGCTACTACAAAAAAATTAAAAGACTAGAAGGAAGTTGCGAATTCAATTAATTAAAATTCCTCTTAGAACCCCACCACAGTCCTGATGTGATTAAAACTTAATTTGTATAATTCCTTTTATTGCATGTTTACAACGAGGACAGGAATTTATATTCACAACACGCCTGAAACATACACACATATGGCTGCAAGGTAAAAATATAACTTTTGCGTTTCTTCGTAAACATACTGTAAACGAGTAGAAAATATTATTAATTTCTACTGCGCCATGAAAATCTTAGGATTATATAACTCATCATACACACACACATATATAAGTATGTCAAGACCTAAGATTGTATTTCCGTATCCTTCATCTGGGGACGAACGGAATTATGATTCTTCTGATACTTTAGGCAGTGGATTTTTATTAGATTCGGAATCACTCTCTGTGTCAGAAACACCAATTTCAGAAACACCTTCATCTGATGTGTCAGAAACTGAATTATCTTCTAGCAATTCTTCATGATTAGCTTCTAGACGTAGCAGTACATCAGCTTCTAGCAGTACTTCAAGATTTCCTGTTAGCAGAACTTCTAGAACTTCACGATCATCTCCATCTTCTAGTACTGTGGGATATTCCGAATTCATTCAAACACTATGTTATAGAGAAATAACAAATTTCCACATTCCTTGTGCAATAAACGTTTTAATAAACAAAAGCATACGTATCCATATCCAATAGATGTATATGTACAAATAGAAAGTGCCTAACATAATATTTTTTGATTCATTAACCGCTCATGAGAAGACACATTGCAGTTCACTGATTTGTCTCTACAAGGATACGGAAAATATGGGAGCAACGAATTACGTATGTTAACTTTGAGTTATTGGGAAAATGGATACAGTGGTGAAAAAATATTACTCAGTTTCTATCTTCCTTTCATTGCCCTACCAACAGCACCAGGTGTACAGCAATATATCTATATGTCAGACGAACACTATTTAGATTTATGCTTCGCAACAAACAAACACATTTCGTTCTATTTGACAGACCTAGATGACTATGAAAGGCCACAGCAAACGCTTTACAATTCAACATATTGTGATTTTCTGAGACTGAAAATTGAAATAAGAACAAGCAGAAATGACATGTTAATTAACATTTTCCATTTCCTTTTTTGTGTAGAAGGAAACGAAGAATGCTTGGTGCCTGCAGATGCTATTTCTCCCGTAGCATGTCCTTCAATCACAAAATCTGCATTCATCTCTAAAATGAACTTTATGAAAACAAACATATCTTTTATAGAAAACTGTTAAATATAAGAAACATATGCAGTTTTCAAAGTTCAAGGATTATTGAACCAACAGACATTGAAAAACTAAGTGCTTATTTGAATCGTCCTCATGTATCATATACTCCAATGCAGAATTTTTACCAAAAAGAATAAAATATGTTAATGTTTAGATTAATGATACTGTCTAATGAGACTGAAATTCCTGAGTCTGAGTCAGAAAACACGTCTTAATCTATTTGGCTGACATAGATGAATATGAAAGACCACAGTACAGTCTTTACAATCCACCGTATCGTGATTTTTTGAGACTGGTCATTCCAGTAAGAACAAGCAAACAGATCCTCTTCATTAACACTTGCCATTTCCTTTTTTGCGTAGAAGGAAACGAAGATTACTTGGTGCCTGCAGGTGCCATTTATCCTACTTGTGCTAAATATCCTTACATTTCAAAAGTTCAATTCTTCTTTAAAATGAATTCTATAAAAGCAAATAGAAAAGCATCTTCTCACAGACTTGTGAATGCAAGAGACATATGCCATCATCAAAATCCAAATATCATTCAACTGACAGACATAAAAACTCTAACGACATATTTGTATCAGATACCACACATTCCAACAACGGATATCTATAAAAAAGATGATTTTTTAATAATGAAGGATTTTTTATTATTTATACAAGAATCATTCTGAAGTAAAAATTTGTGTCTTAATAAAAAGATGTTCTTATATATATTTGTATTAGCTGAGCACGAATCCTTCCTCATACTCTGTACGGAATGGTCAACCTATATTGGCTAATAACACTGGGTGCTTTTATTTTTACAGACCTTCAGGCTTAACGTAATATATTTTTTTTGTTTCAGATAAAGTAGAACTGCTCTTACGAAGAAGCATTACATATTACTGATTTATCCCTACATGGAGACACGTGAGCCAAGAATATCGATTGTTAACTTTGAGTTATTGGAAAATGGATACAGTAGTGAACAAATATTACTCAGTCGCTATCTTCCTTTTATTGCACTACCGATGCCAGATGGTAGAGAGGAATACATCCATTTATCATATGAATGCTACTTAGATTATTGTGTAGCACCAAACAAACACATCTCATTCTATTTGGCTTACACAGACGATTATGAAAGACCACAAATCAATCTTTATAATCCAATGTATCGTGATTTTCTGAGACTGGTTATTGAAGTAAGAACAAGCAAAAGGAACCTATTCATTAACACTTGCCATTTTCTTTTCTGTGTAGAAGGAAACGAAGATACCTTGATACCTGCAGATGCCATTTATCCTACAACATGCATCACCAAATCTGCATTTATAATAAAAATGAAATCTATGAAATCAGACAGACCATCCTATCATAAACTGGTAAATACGAGAGACATATGTAGTTATCCAAGTACAAAAGTCATTGAACCGACAGACATTTAAACATTAAATTCTTATTTGAATTGTCATTATGTACCATATATTCCAACAATGGATTTGTATGAAGCAGAATATAATGCCTTAATATATATGAAATTATATCACTAATGGAAATAAACCTTGTTTCATTCTGGTATAGTCATTTCCTTTATTTTCACTGAAGATTTTTTTTTGCAACTGTTACATGTCCATGGGAGACAGTTAAAGCAGGCTCTTGCGGTTTTTGTGCAGTTACAGGTAACTCTCCTTTCGTAGCTTACTTTGATTGTGGTTTACCTGCAGTTACATCTAGTAGTTCAGGTGATTGTGGTTTTCCTACAGGTGGAGGTGCATCTCCTAGTTTAGGTACAGATAAACAGGTAAACTGCTACGGGTATGTTCTGGTGTATTGGTTAAAAAGGAGACTTTCGATGGGTCACATAAAAACGGACAGATAAAGTAGTCACAATTATGTAATACTGAAATCAGACCCAATGAAACAGTGTAATACTGAAATTACGAAAAAGTTTAAAATTATTGTAATAAATTGCGTGCTTATAAATGCCTGCTGGATATATTTTCAGTAGATAGTGCCAGTACAAAGGGTATTGAGAATTGTACAATACTCTTGTATTGTACCATGAGCTGCAATACAAGAGTATTGTAGCTCATGGTACGACATTTAAATTTATTATTGTGAAAGTGAACTTATTAACGAAATCCGTTGCCGTAAAGCTAATCATTAAATTGAATTTGTTTATTTATTTTACACAGGGAGTCAAAAAATCTATTCCTGTAATCAGTATATTGATTTTAATTTTTGTTATAAATTCAAAGCTGCGTTGGAGAAATTTTCAAGAGGTTCAATAAAGATGAATATATGAGCAACAGTATTATAATCCTTGGGATGAAACCAGCAGCAGAGCAAAGATTTAAGTGACAGCGAAAGTGGAAATGAAGAGCTAGATGCGTATGATCTAATTCCCATTGCCAAAATAATAAATCATGCTCCATATGAAGATATCCTCATATGAGGATATCCTTCTGACTTTTGTTGGCTATTGGATATAGAAGATTTGTCTGTTTTTTTTTCGCACAGTTTATTGCGACTTTTATTAAGATGGCTTACGTCGTATTCTTGAGGCTGAAAATGATGATACAGAGTGAAAGAATCAAACGCCAATTGACGCCAAACAGCCGCTGCATCTCATGTGTTACACGCCATCAAAGGAATAACTCACAATGAAGCACAATTGCAAGGAATCAAGCATATGTTTAAAATTGCAAGGCTCAATGTCCAACTGCCATTTCTAAATCGAAAATGCTCGCAAAAACATCACTGAAATTTATTTTATAAGATTACTGAAATTATTAGTTTCATTCAAGATTTCGTATAATTTCAATTGTATTCGGCGTATAAAATAAGTAACAGAACAACACTGCACTTTTAGTGTCGATTCTAATGAATTACACTGCAATTTCATTTTCTTCTCTCTCTCTCTCTCAGATGGGATAATTTAAAAAAAAAATAGTATACCGCTCTACTTATGCCGCAAAACACTGACGTCGACCTTTGCAAGAACTTTTCTTTAGTAAATTGTGAAAAATAATATGCACACTACAGACGAATTGTTTACAATTTTTTAGGACCACATTCCCGAGGTTATTTTCCTGCATCACCAGAATAAACAAAATTTGGTATTCAGTTCCTGCCCTCTTAGTTTTCTAGTAATGGAACATAAAGATTGAGTATTACATGCTGACAGAAAACATGTTGGAATTTGGAATCGTAGTGATAAATTGCACGAGTTTTGTTGAAGGACTTTTAAGTTGTTCTATCCACCAGGCTAAAGAGATAGTGAACTTGATTCTTTTGCTTTTAACCATCTGAAGGTACGTGTGAGAAATTGTTAATCCCTTTGCATATTTATGCAGTTTCGGAATTGAATGTATATCTTGTATATTAAACCTGTTTTATTTTAAATAAATATGGGTTCGTTATTATTTAATTTTTATTCAAATAAGTTTACGTAGACCTTCACAACTGTCTTCACATTTCACTTTAACTTGAAATTGCTGTACATTAGACACAAGTTGTTCTATTACACAGTTTTAATGGAACATTCAAATAGTACCTTCGAGGGTTATAATGGTACAGTAAAATCTTCCATCTTTATTAATTAATAATTGAATGCATTGCAGACTCTCTTGACAATACTAAATCTTAATCCTTATTTTCTGGATAAATCTGTAGTCCAGTCAAATTCAGATCTTGTTACAAATATCTTGTCAATTACTTCGGAAAGACTGCCATGATCGTAAAAAAAATGCTGTTACTATGGTTACAAAAAATGGACACATAACTTGATCACAATTATATCACACTGTTTTTGGAAAAGTTTTAAAATTAATGCAATAAAATGCGAGGTTAGAAATGCCTGCTGGAAAAAATTTCAGTAGGCAGTCAGAGTACAATGGGTGAGGAGAGTCCACAGTGCAGCTTTTGGGATGACAGTTCCTCTAATGGTAGTGAAAGTGAACGGGACAACTTACCCCTATGTGAGAAGGTAGCAATCGCAACAATCAGAGAATTTAATATAGTCCACATTTATATTAAACAACTGTAAACACAAAAGTCAATTTCATCAAGTCAATTTCTTATCAAATAGCCAGAATACTAAGAGCCTACAACATCAGAGTGGTCTTCAAACCAACCATCAGACAAGTTTTAGGATCCCCAAAAGATAAAGTGCCTTTCTACAAATATCCAGGAGTATATTATATCCCTTGCTCCTGTGGTCTTTCCTATATCGGGCAAACTTCACGGAGTTTAGAAATCAGACAAAAAGAACATATTGGTGATGTAAACCACAACAGAAGTATATCTTCCGGCTTAACACATCATTTCTGTACATCTAACCACAAGATAGAGTGGCAAAACAGCTCCATGCCATATCTGGATGACGACTACAGACATCGTTTATTCAAGGAAGCCACAAAGGGTTAATAACCGGTGGAAACCTCAACAGAAATCAGGGTTCCATCCTAAACAGTTCGTGGAAAAATCTGATCCTCTCTCTAAATCAATCTGAACTACAGCTAGCCAGTAATCACATTACACGTTTACAACAAACACGCATGCGTGATAATGAATAACAACAATAAGTCCTCTCTCACTCACGCGAACGTGTAACCTTCGCTACCAGTTGGTTTACAATGTTTTTTATGTTCCTTTCAATTTGCATTTACTAGTTTTTATGTCTCCGTAAACTCCTTGAAAAAGCCAGACAGTTTGCTGGCGAAACTGATAAGCTCTAATGTAAGTTTATTTTTGTAAATGGTCAGTAATAAATAAGTTTGTATTTTAACTGTAAACACAATAAACAACTATAAAAAGAATTACCATTTATATATAAGTTACAGCTTATAAAGCTTTTGCGACCACATCTGGATCACCTTCCTAAGGATTGTATATTTTTTGGTAAAAAGTAAACTTTTACTTTTTTGACAACTCGTATAGCAGAATATATAAGTTCTTTTCGCTATACCCTTTGGTATTAATTTGGTCTAGTTACTCACTGATGAAGCCTCAATAAAGGCTGAAACCGGTCTGGGTAGTGATCTCCCACCATAATGTATAACAGCATACATTTCCTAGTAAATGTGATTTTACATTATGGAAAATACCAAGAATAGCGATCAGAACTTCGTCACCTTTGCTGCGAGTTGCCCGAGTTTGTACTACGTACTCGAACGTGCATTGGCTCACGCTAGTCTCGCCGATACTTTTATAGTTTACTATATTCGGCATGAAACTCTCTGATTCCAATGTTTGAGTTTCTTATTCGGTTTTAAAACAATATGGGATTTAATATCCCCTTAAATTAAATAAGGAAACTTTTATACTGTTTATAAACATCCTACATAATCTTGTGAACCTTTTTTACAATTTAGATTGACAAAAGATAAATCCAGGAAAGGTATTATCGAAAGGTGGTATGTTTGTAAATTTGATTTTCTCTAAGATGTTTTATACAGTTTTTCTGGACTATTGAGCTGTGGCAAGGGCAAAAGCGAAGGCAGTTGATGAGGTTTATGAAGAACTGGAGAGAAACGGTGGCGAAGCTCAGTTGTTGAGAATAGCGAAAGTCAGAGATAAGGCCTCGAAAGACATAACATCAGTCAAGCAGATAAAGGATGCCTCAGGAGTAGTATTACAAGACGAGGACAAAATCAGAGGAAGATGGAAAGAATATTTCCGAAAATTACTAAATGAGGAGAATCCAAGAGAGAGGTGCGAGAATGGAGAGGTAAATGAGAGACCGGTGCAAGACATAAGTAGAGAAGTGGTTTGGGTACTGAGAAAAATGAAGAATGAAAAGGCTGTGGGAGCAGACCAGATACCTGGGGAAGTGTGGAAAAGTTTGGGCATTGAGGGCATGGACATGTTATGGGATCTGATGTGTAAAATAGCCCAGCAGGAAAAGATACCAGAGGAATGGAGGAAAAGTATTCTCGTCCCAATCTACAAAGGAAGAGGAGATGTTCAAGACTGTGGCAACTATAGACGGATCAAGCTGATGTCACACACATTAAAAATATGGGAAAGAGTAATTGAAGCAAGGTTACGGCAGGAAACGAAAATTGGTGAGGAGCAGTTTGGATTTATGCCAGGAAAAGGGACAACGGATGCAATATTTGCGCTAAGGCAATTGATAGAGAAATATAGAGAGATGCAAGTGGATCTGCACATAGTGTTTATAGACCTGGAAAAGGCATACGACAGAATGACCAGACAGGAGGTATGGAGGTGTATGAGGAAGAAGGGAGTGTCGGAGAAGTACGTGAGGTTGGTGAAGGAGATGTATGAGGGAACAGAAACTCAGGTCAGGTCTAGTGTCGGCATAACAGAAGGGTTCCCTATTGTCGTAGGGCTACACCAAGAGTCAGCTCTGAGCCCCTACCTCTTTGACCTGGTCATGGATGTACTAGTGGAGGATGTCAAGAAGGAGGCACCATGGAACATGCTGTTTGCCGACGACATTGTTCTATGCGAATCATCCCGAGAGAAGCTTGAAAATACCCTGGAAGAGTGGAGAAAGGCATTGGAGTAGAGCGGCATGAGAATAAACCGGGTAAAGACTGAATATATGTCAACGGGGAGTGACGAGGATATCGTCATACGACTCCAGGGTGAAAGGCTAATTTCAGGGAAGAAATTCAAGTACCTTGGGTCGGTTGTCGAGAGGAATGGTGACCTGGATGAGGAAATACAGAACCGAATAACATGCTGTTGGATGAATTGGAGGAAGATGAGCGGGGTCCTGTGCGACAAGAGAGTGAGTTTTAAGAGGAAAGGAAAGCTCTATAAGATGGTGGTGAGGCTGGCGATGCTCCATGGTGCGGAGACGTGGCCTATAACCAAGGCACAGGAGAGGAAGATGGAGGTAGCGGGAGATGCGGATGTTGAGATGGATGAGTGGTGTAACAAAGAAGGACAGGATAAGCAATGACTCCATCAGAGGGACGGTTAAGGTGGGACCAATTGGCAAGAAGATACAAGAAAGTAGGCTGAGGTGGTTTGGACATGTTGAGAGGAAGGGGGAGGAGTATGTTGGTAAACGAGTGGAGTATATGGAGTTGGAGGGAAGGAGGAAAAGAGGCAGGCAGCTCATTTGGAGGGATAAGATGACAGAGGATCTTAGGGAGAAAGGATGGAGTCCGAAGGACGTCCTGGACCGGAAAACTTGGAAGAGGAAAGTTAAAGATTGGTACGCCGACTCCGTTTAACATGGGATAAGGCAGAGTGAAAGAAGAAGAAGAAGAAGAAGGGTGTCCAATCAAAAACAGTGTGGAATTTGCAAGCACTTTTAAGTGCAAGATTAAATGCAAGTGCTAATTTTGTTAGTACAGGATAACGAGTACTCACTCGTTCGTACAGGATTGTCTATTAGTTTAGGATAACTGCCAAAACTATTTGTAGTATAGGATCTAACTTTGCTGAAAGCAGTGAGGGATTTACGGAATGTCGCAACAACGTCTACTCAATCTACCCTTCTCTTCGAATGCTAGTAGTGTGTGAATTACACACTACAGGATGAATAGTTTCCAACATTCTTAAAAACACAGAAAAAAAACGCAGAGTAATACATTTGTCAAAATAGTCCTAATCACGCCAATGACGAAGATTCTAGGAATCGAAATTCCTGGCGAGAAATGTGACGACAGCACTAGTCGTTACAGAAATATCCTCTCCTTTATTCCTTCCGGGGTGGAAAGTACATGATTTTCGTTAAAGATGCGAAGACCAGAGACAAACGTCTAGATGGTTTCGACTTCGAAAACGAAAAAATAGAGCCAGTAACGATTGGAAGTCAAGTAAGAGTCATAAAATAGAACGACTCCCAACGGAATGTACACCGACGACATGCTACTTCAAACCTTTGCAAAATGGGGAAAGTCTCCAATGCGAAGAAGAGTCTTTCACTACAAATCCAAAGTGGGATTCAAACGAGGTTACCTTCACAATGCAGATGTACACGCCAGTCCTCAACTTCGTCCACATTGGGATTTTGTGGGTAATGGATAATTATCCAGGAGTCCAAAAGCAATATCTCTGTTGTAGTTCCAAAGATAACCTAACAGGAAGCTGCCAAAATCAAAATGTTTCAATTGTGTAGGCACGCGGCGCATCTCAAACTAATGTGAAAAACCACACCGGAAATGTGAAAGCACACAGCATAGAAACACCATTTGCCCGCAGAGCTTTTACTGGGGGAAAACCGACGCCCACCCCAACTACGACACCTTTAAAAGTAGACACTGAGCAGTTTCCTAAACTAACCAACGAGGAATTCAACTAAACTCGCTGGGCAAAGTCTCAAAATACCCAGCCAGAGCTTGCTATGCCCGCTGAAACAACATCCGAGCAACCACGGGAAGCAAAATAAAAGGCGACACCCACCATCAAGATGAGAGTCTTGAAGAAGCATAAATTAGAGAAGCTCCCATAATGACTAGCAATAAAATAAATAGAAACGAAAAGTTAAATAAAAAACTTTACGAGAAAAAAGAAACCAAAATCAAACAAAAAATCGAGCCAGTTATAAACCCAAACAGTGGAAAAACACAAATCACACAGCCGAGGATTGTCTGATTTGCAAAAGTCATGGAACTGGAAAAGGGGCCCGTGAATGCAGAAATGCCCGAAGACTCGATCGCAACAAAAATACTGGAATACACAGAAGACAAATGCAGTAGTTATTTCTACAAAACGGATGCCCTTGAAACTTTTAAATGTTAAATGCAAACCATCACTTTGAAACTAAAAACTGCGCCTGTGCGAAGCTACAGAAGGACATGGTTTCCCCCCTGCATATTAAAGCATTACTCAGACTAGAAAAATATTTAGAAGTCAAAAAACTTTCCTCTTGTTAGAGAAACGTGTAGCACCTCGATATTGTCACGTTAACGTGCATGGATGTATAACTGAGATGAGACACCCACATAGCCTTTAAACGAAAGCAGAGAACCGACCACAACTTCTGACCTAATGCCCAATCCTCACTTTGTTGGTATCTACCTGGATACTGAACGAACGAGGATGGGCTGGCAATTTGGGATTTAGCCGACCAAATTGTATTCTTATTGGCTTAAACCAATATACAAAATGATGGTACAACATGACAGAATTTCATGTCGGCTGGGGCGTCGCCAGGTTAAACAAGGCCTCCGTTGTTTTCGCCAGGGAACCAGAGCGAACAGCAAAAAGTAAGCTACTGGAACAAATCTGAAAGCACACCTCAACTCACATCACCAGAGTTAAAGATCGGTACTATCAACATAAGAAGCCTGAATGGCAAAGAAATTCTATTCGTGTTTTAAAACAATTTTATGTACCCGACAAAAGAGGTTATGAACTTGCTTTTAATGATTTTAACAATAAACTTAAAAAACGCTCTAAAACTGAAATCTGACCATATAAGAGACAATTCCAAAATCAGTCAGGCAATGAGCTTTAAAAGTAGCATTGGTTCAATGGTATAGTTACCGTAGGGATTTTATTGAAACTTGTTGCTATGATGATAATTTCAAAGAAGATCTGGATCCATACAATATAATAGCCTAGGCCAAAATAAAAAATGATGAACTACATAATCCATATAATCACGTGATTTTTAGCGATCAAAGGTTGTTTCCACCGAAGACTTGCTTCCACTTTTTGGTTTCCATTGGTGATTGGGATAAAAATGAAAGTGATTTATGCAATCGTCTTGTGGTTGGAGAGCAAAGTAATTTAAAGCGTTTTGAACTTAATTCTTAATTTTGTGATTCCATAGAAGATATATTTTCTCGTATGTATTAGATATATGACAATCTCAGTAGCATCCTTTTATCTTCTCATACCACATGGGGTCGTGCATCGGCTGCTGATTTCTATAACAGACATATTATGAATTCGATCACAAAACGGAAACCGATTTCGGAAAACGATGATTTGAAAATTTTAAATCGGGAACTAACTAAGATAGTGAGATAGATGGTTGCGTTCAATCGGAAAATGTTAGAGAAAGAAAATGATGTAAAATACATAAAACAAATAGTAATCAAACTAATAGAATTTTTTCAGCCAGAACAATGCATTCAAAATGTAACGGACGATAAACAGCGCAAAATCCTAAATGTACAAGCTGAACAGAGTGAAAAGCATATATTAGAAAGCATACGTAGACATTGAAAAACTGCTTCCACTTGTCAACTTCCATGGGACAATGTTTGGTATTTACGGAGATATTTACACAATATTCGTGAACTAGTTAATAAATTAAAGGAAATAAGTAGTTTTTGTGAAGTAGAAAACTATGTATCCTTTTTAAAGAATCTAGATAGCGAAGTACACGAATTAGCCAGGCGATATTAAATACAGATTTAGAAGCAATAGAATGAGATATTGAAAAAAAGACAAATCCTGTTTAATAAGAATTAGTGAATATTATTTAACAGCGTGTGTAAAGTAGAATTCCTTGGAAAAGGATATAAATTTGTGATTTCTTTCTGTTCACAGAATCAAGTACCTTCCATTTTCAGGGACATCCTTGAAGACTATCGGAAAGAATACTATCGATGAATACATGATTGAAAGATACGGTGAGGAATGTATTGCTTAGTTTGCATTACAGGCCATTCTTCCAATTCGTTTCAATTTTATTCCAGGCATATATTATTCAACACTTTACAGTCGTTGTGAATATCTGACTGAAACATCACTGGCATTCAAAGATATCAACAGTGATTATTATGCATCGTTTATCGAAAATTGTAAAACTTTTCGTGTTTTAAAGTGTGTTTTAAAGTCTATACTAATATAAAAAGTGTTTTATATTGGTATAGAATTTGCAACGATGATCACAAGTTAATAAAAATCGATACTTCATGTTCATACGGGTTATTTGAAACTGGACAAACTAGATAGGGATTTATATGACACACACGAGGTGTATAGATTCACAGACCACGTATTAGATATTCATGAAAATTCTTGTGATTTGTTTGTGTGCGAAATGCAAAATGTGCTAACATACGGCATTTTTTTGTAAATTGTGTTGCCAGTGTAACATTTTTTATATTATGGGAATTTCTATACAGATATTTTGTTTGAAAAAAGAATTACCAGAAAATATTGTACAATTTATTCCAGCGATGCTACAGCACCATTATCCCATCCCTGTAGTGGCTCTGAGGAAGATCTGCAAAATACACCTCTACAGCTGCAATCACCTCTTGCTTCAAACAAAAACGCTGAGCAGCGAGGAACTGTTTCTGTTTTGGGAAGAGATAGATGTCAAGGGGAGCAAAATCTAGGGAATAAAGTGGATGTTCCAAGAATTCATAGTTCAGATCCCTTAATTTTACCATTGCCAAAACACCTTTGTTGGCCTATGCATTGTCCTGATGAAAGATGATAATTTCAATTTGCAAACCGGGTCTTGTATCACGAATTTTTTCGTCTAGTCTGGTTGAGAGATCGGAATAATATTCCCCAGTTATTGTTTTAGCCTTTTCAAGGTAAATAATAAAATAATGCCTATCGCATCCCTAAACTTTTCGGCTTCTCTCCACTGTTCGGATTCTGGTGTGTAATGGGGAATCCAAGTCTCATCCATAGTAATAAATCGACGCACATATAATTAGTTTTATTCTTGTTAAAACCCTCCAAACAGTGTGTTTTTGATCAGCTGTGAGCAAGCGCTGCACACATCTTGCGCAAAGCTTTTTCATTTGCAATTCTTCATGCAAAATATATCCTACACGTTCTTTTGAAATCCTATAGTCTCAGCAATTTCACGCACGTTTACTCGCGGTCATCCAATACCACATCCTGCATTTGATCAATGATTTCTGATGTTGTTACACTTATTGGACCTCCTTCATACGCATCATCTTCAAGGCTGATACGGCCACATTTAAACTCAGCAGCGCATTTGTTAATTGTCGAAAACGAATGAGAACAGTGCACATAAACTTTTATGGGCACTCTTCCCCTTCGTATTTTAAATTTTCATTTAACCAGTTCTTATCTTCAAATACCTCAGAACCGTACAGTATCTGCAGAATAATCGAGATCTTCATCTGTAAGCCAAAATTGGAAAACTTTCCTAATCGTAATCGATAAGTGAGTTTACCTTTTCATATCGAGTTTTCTAATCTATCATTCATCTGCCTCTAATCCAACTGCGATATTTTTCAGCAGCAGTGAATGTTTATATACACACAAGAAGAGCAAATTTGTGGTATATAAAAGACAACGTTTGCTTCCTAAAGCAGAATGCAGTCATGTCACTCTTAGGGTTATTGGATGATTATACATATTCTAAGTGTTGAGATATTGATGAAATTAGCAATGATACGAGTGAAGAGCTGTATGCATTTAATCTAATACGATGCTCTTTACGACGATGATATTAAAGCACCATGAAATCATGCCTTTTTGGAGGAAGAAAAATTGTTTCCACAAAATATATGCAAATACGCTTCTTGTTTCTGGTGGCCATTCAGAGAAGAACATACTTATCTGCGATATTGGACTTTTGAAGAGGACCCGTTACGGTGTCATCTTGAAGAGGAAAACATGCAAAGAAAAATCTAAAGCCATCACAAATAGATTCGGTATCTGATGTGTTGACAGTTATTAGAGAAATTATACCCAAAGATGTGATTAAGAAATATGCAAAATTGAAACTCCATTTGGACTCAGTGTTCAAATGGCGTTTCTAAATAGAAGATGCTCAAAACATATTATTGAAATTTATTTTGGACATTTACGTTTTAAAGAGTTAATGAAATTAACTCTTTAAAAATAAAAATTCATTTGCAACAAATGAATTTTTATTCAAGTTTCCGTGTAATAACGACTGCAAGATAATCAGTATATTACGAATTGAATAATGAAAGTATACTGCATTTTTTATGTGCCGATTCTGAATTTGTATGCAATTTCATTTTTTTTCTTTCTCTCGTATTAGAAAGAAAAATTCAAGATGCATAAACAAAAAAGAAATTAATATACCTGTAGTTAAAATCAAAGATAATGATATCATCTGAACTCAACATTGCATTTTCTCAATTCAAAGAATCATATCTATGTGAACACCTTCAGTACCATCTGGATGCATGGGAAACCAAGCTCGATGAAGATCTCTGGGTGGTGAACATATGGGCTGAATGGCTTGACAAGGTTTTTGAGGAATGTGATCGATAAGATTCAACGATTTTGAATGGACACTCAATCTGGCCAGATTGCTTGGATGTAAATCTTCTGGCAAATCTCTGTTAAAATACAATGGAAGATTGATTTTACTCGTTTTGTTCTTTTTTGTGCGTACACATATTCCTTCGAGAATTTCATCGCCTAAATTATCGTTATGAAATAACGATAATTGTTTTTGAATATCCTTTTGAAATGTTTCCAGATATGCTTAATGAGATCATTCAGCATTTATCGAGTTTAGGAACTTTTTCCCACGTTCCGTTGGGCTTTAGTGCATCCAGTTTAGAAAGCAGTATTAACTTACCATTCATGTTGCTTACTGAATAAACTATCCAAAGGATAGTTGATGCATTTTATGTTGTTGCTCGGTCGAAACTTGAGTTTCTTTTGGTAAATGGTCTTTTTATGTATGTCGTACTTATCAATATAAATAACAATGGTGGTGGAAGAACCAATATAAAAAGAAGAACGCTGCTTAGTCTGGATGAATTTGTGAAAATAAAAAAAGCTTTTGTGGAAATTAAGAATAAAGACAATCTTTGCATGGCAGGAGCATTTGTTCTGGGTGTTTCTGCACACTGATGATGTCCAGTCATACAGACAGCTGTGGTTCGATTGTAAAAAGATACACTCAGGGCCTTAATTCTTCACAAAATTGCAGTGGGTGCTGCTCATTTCTTGCAATATTCCAGAAATAGGTCTCTTTCAAAAGCACTTGATTTCAGAATACCACGTGATTTTTTCGACAGATGCTGAATTTTCTGTGGTGTTTCGGGGGTCAAATGCAAAAAACAGATCTGTCTTTTATATCGCATGTCTCATTATGATTTTGTGCATAGTGTGCCAGCTCTGTTTAGGAATAGCTATTATAGCCCTAGTTGCATAAAAGCATTCAAATATCGAATCGAATTGCAAATGCATAGATGTAAAAATGTGTGCATCTGCTTCCCTACAAACGCCAATCATAGTGTGCAGAACTTTCTTTTGTGTGAGTCATGCAATAATCATGTCTGACTTTGCACATACAAAATAATATTTGTCCAAAAATCCGTCATTGCTGGCAATGTTTGACTACTTTCTCTACAGATAAAAGCCACAACTATCCACCTAGAAATTATTGCCAACACTGAAAATCAGAAAAAACAAGCTGATGTATTTTGTTCAAAAATTGGAGGTCTCAAATAAGAAGGTTTCTATGATCTATTTTGACATAAACTATTACTAAAAATCATCATCATGTTTCAGTATTGTGTATAGCTGATTTTGGTAGTCAGTAATGTAAATTCTGGGGTGAAAACTGTGTGGGTCAGTTTCTACACAAGTGGTTTTCTGTCAAGAATATCATGAAAAGGGAACAAGATGGTAGGATCCTTTGGAGTCTCAATCCAAAATATGAAACCGTTCATGTGATTGCACACAGTTTTCATGGTTTTGACAGGCACTTTATTTTGGAATATCGTTTTGCTAAAAAGTTCAAACACGGTGTAGTGTTTGACAGATCGCAGATACTTGCTATCTATTATGACCTATTAAATATCATATTTCTTGATAGTTTTTTATACATTAGTGTGTGTCTGAGGATTCTCCTAGCCATGTTTGATCTCCCAAAAGTTTGTAAGGGTTTCTTTCCTCATAAGTTTCACACATCCGATTCTCTGGATTATCGCAGAGTCATCCCTGAAAAATCATATTTCCAGCCGGAATTTATAAACAAAGAAACTCGTACAGAGTTCGAGAGTTGGTACGTAAATTGGCAAGACACTGAATACTGTCTGAAAGTGGAACTAGTGGCTTATACAAAAGATGAAGTGAATGTTTTGCATGACAGTTGCAATACATTTTGCACTCTCTTCATACAGCTCATCCAGATTGATCCCTTTCTCCATGACATTACAATTGCAAAAGTACGCTTGAGAGTATTTCTCCAAAACTTTTTGAAACCTAACACTTTGGCCATACTTCTTGCTCAGGGTTAGAAAGGGGCAAATGTGAAAACTTGAAAGCCTTTGGCTTGGCTCAAATGGCAAGAACAACAGAACAACATAACCATACAACATTGATGTTCTGTGGGGTGGGGGGTTAAGTCCACATTGGACCTTATTTTGTTGATGGGGAATGTGGAAGCTTCTATTATGAATTCTACGACTGCTTCCATCATAGTTGTCAAAACTGCTACGGACCAAATACTTTCCAACCATACAGAAACACACACAATTTCCCATTTTGAGAAAACAAAGGATCGCGAAAAACTATTTCGTAGCAAAGGATTTGACATGATCTCAATTTGGGAATACCAATTCAATACAGACATTTTGGAAAACACAGCCATGAAAAATGTTTTTGCTGCTCTTAAAATTCAACATCAAATTTTACCTCCTGGTGCTCTGCATGAGGATTGAACTGACTGCCACAAAATGTATAACAAAATTCCGTCAGAAGGGGGAGTTATTCGCTATTTAGACTTCAATATAGCCTTTATCCATGGGTGATGAAATACCAGGTATTTTCTAAGAGGCATCCTGAAGTTATTCTCGATAATTTCGATTATTCTCCTGGGGTATACTTTTGTATTTCCCATACAAAAGTGGAAGCACCTGCCGAACTCTTTTTAACAATTTTGTCCATTGCAGTGAATGAAAAATTAATCTTTCCCCTGTATGGAATGCGTTCTTACGAAATGGCCCCATTGTGCTCTCATACACTCCGATCTTTTATAGGGTTGGTGCACTCCAGAATCAGATTTAGACCATGCTCGTGGTTATAAAGTTTTAGAATTTTATGAGGTGTGGTATTTTTTTCAAAAACTTGAAGGAGAAGAAAACTTCTTTGCTCACTACATTGATGCCTTACTGAAGCTGAAACAGGAAGCATCTGAATGGCCTGAAGGTAAAAACTGACAAGCTTATCTGGATGAGTTTTTTCTAAGGGAAGATATTATATTTAAATAGTGAACACATTAATAAAAATCCTCATAAACGTTCTTGATAAGCTTTGTTTGAATTCCCTATGGAGGAGGGCTTGATATGAGAATGTTAAGAACTCAGATCCAGGTGATTTCCTCTTATGAAGAGCTGGTAGAACTTTTTTTAGATAACAGTAAAATTATTCAAGATGTCAAGCTAGTTTCAGAAGAGCAGATGATGGTTGCCTACTCTCCTCTTGACAGCACTAAGCCTGAAAATAGGAAAGGGAATGCTGTCATTTCTTCATTTGTAGCTGCCTATGGTTGGATAAAGTTATATGAGGTCATGGAGTCTTCGCAAAGACGGCTTTTGTATGCAGATATTGATTCTGTCATTTTCAATGAAAATCCAGGCGATTACTCACCATCCACTGGTGAGTGGATGGTGAGTAATCGTCCACTGGTAAGTAATCGCATAGTGTCATCGGACACATGCCCTTTTTCCTATGGATATTTTAAAGGATAAGTCCTTACACTCACATACCCCATAAGCAAAAGATACCATCTATGGGACAGAAAACTAAACAACATTCTACCTGGTAGGTAAAAATCCATGGTGTTTCCCAACACGATAAATTGCAGTGTCACCCTTCTGTTGTGCAGTTTTCACATCAATGTTACTATTATTCCACAATAGCTCTTTTTTTTTCTTAGAATTTAAAGAGAAAAAAATTCATCTTGGAATGATTACACAGTGACTGTGATAAAAAAAATCCTAATAGGGAGATTTTTTGCTATTAAAAACAAGTATGTACCTGTTTTTACATGATCTCTGATTATATAAAAATAATAAGTCTGACTATGTTATCATTTTCATATATTCATATGAAATATGTTCATAAATCCATTTACATGCATTATTTCAGGAGCTATTCAGTCAGGAAAAACAACCTTTGTGTAGTCTCTCATAGAACATTGTAATCAACTGTACAAGCCACCATCGGAGCAAATGGTTTGAAGTTTCCTGAATTTGATTCAAATGTGAGAAATTTACTCATAATCGATTATTTGATTCACCAGGCTAAGGCCAGCACGGAAATACATGATGTTTTCATAAAAAGTTCACATCATCATAACCTCAGCGTCATTCTGCTGACACAAAATTTATTCTGTTAAGAAATAAATTCAGACAATTTCTCTCAATAGTCATGTTATTGCATTTTAAGATCCCTGAGACTCTTTACAAATTTCTCATTTAGCTTCGTGGGTGTGTTACTGGAGATTTATAAAGATGCAATGCGGGAATACCACTCATATTTAATTTTAGACATTAAACCGGAAACACCTGAAATTTTATGCGTATGCTCATGCATATTGCCAAGTGAAGAACCCAATACAGTGTTTATACCTGAAAGGCTAATAGACTCAAATGATATGAATAGCTCATCAAGTACTTATCTCATTCCTCTCCCAAACAGACAAATGTTGTTCAAAAACACTGCACCTCCCTCCAAATCATGACGCTCTGTGAAATCTGCAAAAATGATATATCTGGCAATATTCCACTAAATAATCACCAGAAGTCAGGCCAACAAAGGAAAACAATATTATAAGAGCACTAAGCAACAAATCGTTTCTCTTCATTACTAGAAGAAAATTGGTTTTACAGCACGGCGGAGCACTGTTCCCATTACTGGGCAGTATCGTTGTTCCTTTATTGAGTTCACTTATTAGAAAATGAATCATACGTTCAAAAACGTTACGCTTCTCCAATCACCAGAGCAGCGAGAACTGTACAATTTAGATGATAAGATGAGTGCCATTTTAAAAATAAGAATGAACATGCACATGAAAAAGAAAGAACGTATTGAATTCTTTTGCAGAAATATTTAGGTTTGAAAATCCAACTGGTTCACACAGAAGGATAGCAACAGGAGCATAGGCTGTCACATCCGGATTCTACAGTGCGCAAACAAACAGAATACCCAGCCCCTTTCTCATCAGCCATCAACACGAGTCACTCCCAGTGAGGAAAATATTTCCAGTTCATTCCCCATCGGGAGGAGAGCTCGAGGAGCCAATGCCAATTTCGTCTTTTTATCTCCCCGAAAGCTGCGTGGGAATAAGAAACTGGTGTGGAAAAAATGATAAGTGAAAAAAACAATTTTTTTTATTATTTTTTATTTTCAGTAAATGATCTGTTACAGCAAAAGTGACAACAATACCATTTAACCACAAATCATTAGAATAACATCTGCTGATAATATTTTGCATAGAAAGACCACGACATCTCAATATTAAAAAATATACACAGTGCAAACCACATGCGACAGATTCCTTAGCTTGTACAGGTACACTATTATAATGCCATATATCAGTGTTGATATTCAGAAAGTTAACAATATTATTATTATTCCTAACACCTCCAAGCAATCCGAAGACTCATCGCGGGAGGACACCTACAACTGTCTCAACAACTACACCGAACTCGACTACGAATCGTCTCCATCAACGCCATCTACCAACTCCACTACCACCACAACTAGTATTTTTTGTCTGTAAATTCCGTGTGTTCTGAAGGGCCGATTTGTCTGTATGAGGGATGAAAAATTCTTTAGGGTAGACGACCGAAGCTATCGAAAAACTCACCGCTTTTATCTTTGATATAGATAGCTTGCCAATGTTGTCCTCGCAACCAGGTCGGAACATCGGCTGATTTTATCTAATTGGATGTAGTGGCAATTCGCCATGAGCACAAACCCCTAAACCCACTTTTCTTGTGGCGGGTTCTAACTCTAGTATGATTACTAAGTGTTCAGAGTTTATAGTCTAGCAACACAGAACGATCCTTTGTTACGGATAACAGACACTCAAATTCTGCATAAAGAACCCCTGTAATTTTTTCAGGAAGAGGTTGAGCAAATTTAACTTCTAGTCGCACACTTCCTCTTCTTAACGGGCTGACATGTAGGGCAACGGCATTTTGATCTGGCAATAAAGCACTACAAATTTATTTGCTCTCTTATAACTTGGCATGATTTACTTAACAGAATAAACCTTGTGAGTAAAATGCTTCAAGACAAAAATATGAACATTACACTTGCTTTAGAATCTATCGAAAACTTAAAAATATTATTACAGGAGTATCGATCAGATACACATTTTAAAGAAGTTCTAAAAACGGCAAAAGATCTGAGTGAAGAGTTGGATGGAGAACAAGAATTTAAAACTGGTACGGAAGTTCGACGACGAAAGAAGACATGGCAATTTGACTGCGAGCATCATCACGAAACGCTACAATCGCCAGAAGATAAATTTAGAGTGAATGTGTTTTATACACTTCTAGACGTTGCAATGTGTTTATTAATAGAACGTTTTGAACAACTAAAACATATATTATAACAATTTCAATTTCTTGTATAGATTTCTACAAATTAATAACGAAGATTTATGAAAAAATTGTGACGATTTAGAGATTCTCTTGAAGGACAGTCGACAATAAAGACGTAAATGCAATAGAACTACAGGTATATGACGAGTTATGTGCTTTCCGGGATATTTTTCGGAAGAATAATTTAAATATTCCAAACCCTTTCGATATTCTTAATTTTGTGTCCAATAATTTATCTTTCCTTAACTTTTCAATTGCTTTAAGAATACTATTAACCTTACCTCTGTTAGTGTAGCCAGCGGTGAACGTTCTTTTTCCAAGTTGAAACTGAATAAAACCTACTTTTCTTAAAACTTAAAACCTACTTAAGAACAAGTGTGACACAAAAAAGGCTTGCTAGTTTGGCGTTAATAGCTATTGAAAATGATGTATGTGCGGAATTAGACTTTAAGCCCATTATTTCTAACTTTGTGAATATGAAATTAAAACCCGTAACATTTTAATTTAAAAAATTTCAAGTATATTTATGTTATTTAATCTATTTTTTTTCTGTTATTCTGTAAAGATGTTATTTTTTGAATATTTATATTAAATGTTCTAATTATTTCTGAATTATTTTCTTATTTTCTCATCTATCTTGAGTTTCTCTTATTTTCCTAAAAGATAGTTCCACTTATAAAAATTATTAAAAAATGTTTTACAAGTTACTAAGAATTTAGTAACTTGTAAAATGTAAGATTTTTTTAAACTAACGAAATTACAATAAATTTTAACTTTAATAAATTCATTTTAATTTTGTTAGTGATTGGGGTAGGTGAGAAGGCTATAATCTCTGTATTATTATATTCAACGATTAAAGTGAAGTGCCTTTATCAAAATTTGCTTTACCTTTTGAGAATTTTTAATTATTCGGGTTTTTAAAGATTATCCTGCTTAGTCAACACTCCCGGTTCCTTACATTTAGGGAACCAACGTGTGGCTGGTCTGTCAAAATTTATGTAAGATTCAAATAATTTAAATTTTTATTATCATAAAAGAACCACACACGCCCGGATCGTTACAGGGGCGCTTAGATAAAAATTGCATGCAGGCGGCAAAGACCCTAGCGCCGGTTCTGTTTATCAGCAATGGTTTTCCCAGCTTCTGATGCTCTGTTTATAAAGGCTGTAAAGGTACCCCTTCCAATACATTTCTTATCATTTGCTGACCGGCTTTTAAGGCTTGACGACCAACAAATTGAGCTGCAGATTTTAAACTTTCATCTTTTGAAAATTCGGAGAACACTTCTGAAAATGCTACCAATCCATACCCACGCTGTATTGGGGCCCCCGTAAAGACTTGAGCCCCACTTTCCTGCAGTGTGTAATATCTGCGATAATCTGTGATCCTTCACTTATCGGAAGTGCAATTTAACTATTCTCTTTCCGCCGCGAATGTGAAACAATTTACCGCTGTCAGAACGAATTTCAATGCTAATTGACTAAAATGTTTGTTTTCGTAACGGATAATAATCAGGGTGAAAAAAAACTAAGAAACACTTCGTGCTGCACTGAACAACTGGTAACAATGGCGCACATGTATCACCAACTATCTCTTCTTGGATTAAATCGGAATAAATGAAATATGCGGCTACACCCCTCTTTAAATCAACTGGATATTTCCCAGTGATTGTGCCTTTCAGTTTAACACCAATCTGATTAAAACCCAGTAGAAGGCCAAACCCCAGGGTCTCTTTGGGAAACATCAGTTATAATCTTTTGCGACTGTCAGAGAAATGGTGTAGTTTGGGTTCTTTTTTCCAGTAATCACAGAACTCACATCAAGCACTCCTTGAAGAAGCAGAGGGTGAATTGTAACTGCCATGGGGAATCTTGTACACTTTGTAAAATCCTTCTTTAGACTTTTCGAAAACTTTATTTCCTGTGATGTTGTTGTCGACAGTGTCGACTCCTCCTCCTCCAATTCCACGTATCGTATGAAACTCATCGTAACCGGAATCGATGTTATTATATTCTCCAGGAAGATGAATTTCGGCAACAGACCCTTCCCATTTACATTTAAGTCTGATCTCGTGTAGTAATTCCACTTCAAATTTCGTTTGCGTGTTAGTAGGAAATATTTTCATGTTGGCATTACTGGGGTTAAGAAAAACACCTTCGCCGCGAACCCAAGAATTATATGATGAGGAATAACCGAGCCACTTAACAAAATACTGAAGCTTTTCTTTCTGTTTATGGTGTTTAAGTACTTGTTTGATTAGATACACGTCTTCCGGAAGTTCATTGGGTAAATCAGCCTTTTGTAGTTGAGGTTCATAGAAAGTTCCCTCCACTATCTCTCCGTCCCGACTGCGAACTCTATATACTACAGTTTTTCTATTAATAACCTCAACGATAGTGAACAATTCTCGTGTCCAGTTACCCCAAAACCATTTTCTGAATTTGTGGTTTTCGTCACTTAAAACCCTACGTGAAAGTTTCGTTTGGTAGTCTCCTCTTGGATTCCGTAGAAATATTTCCAAACACGATCCTCGTTGTGAAGGTTAACTTCCGAAGAGGTTATACAAATAGTCCGATGTGGTGTGAAGTTATAAGTATGTACAAGGGTCGGCAACACTTTCTTATAACTTTTACTTTTAGCAGACGTCATCCATTTGTAGATCTTTGTTTTCAATGTTCTGATAAATCTTTCTACTGTGCTTTCATTTCTCTCCTGGTCGTGTGTAGAAATGAATATTGAGGTTCTTAAACAAAGCACGAACTTTCTTGTTAGAAAACTCTTTTTCTTGATCTGTGTTTATGTAATATGGCACTTCTTTAAAAATAGACTCGAAAGCATTACCAACAGCGTGTGCTGATTTCTTCTTCAGTTGTCGAACCCACGCAAATTGGGAAAAACAATCAATGCATACACACGCCCCCATTCTCTTTTTCCTGGAATGACATATCTGCCAAATCACATTGAAAAGTGTGTAAAAGTGTCGTGACTTTGATTTGATCGTTTAGACGTTCTTCTTCTAATGGGTTTATGTCTCACATAAGTAGGCTGTGTTGCTAACCAACTTTTCACGGTTTCATGCGGCAAATTTGTATGTTTCTGTAAAGCTTTGATACTTACAAAACTAACTATTCTATTGGAATTATAGTAATCTGCTAACTATTCCATCACTAACGATAAGATTTTTTTCTTTGCAGGTGAAAATCAAGAACCATTACAAAAGCGGCAACTGATTGCTTTTATAGTAGTTCTGATTATTTTATTTGTGTTTTGTGAAAGTTGTGTACTAGTATGGGAAGCAGTATCAAAATCAACCAATCGCACATGTGTCATCAGAGAGTTAGAAGAAAAACACCACAAACAGAGGATGATGTCAGAAAATTTCTATTTCTGTATGTTGGATTCAGAAAGATAACATTGTAAATAATATCTTCCAAATAAAATGTGTAAACTTAAATGAACAATTGGTGTCGATGATGCGTTATGCAAATTTAAGTAAGACCATATACGTATATATATATATTTTTTTTTTTGAAGTCACCGTAAATTCACACACAACTTATTTATTCATTTTGCTCAGTTATTCTGATTAAAAACTGTAATAAAGATAACATTTAAATAGAAAATGTAATGAATTTTAAGATCTTAAATTTGAGACAATTCAAAATATTCGGATGAGTTATGTATATGAAAAAAAAAAGAGTGTGTTTGCGGCGACAGCAACGATAGCCTATAATTAATTCAGAAAATGTCTAAATGCTGCCGCCATCTCTTGACTCTAAACTAAGAATTCCCATACTCATCTATTGACAAGAAAAACGTATGTGTGTGATTGATTCAGAAAAGGTCTAAATGCTGCCACCATCTCTTGACTCCAAAGTTTAGAGTCTAAAGTAACAATTCCAATAGTCATTAACAGGAACGAAATTTCCAACACTCATATAGGAAAATTCGTACTGCCACCTATAGACAACCGAACACACAACGTGACGACAATGACGGATGTGTGCCCCAGGGAAATTCCAAGAATTACATACTCTATATTATCTTATCCTTTTTCTTTTTCTCCTCTCTCTTCCATTGCTAGGACTTCTCACAGTTCCGTAAGTAAAGAACACACAGCAGAAAGTTGGCAGAGCCAGTCCAACGGATCTTTTCTCCACTTCGAGACATATTTCTTCCACCTTCATTGGCTAATCATTGATATACGAATGCACCTTACGTGATATCGATATGACTATCTTTGATCATGACTGTCATTCCACTTCAGAAGATGCGGTATACAGAAAAGAAAATAGAGCTCACATTAACGATCAGCTTCTCATCGATTTTAAAACAGAAACTCACTCTTCTGCGCAATTGAAAAACGATACTAGTAATGCAGTTACAAGTGCTGATATGCATAAAGCTTTTATTCCATTTTATAGAAATTTTCATTTCCTTGAAACTCCATGACATTCATACGCCAATCAACGAAGTTTTCAGGAATCTTTTGGTAGCATCCAAGTTTCCAATAACCTAAATTATACTCGTGTATTTCTGGAGGTGAGAATTTCGGATAATATATTCAGGACAGAAGAAGGGCGAGTCAGGTGTTGCAATAATGCTTCATAAAAAAGTTGGAAAGTTAATCACTACAATAATTAACTATAATGACAGAATCATGGCGATAAGCATTCAAAATGAACCAGTAAACCTCAATATTATAATCGTCTACATGCCAACATCACAACATAGCAATGAAGAAATAGAAGAAATTTATGAACAAATAGAAGAAATCTGGAACTGCTTTAAAGACAGAGACGTTACAATAATAATGGGAGATTGAAATGCTATAGTGGGAGAAGAAAGCAATGCTAAAGTTTCAGGAAGATTTGGTCTTGGACCTAGGAATGAAATAGGAAAGCAATTAATAGAATTTTGTACACAAAAACAGTTATAGCAAATACACTATTTCAAGTTCCAAAAAGAAGAAGATACACCTGCAAAGCACCTGGGGATTCAAATAGATATCAAATATATTATATATTGGTCAAGAAAAGATACAGAAACCAAATAAAAAATTGCAAAAGCTATCCAGGTGCCGACATTAGTAGTGACCATAACCTTGTCTTAATGAAAACAGAACTGAAACATAGGAAACAAATCCAAAGATACAAACCAATAACATGGAACCTTGAAAAATTAAAGAGTAAAAAAGTAGAGAGGATACCAAGAGGCAACTGATCATAACATTCCAGAACACATAAATAGTCAGAACAATATTGAAAACCAATGGAATATGATTAAAGAGTTAATTACAAATTAATCAAATTAATTATTGAAAAATGCAGAAAAAGAAAAAAGAAAACATTGGATAATAGATGAAATACTTGGCCTTATGGATGTCAGAAGAAAATATAAAAATGCTGTCAAAGAAGAAGATGTGGCCAAATACAAATATTTTAAAAATCAAATTACAAGAAAATGTAGACAAGCCAAAAATGGAACAATATTGTAATAACATAGATGAAATATTTAAAAAAGAAAACATAGAGAAAGCCTATAAAGAAATTAACAAACTGACTTTCAAATTTAATAAGAACAGCAAAACAATGCCATCAAATGTGAAAATGGAAAATTACTAATAGAATCTGAGGATATATTAATGGAATGGAAGAATTATCTTGAAAATCTATAATGGTGACGAACTTGCTGTTGATATCAGCATAGAAAATCAAAATAAAGATAATCTAGGACCCCCAATAACGCGAGAAGAATTTGATAAAGCACTGTCCGAAATGACAGGAAGACAATATTCCTACAGAACTGCTACAAAATCTAGGTAATGAGACAAAAACCTTATTCTATCAATTAATATTATTGATGTATAATATTAATGTATAAGGAGGGTGTGAGCGAGGGAGTGAGGAGCAGGTTATTTGCATGGAGAGTGGTGAATGATTGGAATGCATTGCCCGAGAGTGTGGTGTGTGCAGAGACAGTGAATATATTTAAGGCACAGTATGATAAACTGTGTGTATAACAGTGGACCTCACACGATCAGTCTTGGACTCCATGGAGGTTTTTATAATAATAATAATAATATATTTTTTATTGATCTCTCGAATATTTACATATATACAATTATCATCTTGAGTAACATTTAGTACATTATTTTACAAGGTTCAGCACGAAGTGCTGCATATGATGAATTTCCATAATAATGATGATAATATAGTTTTTTTGCTATCTTCTAAAATAACAATAATTTACAATTATATAGTTCGGATAATAATAGTAATTTTTTTCTTTTAATAATAATAGTTTATAATCTCTCAAATAATTACATGAATATACTAATATTTAGGCAACAATGCAACTTTTTCTTGCAAAATGGTTCAGTAAAAATTATAATTACTCGTAATATCATTATCATTTGCAGAATTTCTCATTGACACAGAGTAAAAAGCGTGTATAATTATGTATAATTACCATTAATAATAATCATAGTAATACTTTACACTTAATAACTCACAATTTAAACAATATTACTGATGTTGCAGTTTACATAATAATATTTTTTTAATTTAAATATGTAGATTAAATATATAATTTTAAATTTAAATATATCTCTGAAGTATTGCTATCACATTTTCTATTTATTACTAGAATTCATTACAGAATGTTAAGTGAATAATGTTAGATAGATACTACTACTGGGATGTAACTCAACTGCACCCTCGAAGCTTTGTAATTAGCTTATCTGAGGGTGATACTGGTTATATATATATATATATATAACCAGTTGCCGATATATCCTGTGTTATTGCATCTGTCTTGATGGTTCATATTCTTTTTTATTGTGGGCTTTTTTTGAATTTTTGACTTCCTTATGAATATCTTGGCATCTCTGGTCCACAAAAATTGGTAATTTTTTTTCCATTTTTGCTTTTCTTGTTTGGACAACAGATTCTGGTTGAATGGTGTTAAATATTCGAATAGGAAGATTAGTGCATTGTTTTGCTGTGCGTTCAAGTCCTTGGCTACTGGTTTTTTCTGCCTGCTGGCTTTTATGAGATTGTCTCTTGTGGACTTGCTCTTAAGACGAATTATGACTGGTGCAGGTCGTGGCAAGCCTTGGTTTTTGCTCTTCCTAGGAATCCGATTTACGGTCTGAATGTCGTTAAGCTGTAGGGGGATATCAATTACATGGCCTAATTTTAAAACCACGTCTCTGAGGTTTTCTGTAGGTGCAGTTTCAGGAAGACCGTTTATGACAAGATCTTCTTTATGTTGTTGCTGATTTAAACGTTCGTATTGTAGTTTTAGAGAATGAAGTTCTTGACGGAGTTCAGATGTCTCTTTCATCAAATTGTGTTGCCTGTCATTTAGTGCGTTAATGCTCATTTTAATGTCTTTTACCGTTTGCAACACTTCTATAATTGCTAAATTATTATGTTTTACCAAATCTTCATATTCGCTAGATTTTTTGTTATTTGTTCGTTCTGTTTCCGAAAGTGTTCTTGCACAAGGTCTACTAAGCTGGCTTTTATGATCTCTAGGCCGTTTCCTATTAGTATATTTAAAGAGTTCAAATTATAGGACTCACCTACATTTTTTTGTCTGTTTCAGTTCGTCTCTGATTTTGCCTCCGGTATAATCGGCTGCGTCGTAGGTGGCTGCTTTTAGGTGCGTTTCTTTGTTCTTCCTACAGAGTACGCACTTCCATTCTTCGCGTGTTATATCGGATTTATATTTATGTTGCGCGGTGTTTCTGAAATGCCAGCACATTTTAAGTGTAGAATCCTACTGCATTTCGTACAAGTTATATTATTTCCGTTGGACGATAAATCCTCCAGGCATTTGATATGACTTCATGACTCACCTTTCTTCCCTTAGGTAGTATAGCGTGATTATAAAGATGGCGACGTCCTTTGTTCTTCGCTTTGTTGACCACGGTCCTCTCTGTTCCCTTTTCAACACTTCAAAATTTGGTTTCTTCTTAGCCGATCTCGTTGAATTTTATATCGCTGTCTTCGGTGTGATAAGTAGGGTTACTTGGGAGCACTTTCAACTTAAAACAGGAGTTGGAACCACTTTAAAACTATAAAAAACTGGAGCAACGATATCACCGTGCGCCTACACAGCGCCCTCAATAATAATAATAATAATAATAATAATAATTCTGATGCACAATTCGCTTTAAATTCAAAAATGATCACTCATTTGCTTTCGTTCCAGAACAAGATATTGGATAAATGATTCTCAACTATTTCTGAACTTGACAATCATTCATCCAATGAATTTGTGTCAATTTCAGAATGGGTTTAAATAGGTCGTCTAAGGAATAATGGAACCAGGGCTCCACCGATTTTTCCCTCAAGCGATAGGACAAATAATTTTGCCGGAGCCTGTCATCGAAAACCGCAATTGAGATTTGGCAACAGTGCAAGTCATCCAAATTTATGGATTTTTATAAATGAACTACAAAAAAAATCAAAAAACATATGATGTTGATTATGAAAGAGCAGTAGCAGGTTATCAACATCAGCACAAACGTAAACGTTAAGATGAAGCTGAACAAAGAATTTTGAAAAAAGTTATTAATTACAACAGGGATATATAATAGAATATTTACGTGATATTACATATAACTATAACATGAATTAATAAATTTTAAAAAGATTGTTTGAATTTCACATACTTTTTGTTTTAATGAATAATTTAATACATTTTAAATATTGTGCAATTATACCTTTTCATTTTTAAATTATTTTCGGACCACTCTTTTTAACCATCTCTTTCTTAAATGATCCCACAAATTTTGATATAGGATATAAATGAAAATATATAATATAAATAGCTAAACAAATGTTAGCTTAACCTGACATAACAGATTCTGAGACAAAGTGTGCATAATGAAATAACCAATACTAAGTGTGCACTTGTTATATTCATCACATATCATATAGATGCACATTAATTTAGAACAGTAATTATTTCAAGACACAGACCTTGACTCGGAACACGGTCAACTGGGCGATGGCGAAATGGGCGACAGAATAAAAGATCAAAGATGCAATTCTGTTCTGTTGATCTATTACAAGGTAAAAATGACTTCAAAGAATACTATAAACATAAATTTGATAATCTCGCTTATAATTAGTTTATTTTTTATTGTGTAGAATTACGAATTGTATAGAAGTTATATTGAAATTTCCCATAGAATTACGGTATAAACATAAAACATGGGTAAACATGAGTTAAAAGAATGTTATAAACATAAAATTTGAAAAATCTCGTTTATAATTCTTCTTATTGTGCTATCTTCTATCGAAGGTCAGCGACCATCTTGGCGAACAAACTGCGATCTTGTGTTAATCTGAGCAGTTGTGCACTGCTCTTTCCTGTCCACGTCTTGATGTTGTCAAACCATGATATTCTTTTTCTTCCTCTAGTTCCTTTGCCATCAATTCTTCCTACCAAAATAGTTTGTAGAAGTTGGTATTTGCTGTTTCTCATGATGTGTCCAAGATATGATGTTTTTCGTTTCTTGATTATTTGTAAAAGATGTTTAGCTTTGCCAATGGATTTTAAGACATCTTCATTGGTAATTTTTTCTGTCCATGATATCTTTAGCATTCTTCTGTATAGCCACATCTCAAAGGCTTTGATTTTCTTGATGGTTGTCGCCTTCAATGTCCATGTTTCAACTCCATAGAGCAGAATAGACCACACGTAGCATTTCAGCATTCGACATCTGACTTCCATGTTTAGGTCTTTATTGCAGAATAGTGTTCTCATTTTCATGAAGGACTGCCGTGCAACTTCAATCCTTGTCTTTATATCTATTTCTGGATCCCACCGTTTGTTAAGCCAGCAACCAAGATATTTATATCTTGACACTTGATCAATATTTTTCCCATTGAGTGTCAGTTTCATTGATGAGACTGGATGTTTGCTGATGATCATGTATTTTGTCTTGTTGATGTTTATATTTATTCCCATCCTTTGGCTTTCTATGTATACTCTGTCAACGAGTTTTTGGAGATCCATAATGTTATCTGCAATTAGCACGGTGTCATCTGCATATCGTAGGTTGTTAACAATTTTTCCATTTATTGTGATTCCCTCTGGACATTCTTCCAATGCTTTTTTAAAGATTACCTCTGCATATATGTTGAACAGGAGTGGTGAGAGCACACATCCTTGTCTCACTCCTCTTTTGATGTTAATATCACTGGTGGTAATGTTGTCTAATTGAACGGTAGCTGACTGATTCCAATACAGATTTGTTATTAGTCTTATGTCTTGTTCGTCTAGCCTTATTTGTTGAAGGATTTCTATTAAGTTGGTGTGTCTGACTTTGTCGAATGCTTTTTCAAAATCTATGAAACACATAAAGACAGATTTCTGTTTTTCTATGCATTTTTGTATCAATATTTGGGTACAGAAAAGGGCCTCTCTAGTACCAAAACCATTCCGAAAGCCGAATTGTGTTTCACTTAGAGTTTCTTCACTTTTTCTATAAATGCGATTCTGAATTACTTTCAAAAATATTTTTAATGTTTGGCTCATTAGACTAATAAGTCTGAAGTCACCACAGGAATTCGCTTTGGGTTTCTTTGGGATAGTGATAAATGTAGATTTGAGCCAATCTGATGGAAATTCATCACTTTCATATATTTTATTAAATAGTTTTTCAAGAAGTTTGATGTTATCTGGTTCGATTAATTTTAAAAATTCTGTTTGCACACCATCTGGACCACTGGCTTTTCCTGTGTTACTTGTTTGTATAGCATTCTCTATTTCGCATTTCATGATTGCTGGTCCTTGAATGTTATCTTTTATATTTATAGGCTTCTGTCTAGTATCATTGAAAAGTTCTGTTACATATTTTATCCAAATCTGTGCTTTATTCTCTTCTTCTAGAACTATTTTTCCATTTTCGTCTCTTAGAGACACTATTTGCTTTTTCCTCAGGTTTCCGGAAATTTCGTTGATTTTCTTATACAGATTGAAATTATCATGTTGTTTCTGAAGCAGTTCAATTTCAGTACATAAATTTTTCATCCAATTTTCCTTGGCTTCTTTTATTTTTTTCTTGATGATGTTGTGTTTCTGTATACCTGGCTAGGTCTTTGTTTTTATACATTCTTCTTGTATCAATAAGAGAAAGAATCTCATCTGTCATCCATTCCTGTTGTTTTATATTATTCACATAACCTACTTCTTCAATACTTGTTGTTACGATGGCATTCTTTAAGCTATTCCAAAGAGATTCCACACTTTTATTTTCTTCTATGTTAATCTGTTGTAATCGTAGGTTAAGCTGTGACTTGGCGTTTTTATTTATGTTCGGGTCTTTCAGTTTTTCTACATCAATTTTCTTTTTCTTCTTTTGTGATTTTTTAGCTGATTTTAATCTAAGACGTATTTCTGCAACTATGGGATTGTGGTCTGATGAGATATCTGCTCCAGGATAAGTCTTTGCACTCTTTATACTACTGTGGAATCTTTTATTTATCAGTATATAATCAATTTGATTTCTGACAATATTATGTTGGTTATCTTGAGGTGATTTCCAAGTGTACAGTCTTCTGGGTGGAAGTTTAAACCAGGTATTTGCTATTGTTAGATCTTCTTCCTGACAGAATTGGACTAGGCGATCTCCTCTGTCATTTCTGGTGCCTAAGCCATGTTCGCCAACAATTTCTCCATCACCCCCTCTTCCCACTTTTGCATTGAAGTCACCCATCACTATGTTTATATCATGTTTCTTTGTTAGGTTTTTAATCTCTTTTAGGTGTTCATAAAACTCTTCAACATCTTCTTCACTTTTGTCAGCTGTGGGTGCATAAGCTTGGATGATATTTATGTTAACGGGGTTTCCCTTAAGTTGTAACAGCATTATCCTTTCAGAAAATGGAATCCAATTTATTACTGATTTATTGATTTCTTCATCTACTATTACAGCTACACCATGTCGATGTTTATTCTCATCATTCCCAGAGTAATACATTGTCATATTATCTTGTTGACACTTTCCAGATCCTGGCCATCTTGTCTCGCAAATTCCCAAAATCCGGATGCCCAGCCTCTTCATTTCTCTTGTGGCATTTCTTAATTTGCCAGCTTCATACAGAGTTCTGACATTCCAAGTTGCTATTTTAAAAGTGGACACCATTTTCAGCCCGGAGATTCTTCTCACCCCTGTCCCATTTAAGGGACGCCGGGAACTTGGGGCCAATTGTAAGGGTTTGCTCGCCATGGTGGTTGTTCTGGAGATAAGGTAGAGCAGTAGTTTCTCCATTTGCTTTCTGCTCCGCAGTATTACAGACGTACACAATATAATCATATTGCCATCTGCAAATCTCTGATCACAAGCTTTTCCGTCATCATTTGGCTTCAACCTTGTGTCAGTACTGACAATGCTGCTTCCCAATGTCAGGGGCGGTAAACCCAGTAGGTACTTATTTAATGGCGGCACTACTCGCCATGTCACCGAGTTGTCATTGGGCTTTGTGAGGTTTTAAGTGAGACAGAGTTACCGCTTCTGCTCCCCCACGCCCTGATAGCTCAGTCGCTGTTGGTCCACGGCTGCTTATTCGCCAGATTGCTCTGCTTATATCGCAGCTAACCTCCATATCTGAAGGCTGTTCCCCGATCCGCCACCTGGGGACGCACCCGGTAGTAGTCAGCTCTGCCCCGTTTATAATTAAATTTATTTTTATTGTGTAAAGAAGAATTTCTGAGCTTCACGGCATAAGGTTTCGGCAATTTACCATTTGTGCGTTTTGTGTGCGGTTATTTTGTTCGATATGCATTTGCAAGGAATTTTGACTTCTATTAAAGTTGTTCGTTTATTATATCGTGTCCGATATTTGTGTCAACCTTACAGTTACCACGTGCAAAGAACAACTTTAAGTAAATAAAAGGTATGCATTCAAAATTTATAATCTTAATCGTATACTAAATTGTATACATAACATCTAAATTAATTTAAATAAATTTCAAATTGTTGATTATCTCTCAAATGAAACCAATTACTAAGTACAATTATGATGAATCTCTTATTTGTGTCCCAACAAGTGGAAAATAGTACTGAAAATGTCTTAATTATATCAATGATGAATATTTTTTTTCTTTTTATTTACATTTCTTGTTTCTATTCTTCAGAAATGGATAATTCAATAATATTTAGTCAAGGAGAAAGGGGAAAATATGCTTCGAATGGGTAACTTTATGTTAAAGAGAAGATTGATAAGGAAAGTTCAATTCAATTTTGGCAATGTGAAAATAAAAACAAAGGACGCAAAGGTAGAATCAGGATAAGTCTCAGTGATGGATCACTAATATCTGAAAAACAGGGATACACGTGTAGCAGTTCTGGAAATGCGGCCAGAGTAATAACGGAAGAAGTTAGTACAACAGCCAAAAAAGTAGCGAATACGAAATGAGAAATCCAACACCAATCAGAAATCAAGTTCTACAAAATGTTTCTTCTGCGATAGAAGGAATATTTCCATATCATAGCAGTCTGCGCAGAAATATTCAAAGAAGATTAAACAATTTAAAAGCCCCAAGTAATGCTGATTCCAGGGAAACAATAATTATTCCTGAAGAATACTTAATTAGGAATTCAGTCCATCACAATTTCAACGTGTTTTATTGGCCGATTCTGGATCAGAACAGGTCGACCCAATGAGAATATTAATTTTTTTTTGCTTCAATTTTTGTTATTTTGGCTAGAAATGATGGAGGTCCTGTTTTATATTGTTTACTACCTAAGAAGACCCTTGAAACATACACAAAATTATTTTATATGATACATGAAATGTGGCCATTACTAGATCCAGAAAATATAAATGTTGATTTTGAAATTGCTATTCATCAAGCGTTACACATAGTATTTCCACAAGCTAACATAAATGGTTACTTTTTTGCATCACACAAAATCTTCGTAAGCATTCTGCTTCATGCAGTCTTTTAACCAGATATAATTCTGATGCGCAATTCGCTTTAAATTGAAAATGTTCACTTCAATTGCTTTCGTTCCAGAACAAGATATTATTTACGCTATTTCTGAATTTGAGAATCATTTATCCAATGCATTTGTACCACTTTCAGAAAGGTTTAAATAGGTCGTCTAGGAATAATAGAACCAGGGCTACATCGATTTTTCCCTCACAGGTTTGGTCTGTGTACCAAAGAACAATAAACAGAAGCGATATGACAAATAAATTTGCGGAGCCCGTCATCGAAAACTGCAAATGAGCTTTGGCAGCAGCGCAAGTCATCCAAATTTATGGATTTTTATAAATGGACTACAAAAAAAATTCAAACAACATATGATGTCGATTATGAAAGAGCAGTAGCAGGTTTTCAACATCAGCACAAACATAGACGTTACGATGAAGCTGACCAAAGAATTTTGAAAAAAAGTTATTAATTACGATAGGGAAATAGAATAGAATATTTACGTGGTATTGCATATAACTATAATATGAATTGGTAAATTTTTAAAAAGTGTTTTGAATTTCATATACTTTTTTGCTTTAATGGATATATGTAACATGTATAAATATGTTTGTTAATTACAAAATAATTTTAATAAATGAATTAAAAAAACTGTATTTTTTTCTTTATTTTAATATTGTGCAATTATACCTTTTCATTTTTAAATTATTTTCGGACCACTCTTTTTAGCTATTACTTTCTTAAATGATCCCATAAATTTTGATATATGATATAAACGAAAATATATAAAATAAATTGTTAAACAAATGTTAGCTTAACCTGACATAACAGATTCCGAGACAAGGTATGCATAATGAAAAAACCAATACTCAGTTCATCAAATATCAGTACATTCATTTAGAACCGTAGTTATTTCCAGACACAGACCTTGACCAAACAACAAATTCCCCTGCACATTAGTACGGCCCATAACACCGCGTGATGCCGACCACGACCTGCCTGCGTGCAATGCTACTGCGCATTTTTACCCAACTAAAGTTCGGCCTTTTTTGCTTTAATGGATATATGTAACATGTATAAATATGTTTGTTAATTACAAAATAATATTAATAAATGAATTAAAAAAACTGTATTTTTTTCTTTATTTTAATATTGTGCAATTATACCTTTTTGTAGATCTCTCCTTGGCATTTTGCAAAGAATAGTCGAATCATGCTTAAGAGGAGAAAGAAATGAAGGATGTACGAATTTGCGCCAACATGCGAAATCACGTGCTTTCTTGTCTGTCGCTGTACTAGTACTCGCTTGATTTTTGTTGTCGCTTTTTTGCATTATTTTTTTATTATTAATTTGTATAATGGATCCAGTACAGTCAACAAGTTCTGTTGTTAAACGTTTCAATAGCAAAAGAATATTGAATAATGTCCTGGCATTCTGCGAAAAAGAATCGTCTCCTTGTTCCCCTTTCTCAAGTCATAAAACGTGCAAGTGCAATCGCGGGAGTATCGGGGCCGACTGTTAAAGGAATTCGTAGGGAATCAAAAGGTGAAGGTAAGCCAAAATTTAAATCTCCTAAAAAAAAACGCCATAGTAAAGAAAACCATCGAAACCGTAGCTTTGAATGATTTTGATGTAGACGTTATAAGAAGAACTATTCACGAATTTTACGTGGTCGAGAAAAGAGTGCCAACTGTTCAGAAATTGATTCCTGTGCTTAAAGAAAAAATGAATTTTCCTTGGAAAAGAGAAACTTTAAGGAAAATTCTATATGAAATCGGATTTTGTTTTAAAAAGTCCAAGAATAAAAGGAATCTTATCATGGAGCAAAATGACATTGCTTTATCTAGAACGCAGTATTTGAGAGCAATAAGACGTTTCAGGAAGGAGAAAAGACCGATTGTGTATCTAGATGAAACTTGGATTCATAGTAATTTGACGTATGGAAAATGTTGGCAGTCTAACGAAGAATGTGGAGTGCCTACAAACCGGAAATGCCTCGCGGCGCATAATAATTTTGTGTGCGGGTGGAGAAATGTTTTTTTTTTTTTTACCGAATTCAAACTTAATATACAAAGCCGATTACCATAGACAAATGAATTCTACGATCTTAGAAAAGTGGGCAGAAGAAAAACTGATTCCAAACCTTCCTAAAAATGATGTTGTTATAATTGAAAACGCTTCATATCACGCTATTCGATTAAACAAAGTTCCAAATTGGTATAATAAAAAGCAAGTTCTTATGGATTGGCTCTCTGCAAATAACATTTCTCATTCCCCAGATATGCGAAAAATTGAATTGCTTAATTTGGTTCATTTGAAAAAATTTCTATTTTTCTGTATAATTATTTTTATTTTATAGAAAACTTTCTTAAAAATAAAGTTAGTTACATTTTTGTTTTATGCTATACCTTTTTTAATTTTGTTAATATTTTATGTACATTTTTCCAACTGTTATACAAGCAAAATAGTTACACTTTAAAAACTACAATGTTCGTAAAAGAAAAGCTAAATTTTCCGACCTGTAATAATAAACAAACACATCCCAGAAGACAGATTGATTACCCTATTATCGGAATGGATTCTCCTTTTTCTGGCATGCGCAGACGTGTCGAGGGATCTCTAATCGGTGGGAGAACTATACTAAGCTGACCTTTTCCTGGTTCTTCATGTAGCTGCACTATTCGGAGAGATCTATACCTGCTATATAGATCTCTCCGAATAGTATCAGCTATATAGAGCTGTACTATATACCGATAGACAGAACGCTTTCTAGATCGTGGTTGTATATGTTAAGTAAGTAAAATCTTATATACTTTAATAATGCCTGTTACATATAGCTTTACATAATAACTGATCTTTTGTTTCAATATTAGTACAATGGAGGCTTACTGCAATTGTTCTTTCTAAACTCTACTCAAAACTATGGATATATCAAATTTCTTCAAATACGCTTGGATAATGACGAAACATCTTCATCACAAACATACAAATGGAGAGAAACAAGAGGTCAATTCACTTCATATGGCAGTACATCTTCTTCAGCATTTATTCCAGAGAAGAAAAGTGAAGGAGAAAAAGTTCATTTGGAAACGGAATTAATTCATCTTCTGGATAATATGTTGCCATATCACGATGATAAAGAAAAAACGCCTATTACCCCTAATTAGGAAAAAATAAAGGAAATAACAGATTTTTTAACTGTCATTAGTTTAATTTGTAAAATTATCAAATAATGAAAAAAAAAAAGAACTGATTCTAATAAGCAGAAAAAAGAGAAGTAACCATCATTCTGTATTTCATCAGTGCAGTAAGGATTCTAGCTCTATTAATCAGAGGAACAGGTGGCATGTCGAATACGGCAATCATTCCTCCATGAGGATCACGAAACTACTGTCGATATTTCAATAAAAGTGGTGCTCTGTGATTTAGTTTAAGCATGCTATAAAACTGTATTGGCAAATCGCAAGAAAACGTTTCGTCGTCAGTTTCTTTCCACACTGTTGAACAACCGAATGCATATAGATATTCTCTATTAATCAAGAAACATTTTCTATTCGGATGGTAAACGCAAATATTTGCTGTCCATATATATGGGGGGGGGGGGTGGGGGGGGGGGGGGGTGGGGGGGGGGGGGGGTGGGGGGGGGGGGGGGTGGGGGGGGGGGGGGGTGGGGGGGGGGGGGGGTGGGGGGGGGGGGGGGTGGGGGGGGGGGGGGGTGGGGGGGGGGGGGGGTGGGGGGGGGGGGGGGTGGGGGGGGGGGGGGGTGGGGGGGGGGGGGGGTGGGGGGGGGGGGGGGTGGGGGGGGGGGGGGGTGGGGGGGGGGGGGGGTGGGGGGGGGGGGGGGTGGGGGGGGGGGGGGGTGGGGGGGGGGGGGGGTGGGGGGGGGGGGGGGTGGGGGGGGGGGGGGGTGGGGGGGGGGGGGGGTGGGGGGGGGGGGGGGTGGGGGGGGGGGGGGGTGGGGGGGGGGGGGGGTGGGGGGGGGGGGGGGTGGGGGGGGGGGGGGGTGGGGGGGGGGGGGGGTGGGGGGGGGGGGGGGTGGGGGGGGGGGGGGGTGGGGGGGGGGGGGGGTGGGGGGGGGGGGGGGTGGGGGGGCAGTGTCACCCTTCTGTTGTGCAGTTTTCACATCAATGTTACTATTATTCCACAATAGCTCTTTTTTTTTCTTAGAATTTAAAGAGAAAAAAATTCATCTTGGAATGATTGCACAGTGACTGTGATAAAAAAAATCCTAATAGGGAGATTTTTTGCTATTAAAAACAAGTATGTACCTGTTTTTACATGATCTCTGATTATATAAAAATAATAAGTCTGACTATGTTATCATTTTCATATATTCATATGAAATATGTTCATAAATCCATTTACATGCATTATTTCAGGAGCTATTCAGTCAGGAAAAACAACCTTTGTGTAGTCTCTCATAGAACATTGTAATCAACTGTACAAGCCACCATCGGAGCAAATGGTTTGAAGTTTCCTGAATTTGATTCTAATGTAAGAAATTTACTCATAATCGATGATTTGGTTCACCAGGCTAAGGACAGCATGGAAATAACTGATGTTTTCATAAAAGGTTTTTATGAAACCTTTTATGAAACCTCAGCGTCATTCTACTGACACAAAATTCATTCTGTAAAGGAAAACATTTTTGGACAATTTCTCTCAATAGCCATTATGTTATTGCTTTTAAAAATCCCCGAGACACTTTACAATTTTCTCATTTAGCTTCCCAAGTATTTCCAGGACATACGAACATATTAGTTCAGATTTATAAAGATGCAACACGGGAACCCCACTCATGTTTAATTTTAGACTTTAGACAGGAAACACCTGATATTTTACGATTAAGGTCACGGATTTTGCCAGGAGAAGAACCCAATATAGTGTTTATTCCTGAATGACTGATAGACTCAAACGATATGAATATCTCATCAAGTACTTATCTCATTCCTTTCCCAAACAAGCAAATGAAGCTTTAAAACTCTGCACCTCCAGCCAAATCACCACACTCTGTGAAATCTGCAAAAATGTTTTATCTGAAATTTCACAAAAACATAACCAGAAGTCATGCCTACGAAGGAAAAAAAATTATAAAAGCACTAAGTAACAAATCGCTTCCCTTCATTACTAGAGGAAAACTGGTTTTACAGCACGGGGGAGCATTCATCCCATTATTATGCAGTATCATTGTTCCTTTATTTAGTTCACTTATTAGAAAATGAATATGATAAAAAAAATTTATGCTACTCCAATCACCAGAGGAGCGTGAACTGTATACACTAGATGATGAAATGAGTGCCATTTTAAAAATGAGAAATCAAAATCCAGATGAAAAAGTAAAAGCATATTTAGTTGTTTTGCAGAAGTATTTAGGTTTGAAAAACCAGTTGGCTCACACAGAAGGAGAGCAACAGGAACATAGATTGCCACATCCAGAACCTTCACTGAACAAACCGCCGAATACCCAGAACCATTCCCATCAACCGTCAACATCAGCGAGTCCCTGTGAGGAAAATGCTTCCACTCCAATCCCTCCCCTCAAGAGACAGCTCGAAGAAGGAGTACCAAATTCATCTCTCTATCTCCCCAAAAGCTACGTGGGAATAAGAAACTGGTGTGGAAAAATGGTAAGTGAAAAAAACAATTTTTTTTAAATTATTTTTTATTTTCAGTAAATGATCTGTTACCGCATAAGTGACTACAATATTATTTAACCACAAATCCTTAGAATGATATTTGCTAATATTTTGCATAGAAAGACCACGAAATCTCAAAACTAAAAAAATATACACAGTGCAAACCACACGCGACAGATTCCTTAGCTTGTACAGGTACCGTATTATAATGCCATATATTACTATTGCTATTCAGAAAGTTAACAATATCGCTTTCGGGCGGACGACCGAAGCTATAGAAAAATTCCCCGTGTTTGTCTTTAATATAGATTGCTTGCCAATGTTGTCCTGGCAACCAGGTCGGATCTGTGTTCACGACGAACATCGGCTGTTTTTGTTTGATCAGATGTTGTGGCAATTCATCATGAGCACAAACTCATAAACCCATTCTTCTTGTGGTGGGTTCTCACTCTAATATGCTTACTAATTATTCAGTGTTCATAGTCCAATAACACAGAACGATTCTTTGGTATGGATAACTTGCACTCAAATTCTGCATAAAGAACCACTGTGATGTTTCAGGAAGAGGTTGAGCAAATTTAACTTCGTGGCGCACACTTCCTATTCTTAACAGGCTGATATGTAGGTCAACGTCATTTTGATCTTGCGATAAGTCAAATCCATAGAGAACGTTTCCCTTTACGTATTCATCATTATAAATGTCATTACCACAGTCTCTGTTCCATTTGCCAAGCGATGGGAACAGTGATATGCAACACTTGCTGCAATGCCTTTCTTTGAGGTTTGGAGTCAAAGGTTGCTAGGGATACTGAATACCGTCAGTTGTCACCAGAAGAAAATTCAGATTGAAATGATGAAAATTAAATGAATTTCTGTTGAAAGTGCAATTAAATCCATCACTAGCGACCAGTCCACTAATTAATCTAGATGGTATTTCACCTAGATACAGACTGTCTAGTGTGGCATCTGACATGCCCTTGGGAATTGCAAAATAAGACACTTACACTCGATTGATGGGATATATCATGTTTGACTTGTCTAGCACAGACAGGTGAGCAAGTTCAATCTTTGGGTTTATTTTGACTTTGCAGACAAAACGTGTAGCCTCAAATCAGCATTTGCACACAGTAAACAAAATTCAGGAGAACTGCGAACAATACGAACACGAACAGAAACATTGTTAATCAAGTTCCGGTCTTGATGCATGATATCAGCGTGTATTCGCCCAAGACATTCGCTCGACACTTTTCGATTGGTTAATTGGATCTTGTTGTGTACGCATCCCACATTCACTTTTGGTTAACATATCACTAACAGCAGCATCATCTTTAACAAATAGTTCATTTGTCAATTGACTGTTTTTAGAATCTCTGTCATAATTTAGCAGATTTTCAATATAAGCTCTATAAGGATACGTGCCTCATGCCACATTCACAAATTTAACTTGGAGAAAAAAGTCAATTTGACTGAACAGGTGGAAAAAATTGTTCACGACATCAAATGAAGAATCTTCAATAGGTTTGCCATCATTATCAGTGCTGCGCACACAAAAATAGAATCTCATGAAACGTGCATAACGTGCTAAAGTAGTACAAAAAAAATAAATAAATAAAAAATAATAATAATTATTATTTAACACAATTTTGTATGACAATTTCTAATACTTTAGGAATAGTAAGAACGTCGTTGCGGTTTAACAGATAGGTAGGTCTGTTCAGAAACGCATCTCGGAACATCAAGACCACATTCGTCTTTTTAAACCTCAGAAATCTGGCCTCTCTCAACACGGAATTGAAAATCCAAACCATAGGATCCATTGGAAAAAGTCTAAACTTCTACATAGATCTTTATTTAAACACGAACGTTTATACAAAGAAAGTTCTGAAGCCCTACTACACAGACCAAACTTAAACGGCAACGACGTTCTTACTATTCCTAAAGTATGGGAAATTATCATACAAAATTGTGTTAAATAATTTTTTTTTGTACTACTTTAGCGCGTTATGCATGTTTCATGAGATTCTATTGTAATCATGCGCACTAACTGTATGTTATTCCTATTATTGTTTAAATACTGTACTGATGATGTCCTAAGATACTTAGGATGAAATATTTACAATTAAATAATTTTCACTGTGGTTAATACATGTGTTTCTTTAAATTATTATCTATTCTTCAGATAGACATGGTATGCAAAATTTATACTATTCGTTTTCTTCTTCTTGCTTCCTTGACCTCTCTGAGGTAATCCGCTCTGAGCTTTTTCAACAATGGTTTTCCCACCATCTGATGCTCTGTTTATAAAGGCTCGACGTACAGGTACCCCTTCCAATACATCTCATATCATATGCTGACCGGCTTTAAGGCTTGACAACAGACAAATTCAGCTGCAGGTTTTAAAAGTTGACTTAAAGGGAGAAGGCACTTCTGAAAATACTACCTAATCCATGCACACGCTGTATTGGGGACCCCGTAAATACTTCAACCCCCACCTACTTGCAGTGTGAAATATCTGAGGTAATCAGTTTCACTTTTCGGAAGTGTAATTTAACTATTCTCTTGACGCTGCGAAAGAGAAACAATTCGCCACTGTCAGAACGAATTTCAATGCTGATAGACTGAAATGTTTGTTTTCGTAACGGATAATAATCAGGGTGAGCTAAAACGAAGGAACACTTGGTGCTGCACTGAACAACTCTTAACAATGGTGCCCATGTATCACCAACTATCTGTTCTTGCATTAAATCAGAATAAACAAAACATGCGGCTACACCCCTCTTTATATCAACTGAATATTTCCCAGTGATTATGCCTTTCAATTTAATACCAATCTGATTATAACCCAGTAGAAGGCCCAATCTCGTGGCCTCCTTAGGAAAAACAGGTTGTAATCTTTCGGAACTGTCAGAGAATTGTGTTGTTTGGGTTCTTTTTTCCAATAATCACAGAACTCACATCAAGCACTGCTTGAAGAAGTTCAGAGGGTGAATTGTAACTGCCATGGGGAATCTTGTACACTTTGATGTTGTTGTCGACAGTGTTGACTCCTCCTCCTCCTCCAACTCCACGTATCGTATGAAACTCATCGTAACCGGAATCGATGTTATTATATTCTCCAGGAAGATAAATTTCGGCAAGAGAACCTTCCCATTTACCTTTAAGTCTGACCTCGTGTGGTAATTCCATTTGAAATTTCGTTTGCATGTTAGTAGGACACATTTTCATGCTGGAGTTACTGGGAAGGGTTAAGTAAAACATCTTCGCTACGAACCCAAGAATTATACGATGAGGGAGAACCCAGCTACTTAACAAAACACTGAAGCTTTCCTTTCTGTTTGCGGTGTTTAAGTACTTGTTCGATTAGATACACGTCTTCCGGAAAGTTCATTGGGTAAATCAGCCTTTTGTAGTTGAGGTTCATAGAAAGTTCCCTCCACTTTCTCTCCGTCCCGACTGCAAACTCTATATACTACAGTTTTTCTATTAATAACCTGAACGATAGTGAACAAGTCTCGTGTCCAGTTACCCCCAAACCCTTTTCTGAATTTGTGGTTTTCATTACTTAAAACCGCACGATCGCCTACATGAAAGTTTCGTTTGGTAGTCTCTTCTTGTGTTCCGTACAAATATTTCCAGACACTATCCTCGTTGAGAAGGTTAACTTCTCAAGGAGCCATACCGATAGTCCGATGTGGTGTGAGGTTATAAGTATGTACGAGGGCAGGCAAAACTTTCGTATGACTTTTACTTTTAGTATACGTCATCCATTTGTAGAGTTTGTTTTCAATGTTCTGATAAGTCTTTCTGCAATGGGCGCTTTCATTTCACTCCTGGTCGTGTAGAAATGAATATTATGGCTCTTAAACAATGCACGAACTTTCATGTTGCAAAACTCTTTTCCTTGATCAGTGTTTATGTAACATGGCACTTCCTCTATAAAAACAGACTCGAAAGCATTAACAACATCGTCTGCTGATTTCTTCTTCAGTGTTCGAACCCACGCAAATCGGGAAAAACGATCAATGCATACAAGAAGGAAACACACAGCCCCCAGTATCTTTTGCATGGAATGACATATCTGCCAAATCATATTGAAAAGTGTGTAAAAGTGTCGTGACTTTCATTTGATTGCGTTTAAACTTTCTTCTAATGGATTTATGTCTCATAAGGAGGCTGTGTTGCTAACCAACTTTTCCCGGTTTCATGTTGCAAATTTGTATGTTTCTGTAAAGCTTTGATACTTACAAAACTAACTATTGTATTAGGATTATAGCAATATGCTAAATTTTCCTTCACTGACAATAACATTTTTTTTTCCTTTGCAGGTGAAAATGAAGAACCAGAAACAACTCCTCAGCTGTATATATTTATACTACTGTTATTTTTGTTAATGATTTGCGAACTTTGCATGCTAATATGGGAAGCAGTATCAATATCATCCAATCGCACATGTCTCATCAGAGAAATGTTACGACAAGAAAAATATCATAGGCAGTGGTGTTGTCTGTAAATTCCTATTTCTTCATGTTACATTCAAAAAGATAACATTGTAAATAATATCTGTGAAATAAAATGTGTAAACTTAAATGAACAAATGGTGTCGTTGATGTGTTATGCATATTTAAGTAAGTTCACTTTTGAAATCACATTGAATTCACACGCAGTTTATTTATTTATGTATTAAACTTCAAGATCGTAAATTTTAGACAAATCAAAATATTCGGATGAGTTATGAATAAAATATGAATTAGAAATAGAATATGAACAAAATATGGATGAGTTATGAAAAAAAAAAGGTGTTTGGTTGAGGAGGATACCAGCGTATAAATAATTATTCAGAAAAGGTCTAAACGCTACCGCCATCTCAACTATACTCTAAGAATTCCCATCGTCTTTAACAGGAAAGAAATACCCCAAACTATATTTAAAAATTAGTACCGCCATCTATTTACAACCAAAGACAATGAACGATGTGTGTCACTCTGGTAAATTCCAAGATATCTCATCTTTAAAAATCGCCCACAGTTCCATAGCCAATCTAAAATACCACGTGATGTCAATGAGACATATGTTCCCCAGAAATTTTCAAATACATAACGTCACAATTCCTTATCTCTAAACATCACAATTCCTTATCTCTAAACATCACAATTCCTTATCTCTAAACATCACCCACAATGCCTACGCGTACCTCACACATCACATGATGTCATTGAGAGATTTGTGCCCCCCCCCCGAGGGAAATTCCAAATATTTCAAACTCTATCTTATCACCATCCATCGTCCATAATGCCATATGTAAACCGTTTATTTATCTACATCTCACAACATCACACACATCCATGACCCTGACGTTGCTTCCCCATTCACCCTACCCCTATTTTGTTCAAAGAGTAAATAATGTCACTTATTTACAACTAACAAATGAAGTCACTTGTCTACACCTCATAACAACACATATATCCTGGACACTGACGTCGCTTCCCCATTCACTCTACCCCTATTTGGTTTAAACTGCCCACCAAACACGATACGAGTCCTTATCTCTAACCATCACCCACAATTCCGTATGTGAACCAAAACATAACATCTGACGTCACTGACACATATGCCCCAGGGAAATTCCAAACGTTCCAAACTCATGACGTCAACAAACACACAACAACATCATCATCTGAACAACCAATGACGTCACGATTCCTAAACTTATCATGATCTTGATCTTATTAAAAGTGCCCGGACTACTACTCACAGTAATTGAGATCTTCATTAGATCTGATTAGAGCCTGTGTAGCTCAGCGGATGTGGCGTTTGCACGCGCTTGGCCGCACGAAGGAAGACTTGGTTTCGAGTCTAGTCGGCGACTAGAGGAAATTTTTCTAAGCCTTTTTTCAACCGGTTCCCGAGTTAGTCGATCTCTGGCACGGGCAAGCAGGTTTTTCCTCCCGGAAACTCGGGTTTTTCGTCCTGTAAACTCAAGAAAATCGATCGTAGAACCCACATTATTTCAGACATTAAATATAATGTGTTAGGGTTAGGAACCACGAGATGACGGCACATTTGAGCCGTCTCTCTTCACTGCGTACTGCTTAATTAGTGATAGCCTTGGGCCATCTGTCTCTGATTGGGTACCAGTGGAGATTGAACTGCCCACTCAGTCTCCAAAAGTTAGATAGGGCTAAATGGCTTCGCCTACTCCCGTATACGGGAATAAAATGGCGTTAGCTGATTTTTTTTTTTTATGAAAATCTGAGAAAATCTTATACAATAAGTGTTTCTGATTAATCCAAGAGATGAAAAAAATGGAAAACGATGAATTGTGACGATCATTCTATTGTTAGTAGAGAGTGAATACAAAAAACAAATAGGAGTTTTCCAGCCAGCATTGAAAATATAACATCCAAGACAATGCAAACGAATCAGCAGATTGAAAAACTTGCATGGGGAAATATTTGGTCTCCGTGAACCAAACTAAAAGAAATATCATACTTGAGGGAAATTTTGCGAAACTGTTTTTTTAAGAATCTAGAAAGCAAAGTACATGAAGGTCATGCAGAAGGAGACATTGAAAAAATTACAGATTGCTGTGTAACAAGAATATCAGATAATATTCATTTTTGTGATGCACTTGATATAAAAAGTATTTTCATTTTCACATAAAGTAATTTTATGCACCTGGCAAAAGATGTTATGTGCTTGCTATTAATGACTTTAACAGTCAACTAAAGAAAACGCTCAAAAACTGAATTATAGTAATGAAATGACTTTTTATTAAATCTTTTTTGTTTATCATTGCTTTGCTAGTATTTGTATCAAAATATCACACTACTAGAAAAGATATTCCAGAAGGTCAACCTGGTATATATAAATTAGATTTAGATTTCCTTGTGATCAATGAATCAGCGTTATCACTGTATTGGCAATAGTTCTATACGAACGTATCTCTTCATTTGAAAGCAGCAGTGGAGATGAAGATATAATCCAGTAGACGAAGTTATCCTCTATTTGCCAAAATTAGAAATATATTAAGATAATATTAAAGATCCTCAAAATCACGTATTTCTTGACGAATAAAGATTATTTCCTCACCACAAATATGCTTCACAATTTTGGTGGAGTGAAGAAGCATTTTCGAAAATTACTATTTCCAGATCATCGGGCCTTTGAAGAAGAACGTTTGCATGTTGTACTTAATATAAGAAAAAAGAATCTAAAGCCAATGGAAACAGCACCGGTAGCTTATGTATTAGAAGTCATTAAGGAGCTCATTCCCAAAGAACCAATAACAGTTATACACACTCGAGGAGCCATTTGAAATTACTGGCTTATGTGCTATTAGCATTTCTAAAAAGATGTTCAAAGAACATCATTGAAATTTACTTCAGATTAAAGAGCTTTTATAACTTAAGAGATATATTACAGCAGGTGAAATTTTATTCGAGCTTTCGTATATTTTGCCGTGAAAGGAATACGATATATTACGAACTAAATAATGGAACAATACCATGCTGGTTTTCTTGTGTGCCGAGTCTGATATTATACTATATTTTTTTATCCTTCCCTGATGTTCGATAATGAAAGAAAAATAGTATACCATACTTATGCCACCAAAACACTTATGCGCACCTTTGGATGAATTTTTACCATGTTACTAGTGAAAACTATTATGAAATTTATAGAGAAAATTATTTTTGTCATTTATTCAACAAGCATCCAAAGGGTTGTTTTTCTGAATCTTGTTCTTTCATAAGAATTAGACAAAGAAGATTAGATAATGGAAGCTACCAAAAACGCATGGGAATTTTGTATTGCACTCTAAAATTATATGTGTTTTATAAATGGGTTTTAAAGCCCTTTTATGATCCTGGAAAAAGAGGTTACTAGCTTGCGTTTCAAGATTTTAACATTCAACTACAAAAACGCATGAAATTGTGAATAAATTTGCTTTGTTTTTCAGTAGTTTATTATTATTTATTTCAGTATATTACACGTTTGCAAATTTTGCTATCCAAAATTTAGTTTATATATATATATCTATATATATGTGAAGGTCATGTGAACTTCATTTCCTGAAAAAAAACGCAGGCTTCACATTTTTTGGAAATTAATATAAAACACAGCATATAAAAGAGACAGCTTCAGTTAGTAGAATCAGAGTTTGGCAAGAAGAGGGAAATTATCTGATACTTATTCACATGACAAAATAAAAAATGATCCCATAAATGTCGGTCATGATTCTCTATCAAATATCAAACTCGTCAAATGGAGTACCAAATTATATTTCGTGACCTTGAACTCCTCCCATCGGAGTCGTTTTTCGAAATGTTTCGAGATATGCTTATGAGATCATTCATTGTTTATCGAGTTTAGGAACTTTTTGTCATGTTCGGTTGGGCATTAGTGCACCCAATTTACAGAGCAACATAAATTTGCCTTGTGAGCAACACAAATGGCAAATTTATGTTGCTCACAATCAGTGTGCAACATAAATTTGCCATTTATGTTGCTCACTGAATTAACTATACAAAGGATAATTCATGCCTTATATGCTGTTGCCCAATTGAAACGTGAGTTCCTTTTGGCCAATGATCTTTCTATTGATACTGTTTATATATATTAATTAATTATTATAAACTTATTAATATTACAGACCAAATGTAAATAAACAGATCTGTCTTTTATTTTGCAGTTCTCATTATGACCTTGTGCATACTGCCCCAACTCTGTTTGGGATATCTATTATTGCCCCAGTTGTTTAAAAATATTCAAAAACGCAATCGAATTGCAAATGCATCGATGTTTGTACATATGCATCCCCTGTCACACAAACCAGTCATAGTGTGCAGAACCTGCTTTTGTGTGAGTCATGCAATAGAATTTTCTATGGCACTGAATGTCTGAATTTGCATATACAAAATAATATTTGTCCAAAAATCCATTGTTGTGGGCAATGTCTGGATACTTTCTTTACAGATAAATGCCACGTTTTTCCACCTGAAAATTACCCATGCCACTGCAAAATAGTTCACCCTCAATATCAATGTTTTGTTTCAAAAATCAGAGACTTCAAACAAGCAGGTTTCTATTATCTATTTTGAGATAGAAACTATTGATAAAAATCATTGTCATGTTTCAGTATTATGTGTAGCTGATTTTGGTAGTCACAAATTCACGTTCTGTTGTGAAAACTGTGTGGGTCAGTTCCTTCCTAGATATGTTGTTTTCTGTCAAGAATATCATGAAACAGGATCAAAATGGTAGGATCCTTCAGACTGTCAAACCAAAATACGAAAATGTCAGTGTGACTGCACACAATTTTCGTGGTTTTGACAGGTACTTTATTTTGGAATATCTTTTTGTAAAAAATTTCCAGCTCCATGTAATGTTTGATAGAGAGAAGGTCCTTGCTATCTATTATGACCCTTTAAATATCATATTTCTTCATAGTTTCTCATACATTAGTGTCCCTCTAAGGAAATTACCAGCTATGTTCGATCTCCCAGAAGTTCGTAAGGGTTTCTTTCCTCATAAGTTCCGCACATCCGATTCGCTGGATTATCATGATGTCATCTTTGTAAAATCATATTTCTAGCCAGAATTGATGAACAAAGAAACTCGTACAGAGTTCGAGAATTGTTGTGAAAATCGGCTAGACACTGAATACTGTTTAAAAGCAGAACAGTTGGCTTATACGAAAGATGATGTGCATGTTTTGCATGACAGATGCAACACTTTTTGAACTCTCTTCATGCAATTCACTGACACTGACTCTTCTTCATGACATAACAATTGCAGTAGCATGTTTGAGAGTATTCTCCAGAACTTTTTTAAAACCTAACACTTTGGCCAGACTTCCTGCACGGGGTTATAGGAGGGCACACTTGCAATGTCAAAAGGCTTTGGCTTGGATCAAATGGCAAGAATAATATAACCATACACCATGCATGTTCTCTGATGGAAGTCCACATCGGACCTTATTTTATCGATGGGAGATGTGGAAATATTATATATGAGATCTACGGGTGTTTCCATCATGGTTGTCAAAAATTCTACAGACCAAATACTTTCCAACCATACAGAAAACACAAATATGATTACCCTGTTTTGAGGAAAGGATCGCGAAAACGTTTTTCATAGCAAAGGATTTGATGTAATCTCTATTTAGGAATGTCAACTAAATACAGAAATTTAGAAAAACAGCCATAAAAAATTTTATTGCTGCTCTTAAAATTCCAGATCCCATTTTACCTAATAGTGCTTGTATGGTGGCAGAACCGACTGCTATAAAATGTATCTCAAAATTCAGTCAGAAGGGGAAGTTATTCGCTATTTGCACTCTAATAGCCTCTATCCATGGATAAGGAAATATCAAGTCTTCCCTATAGGACCTCCTGAAGTTATTGTTGATAATTTCGACTATAGTCTGGGGGTATACTTTGGTATTTGGCATGCAAAAGTGGAACCACCTACACGACTCTTTTTACCGGTTTTGCCTATCACAGTGCACGAAAAATTAATCTTTCCCCTATGTGGTATGTGTGCTGAAATGGTCCCATTGTGCTCTCATATGGACCGATTGTTTACTGGTATTTATTGCACTCCAGAATTAGATCTCACCCGTGCTCGTGGTTATAAAGTTTTAGAATTTTATGAGGTGTGGCATTTTTCAAAAAATTTGAAGGTGAAGAAAACTTCTTTGCTCACTACATTGATACCTTTCTGAAGCTGAAACAGGAAGCATCTGAATGGCCTGAAGGCAGGCTCACATTTACAATTACATGCATGAGGCTCAAGCTGAGGGCTTCATTCTCAATGGGGGCCACATTTTAAAACCTTACTCCTCACAAAGAACAATAAAAAAACAGTGTAGTTATAGTTACAAAATAAAATACTTATTTCTAAATATTAAATTCATTATATAAAAACTACAGGCAGTTGAAAAATTTGTGAGGCCTCCAGCTTCCATTTGCAATACATTGTTCTTTCCTTAGAATATAAAACTAACAGGAACTCCTGTATTCCATAAAATTTTTTTATTCCACAAAAATATGACGATTTTTGCTACAATTTTTATTACTTTAAATTCAAAGTTTTTATTTTTTTAGTGAGAATATCTAAACTTTACAGTTGATGAAGTTCCTATTTTTACCTTGATTAGCAAGGTTAATTTGATTACATTTAAATTCTTTTTTTAAAAAAAAATTTATCACTATACTAAATTATTATCATACATTCTAAAATTTTTTGGTAATCAGAATTTGTGTAGCAACTATGATGCTTGTCAATGAAGCTTGTCAAACAAAATCAACGTTCTCAAAATCAGCAATCAACACTGCAATTGAAATCTTTCACAAAAAAGATTTTAATTACATCTTTCTTTAAATTAATTATGATTCAATTACATGGAATATTTAAAAGTGTAAATAATACATATAATTAGAATTACATTAAAAGATTTTAAACTATTTAGAAATTTTAATACTAAATATAAAGCATCGTAGAAGTTGCTTAATTATTTATAATCCATCGATATAAGTTAGTCATTTATTTATATAAAATGACTTAAACATTGCAGAATTTCATAGAACTTAAGTTGGGGCATGGGTTCCATGCTACCAAGTGCATCCCCAGGTTGCAGATAGGGAAATGGCTTCTGGATACAGTAGCTGCGAATAAACAGGGAAACCTGTGAATAAGCAGTCATGGACAATGGGATGGCATCTACCAACAGGAAATGGTGAGATAGACAGTGCCATGATTATCTCTATGAAACGCCACACATTTCCACTGATGGGGATGTGACTTGGCAAGATGTAATCGCCATTAATTAAGTTACTCCATTACTAAGCCCACTGGAAGTAGGGGCAGCAACACTTTAATCCTGATCAGCAGAAGATCACCATAAGTGACAAGGTGTAAAGGATACTGTGGTAGGCAGATAATCATGAAGAATGAGAAATGGCTAGCACTCTGAGCCTCTTTAGAAAGTGGTATCTCGTTGCCTTCCTTGTTGGACAAGAAAGGCAACGAGATACCACCTTGTTCTATTTTTCCTTAATAAGATAGCAGTGTGGATGGACATTGTAAATGATAATAAAGTGCACAATGACTCAATACTTGTGCATGGCAGGGGAAGAAGCAAGGCTTTCCAGGTCGTAAGCCAGTGAAATCCTTGTACATTCATTGGGATGTGGAATGTGAGAACCCACCTACAAATTGGAAAATTTGAAGAGAGAAATGGAGAGATTAAAAAGAGCCATATTGGAAATTAGTGAAATGAGATTGAATGGAACTGGAAACTTTTATACTAGTGATTACAGAATCATTTATTCAGGTGATGAGACAGCAAAAAATGGAGTCACTGTGGTTCTCGATAAGGAATGGGGAAGAAGAGTAATCAAGTCAGTAAAATGTAGTAGCAGATTGATAATGGTAAAACTAGAAGCAAAACCAACAAATATTATAATAATACAAGCTTACATGCCTACTAGTGACCACAGTGATGATGAAGTTGAGAGAGTAAATGTAGATATTGAGAATCTAATCAAACTGACCAAGATGGAAGATAATCTTATTGTCGTGTGGATTGGAATGCAGTCATTGGTGAAGGCAAAGATGGTAAAGAGGTGGGAAAGTATGGACTTGGATGCTGAAATGAAAGAGGAGATAGACTTTTGGAGTTCTGCCACCAATTCAATCTGCTCATTACTAATTCCTGGTATGAGGTACCAAAAAGAAGAAAGTATACTTGGAAAATGCCAGGAGATATAGGAAGTTATCAAATAGATTATATTATGACAAGAAATAGATTTAAAAATCAAGTAAAATCATTTAAAAGTTACCGGGGAGCTGATATTGGCAGTGACCGCAATTTGGTTTTATTGAAATGTAATCTGAAATTTAAAAATCTGTAACAACCAAGGAAAAGGCCCAAATGGAACATAAGTAACCTGAAAACAGAGGAAAACCATAGAAACTATAAACAGCAGACTGATGAAAGCATTAAAACAGGAGAGAGGGAAAAGAAAAACATACAGGAAAAATTGACTCATTTGAAGAATACAATCATGAAGGCTGCCAATGACTGCATAGGATTAAGGAAGAAGCAAATAAAAAAACCATGGATCACTCAGGACATTCTAGATCTAATAGACGAAAGAAGAAAATACAAATCCTCCCTAAAGGAAGAAAGTAAAGACAAATATAAACATATAAAAATATGATAAATAGAAAGTGTAAAGAAGGAAAAGAACAATGGTATACAGAGAATTGTAAAGAAATAGAAGATCTAACAAAGACTGGAAGAATCGATAAAGTTTATAACATTATAAAAGGAATAAGCCAGCAAAACAAGACAAGGAGTACAATTATCAAAAATCAACAGGGGAACATACTTATAAATAAGGAAGAAATTTCGAAAAGATGGAAGGAGTACTTAGAAGATCTATATAATGGAACAGATCGAGGTGCCAAGGCTATAGAAGATGAAACAATACTTGACGTGGAAGAAATTGGTCCAACTATATTAAAAGATCAATTTGAATGGGCACTGAATGAATTGTCAACCAACAAGGCACCAGACACTGATAATATCCCTTCAGAATTAATAAAATACTCAGGACACATAACTAAGTCACACCTTTTCAAGATCATAAAGGATATTTATGAAACGGGGATCACCCCCAAAGATTTTACACAATGCTCTATCATACCCATTCCTAAAGTAAATAATGCAAGCAAGTGTGAAAATCATCAAACAATAAGCTTAATATCACATGCTTCGAAACTACTACTCAAAATTCTACTAAAAAGAATAACAAAGAAGGTTGAAGAATATGTTGGCAATGACCAGTTTGGATTCAGGAAAAAGCAGAGGACAAGAGAAGCAATCCTAGCTCTAAGAACACTTATTGAAAGAGATTGGAGAAGAATCAAAATACTCTGATAGTCTTTCTTGATTTTGGACAAAGCCTTCGATAGTATTTAATGGAATCAAATGATTAACTCCTAAAAACAATAAATGTAGATTGGAGAGATGGAAGGCTCATATTTAATCTTTGCAAGCATCAAGAAGCCCTAATAGAAGCAGCCAGCAATACAACAAAAACTAGAATAGCAAAAATACGTAGAGGTGTAAGACAGGGGTGCTCTCTTTCCCATATTGTTTAATCTGTACATTGAAGATGCAACAAATAAACTGAAAGAACTATTTGAAACAGGAATTACGATAAATGGAATTGATATTAACTGGCTACGGTTTGCAGATGATATAGCATTTATAGCTGATAATGAAAACAAACGGAAAGCCACCCTAACAAAAATGGAGGAAATCTTCACACAGTATAGCCTAAAAATTAATTATAAGAAAACAAAATTATTAATTACAAGTAAAGCAAAGCCTGGAAATAAATAATAATCTAATACAACAGGTATCCTCTTTTAAATATCTTGGAAGTTTTATCACAGAAAATGGAAGAAACCAATCAGATACACGAATAATCCTAGCCAAAAAAGCATTCTATAACAGCAGAAACATTTTTACCAGTAAAGGACTTAGTATCCAGCTCAATAAAAGGCTAGTTAAAACATACATATCGAGCATTGCATTATATGGCTGTGAGGTCTGGACTGTAACAAAACAAGACATGAAAATGTTGGAAGCATTTGAACTTTGGTGTTGGAGAAAGATGATGAAAATTAGTTAGACAGAAAGGAAAAGTAATGAAGAAGTTCTAAATATAGTTCATGAAGAGCGGTCATTAATGAAACACATCAATAAGAGAAGAAAAAGCCTAATTGGACGCCATTTGAGTTATGGGGGACTGATTAAAGAAATAATCGAGGGGACTGTAAAAGGAAAGAGGCCACGAGGTAGACAAAAAGTTTCATATATAAATAATATAATGATGCTAACTGGCGCAAAGCGTTATGAAGAGATAAAAAGAAGGTTACAAGACAGGATGTTGTGAGTGCTGCTATATTTACCAATCTCCAGATTGATGCACCAAAGAAGAAGAAGAAGAAGTTGTACTTCACACTTCTCGGAATGAAAACGAAATATTAGTATCATCAGGGGAGATGAAAGTGAAAATGGAGAACATCAAAATGATGTGGAAAACATAGAAAGAGAGAGGAAGTAAATGAAACAAATCAAGAGGATTCTGAAGAAAATTTTCAATCGGAGTCTGTACTTACCAGCAAGCAAGCTATCTCTTATCCTACCGATACAGCAGTGTGGCCACTTACTATTAATGAACAGTTTATCGACCATATTTTAATAAATATGCCCCAGAATGTTAGTAAAATCGAAAATTTAAAAAAGGAATACACAGAACGCAATATATGTCAGAAATGTAAATATATCATATTTTTACTGTAAAAAGGCGAATGGAACAAAGGAGAAACGAGAGGGGCTAATTTTTTCAGAAACCAGCAAAGAATTTACTGCTTTGTTTGTAAACTGTTTTCTAAATCAAATAATAACTTAATGAAGGGTTTTAATGACTGGGGAAATATAACACGAACCTTATGTGATCACAAGCATTCTACTGAGCATATACGAGCGATGTGCACATATCGCAAAAGAAAATCAAGTTCTGTAAATAGTCGAATTGATCAAACAAATACAATCTGAAGAAAATCATTGGAGAGAGGTTTTAAAAAAGAATAATAGCTACCAGTAAGTTACTGAGTAGACTAGGGCTAGCATTTAGAGGAAATACAAATGATATTTTTTCTGATTCTTGCAGAAATTATTTATCGCGTTTACATTATTTAAGTGAATTTGATGATTTTTTAAAACATCACATGAAAATGTACGCCAACTGTGGTTCTGGCAGATCAAATTATCTTTTTTACCACACTTGTGATGAATTCAGAGCGTTCACAGAGAAATATTAATATCAGAAATTATGGAAGCTGCGTATTTTGCAATAATACTCGATTTAACGCCAGACATTGCCCTTAATGACCAACTAGTTATGATATTTAGGTATGCTGCCGCAAATTCTGACATTGGAGAAACATTTATCGGGGTCATCAGAATTACACAACATAATTCCTTATATTTAGAAGAGGTAGTATTAAAAAAATCAGAAAAATTATCTTTGGATATAAAAATATACAGAGGCCAAAGCTATGATAACGCTGCCGATATGAAAGGTATCTATACAGGTTTACAAGCTAGGCTGAAAAAATGTAGTCTCTCTGCACATTATATACCGTGCTCTAGTCATTCCTTAAATTTAATTGGTAACTATGCCGCGGAATCTTGTCCGGAAGCAGTGCAATATTTTTGTTTTATTCAAAATGTATATAATTACTTTTCATCTTCAACAAGAAGATGGGGTATATGCCTTAAACATTTAGAAAAAAAAAATCTTTAACAGTTAAAAGACTAAGTGAAACGAGTTGGTCCGCAAGAGCTGACGCTATATTGGCTTTGAAACGATGACATAAACAAATTAAAGATGCATTACTTCAACTATCAATTTTTCTTCATGAAAAACCTATTTCTAAATTAGAGAGCTCATCATTGGCTGAACATTTTGACAAACCAGAAACAGCAATTTTAACAGTTCTGTGGTACAAAATTTAAAACGAATAGATGCTACTAGTAAATCTCTACAAGATCCCGAGACGGATTTGTTTTTAGCTAATAATTTGTTACATCTTTAGTTGGTTTTATTTTAGATATAATGAAATAGTTTTGCTTCTGTAAATGAAGAAGCTAATTTATTTTAACGTCATTTGCAATAAGCTAATTTTGGAAATTAATGAAAGAACAAAAATCTATTTCGACATATTAGATATGTTTGACAATTTTTGAAGGAAGATATAGATCAAGACAAGTACAAAACTAGTATTGATAAAATTTTACAAAGTTATGGGACTGATATTGATCCAGAAAAATTTGCTGATGAAGTTAAGCAATTTTTAATAATGATAAAGGAAGAAAATTCTTCAATTAAAATATGTACAAATTTATAAACGATGGGTTAAGGTCTACTTCTCCTAACGTAGAAACAATTCTAAAAATATTTTTCACGATGCCTATTTCAAATGCAAGTGCTGAACGCTCATTTTTAATGTTGAAACTAATATAAAATTATTTAAGAAGCAACTTCCACCAAAATAAAACAAGTTACCTGTCGTTATTATGCATTGAATCAGATGTAATGGACTCGATCAATTATGATGACATTATGGATATATTTGCTAAAACCAAAGCCAGAAAGAAAAACTTTTAGTTATTAATTTTTTATTTCAATTTGAACTGAATTATTTCATACTTTTTTAAATTGCAAATATATGTATACCACTGTTGTGTTGTGTTGTGTTGTGTTGTGTTGTGTTGTGTGTGGGGGGGGGGGGGGGTGGGGGGGGGGGGGGGTGGGGGGGGGGGGGGGTGGGGGGGGGGGGGGGTGGGGGGGGGGGGGGGTGGGGGGGGGGGGGGGTGGGGGGGGGGGGGGGTGGGGGGGGGGGGGGGTGGGGGGGGGGGGGGGTGGGGGGGGGGGGGGGTGGGGGGGGGGGGGGGTGGGGGGGGGGGGGGGTGGGGGGGGGGGGGGGTGGGGGGGGGGGGGGGTGGGGGGGGGGGGGGGTGGGGGGGGGGGGGGGTGGGGGGGGGGGGGGGTGGGGGGGGGGGGGGGTGGGGGGGGGGGGGGGTGGGGGGGGGGGGGGGTGGGGGGGGGGGGGGGTGGGGGGGGGGGGGGGTGGGGGGGGGGGGGGGTGGGGGGGGGGGGGGGTGGGGGGGGGGGGGGGTGGGGGGGGGGGGGGGTGGGGGGGGGGGGGGGTGGGGGGGGGGGGGGGTGGGGGGGGGGGGGGGTGGGGGGGGGGGGGGGTGGGGGGGGGGGGGGGTGAAATGAGTCAGTCATCCTCAAGATAAATGGACATCAGTGCAATTGCCCCAATCTGAAAAGTTCAGAAGTAGGCTCAACGAAAAAGCAAAGGGAAAAGACACAGTTTAACACATATGAAAATTAGGGCAAAACAATTTCACACAATTTACTCATGATTAGAATTATATGTATTGTTTTTTTTAATGTTCGTGTGTTGTAGTGTTTTGTGAATCCAATTAAGTTAAAAAAAACTCATTTCAATTGTCACAATTCCATACTCTAACAACATCCTGAATTCCAAACAGGAAGTAACACATACTCTCAACAAAACGGCGTTTAGACTTCAAATCTGTGATGTCATTTTGGACAGAACCTGAAACGTACAGTAACTATAACGAAAAAAGCGTCAACTGCATTTCAGACCTTGTGTTTGTGTTTTGAGCTGTGAATATATGGTTAAACTAGATTTTCTGGTTATTTACAGAAATATTCTTTCAACTCATGTTTTTTTGTGTGTACGTGTGTTGTGGTGAGGATATAAAATTCAACTATTTTGGAATATCTATCGGCATTTAGAAAAGCCATCCCAGAAATACTGTAAGAAATGGAAATCATCATTAGAATTTCTAGACTATATACAAAAGTTGTTGTAATCCATTTATAAGTCTCCATTTATTTTAATTTTTTTAAATGCTGTTTGGTTTTATTTCTCCACTGTAAACTAAAAAAAATCCAAACATTTTGTAAAAAAAGATAAACTTCATTACTTTTGCTAATTAACGTTAAGATCTTTATGTAGACAAATCAAATTATTTGGATGAGGTTTCTATATGAGAAAAAAAAGATGTCTCTGTGTGTTTGAGAGAGAGCAACATATAATTAGATTATTCAGAAAAGGTATAAACGCTGCCACCATCTGGAATCTACTCTAAGAATTCCATTAGTCTTTAACAGGAGAGAAGGAAAGAAATACCCCAAAATATACAGAAAAATTAGTACAGCCATCTATAGACAACCAAAGACAAAACATGACGACAATGACAAATGTGTGTCTCCCTGGGAAATTTCCAAGATTACCTTATCTCTAAACATCGCCCACAATTCCATAGGCAAACCAAAACACCAATGTCACAGAGACATATGTTCCCCAGAAATTTTCATTCACATAACGTCACGATTCCTTATCTGTAAACTACCCACAATGCTTCGGGCGAAACAAACACACCACATGATGTCCCTGACAGATTTGGAACCCTCGAGCGAAATTCCAAACATTCCAAACTCTATCTTATCACTCTCCATCACCCATAATGCCATACGCGAACCATTTACTCATCTACAGAGACATCGCGAACCCCCATTCACCTACCCCTATTTTGTTCATAGTGTCCCACCAATCACACCACGAATCCTTATCCATTAATAAATCTTCCTTTTTCATTCAAAACAATAACGTCACTTATTAACAAGGAACAATTACGTCACTTATTTACAACTAATAAATTGCATCACTTATCTTCATCTGATAACACATCCACGATGTAATTCCTTATCTTATCTTGATCTTGTTCAAAGTGGACCAACGAATCACGACACGAATCCTTATCCACTAATATATCTTCCTTTCCCCATTCAAAGCAATAATTTCACTTATTTACAGCTAGCAAATGAAGTCACTTATCTTCATCTGATAACAACACACATTCACAACACCGATGTAACTTCCCCATACACCCTACCCCTATTTTGTTCAGAGTGTCCCACCAACCACAACACCAATCCTTATCTCTAATCATTACCCACAATTCCATACGTGAACAAAACAAACAACATGACATCACACACAGAGATGTTCCCCAGAAAAATTCCAGACATTCCTTTTTCATGAATACATGAAAAAAATTGATGTATCATATAAAATAATTTTGTGTATGTTTCAAGGGTCTTATTAGGTAGTAAACAATATAAAACAGGAAAAACAGGACCTCCATCCTTTCTAGCCAAAATAACAAAAATTGGAGAAAAAAAAGTTAATACTCTCATTAGGTCGACCTGTTCTGATCCAGAATCGGCCAATAAAAAATGTTCAAATTATGATGCACTTAATTCCTAATTAAGTATTCTTCAGGAATAATTATTGTTTCCCTGGAACCAGGATTACTTGGGGCTTTTAAATTTTTTAATCTTCTTCTTTGAATATTTCTGCACAGACTGATATGATTTGGAAACATTCCTTCTACCGCAGAAGAAACATTTTGTAGAACTTGAGTCCTGATTCGTGATGGGTTGCTCATTTCGTATCCGCTAATTTTTGGCTGTTGTACTAACTTCTTCCGTTTATTACTCTGGCCGCATTTCCAGAACTGCTACATGTGTATCCCTGTTTTTCAGAAATTAGTGATCCATCACTGGCACTTGTCCTGATTCTACCTTTACGTCCATTGTTTTTATTTTCACATTGCCAAAATTGAATTGAACCTTCCTTATCAATCTTCTCTTTAACATAAAGTTAGTCATTCGAAGCATAGTTTCCCCTGTCTCTGTGACTTAATATTATTGAATTATCCATTTCTGAAGAATAGAAACAAGAAATATAAATATAAAAACTAAAAAAATTCATTATTGATATAATTAAGACATTTTCAGTACTATTTTCCACTTGTTTGGACACAAATAAGAGATTCATCATAATTGTACTTAGTAATTGTTTTCATTTGAGAGATAATCAAGAGTTTGAAATTTATTTAAATTAATTTAGATGTTACGTATACAATTTAGTATACGATTAAGATTATAAATTTTGAATGCATACCTTTTATTTACTTAAAGTTGTTCTTTGCACGTGGTAACTGTAAGGTTGACACAAATATCAGACACGATGTAATAAACGAACAACTAGTGTTACTGTTTAATAGAAGTCAAAATACCTTGCGAATGCATATCGAACAAAATAACCGCACAAATGGTAAATTGCCAAAACCTTACGCCGTGAAGCTTAGAAATTTTTATTTACACAATAAAAATAAATTTAATTATAAGCAAGATTTTTCAAATTTTATGTTTATAACATTCTTTTAACTCATGTTTACCCATGTTTTATGTTTATACCGTAATTCTATGGGAAATTTCAATATAACTTCTATACAATTCGTAATTCTACACAATAAAAAATAAACTTAATTATAAGCGAGATTTATCAAATTTATGTTTATAGCATTCTTTGAAGTCATTTTTACCTTGTAATAGATCAACAGAACAGAATTACATCTTTGATCTTTTATTCCGTCGCCCAGTTGACTGCATCCCGAGGTCTGTGTCTGGAAATAACTACAATTCTAAATGGATGTACATCTACATGATATATAACAAGTGCATACTGAGTATTGGTTATTTCATTATGCACACTTTGTCTCAGAATCTGTTATGTCAGGTTAAGCTAACATTTGTTTAGCTATTTATATTATATATTTTCATTTATATCCTATATCAAAATTTGTGGGATCATTTAAGAAAGAGATGGTTAAAAAGAGTGGTCCGAAAATAATTTAAAAATGAAAAAGGTATAATTGCACAATATTAAAAATATATTAAATTATTCATTATAACAAAAAGTATATGAAATTCAAACAATTTTTTTAAAATTTATTAATTCATGTTATAGTTATATGCAATACCACGTAAATATTCTATTATATTTCCCTATCATAATTAATAACTTTTTCAAAATTCTTTGATCAGCTTCATCGTAACATCTACGTTTGTGCTGATGTTGATAACCTGCTACTGCTCTTTCATAATCGACATCATATGTTTTTTGATTTTTTTTGTAGTCCATTTATTAAACTTGGATGACTTGTGCTGCTGCCAAAGTTCAATTGCAGTTTTCGATGACAGGCTCCGCAAAATTATTTGTCCTATTGCTTGAGGGAAAAATCGGTGGATCCCTGGTTCCATTATTCCATAGACGACCTATTTAAACCCATTCTGAAATTGGTATAAATTCATTGGATAAATGATTCTCAACAAAACCAGGGATCCACCGATTTTTCCCTCAAGCAATAGGACAAATAATTTTGCGGAGCCTGTCATCGAAAACTGCAATTCAACTTTGGCAGCAGCGCAAGTCATCCAAGTTTAATAAATTGACTACAAAAAAATTAAAAAAAACATATGATGTCGATTTTGAAAGAGCAGTAGCAGGTTATCAACATCAGCACAAACGTTGATGTGACGATGAAGCTGATGAAAGAATTTTGAAAAAGTTATTAATAAAATAACGAAATAGTGTAAATAATATCTTGTTCTGGAACGAAAGCAACTGAGTGATAATTTTTGAATTTAAAGCATATTGCACATTAGAATTATATTTGGTTAAAAGACTGCATGAAGCTGAATGCTTACAATGATTTTGTACAAGATGAAAAACTTACCATTTATGGTAGCTTGTGGAAATACTATATAACACTTGATGAATCACAATTTCAAAATCAACATTTATAATTTTGGGATTTAGTAATGGCCACATTTCATGTATCAAATAAAATATGTTTGTGTATGTTTCAAGAGTCTTATTAGGTAGTAAACAATATAAAAACAGGACCTTTCCTTTCTAGCAAAAATAAAAAAAATTGAGCAAAAAGAGGAGGAGAAAATAACAATATGCCATTAATAAATAATTCATTCATACTGTGGCTCCACACTGTATGGCTCTTATGACCAAAAATTATTATTCTCATTCGGTCGACCTGTTCTGATCCAGAATCAGCCAATAAAAAACGTTCACATTGTGATGGAATGAATTCTTAATTTAAGTATTCTTCAGGAATAATTATTGTTTCCCTAGAATCGGCATTAATTGGGCTTTTAAATTTTTTATTCTTCTTTGAATATTTATGCACAGTGGTTCTTAACCTGAGGTGCACACACCCCAGGTTAAGAACCACTACTGTAAAAGAATGCTGGTGGTGCAGGTGCATTAGCTGGGGCATATATGTTTAGGAACCTGGTGATACAGCCCTGATATTTCAAGTCCATACTAATAATACTTTTATCTCTGCATCCCTTTGGATGTTGTGAAATGCTCCTAGGAAGGGGCTAACATAATTACGCCAACTCTAGCAGTGAAGGGTGATTGCCTGAGGATCCAGTATGATGCCAAAGGATACTTTTGGCTAAGTTCCTCTGTGCCTCGGTAGTGATAGCAGTGTGTTTCTTGCTGGAACAAGAACCTGATGTTATATGCTAGCATCAATTTCTATACTGCCTTCTGTTTCGGAAACCTCTGATGTTAAGAGAGGCAATGGAAAAGGTTGGTGGCGCCAGTGGTTCTTTATACCCAGTGAAAGTCCTTGCTTCTAAGTTCTTTAACGAATCTGAGTAAGGACTCTATTCGTAGGAGGGGTAGTGGAATATCTGGTTCCCCCAGGCTTGCCTCAAGTTTGGAACACAAGTTTGCCAGACTCCGAACTGGTGTCTGCTGGTCTTTATCTTGATGCTAATTACTTTATCTTCAGAGGTCGTATATGAGTATTTGTTGAATTTTGACCGTGTGTATCTCTTTAACTTTGAGGTTGTCTTTTCTTGAAGAGGCTGAGAATCCAGGTACATTTCCAATTCTGATACGTTTCATTGACTTTCTTATCCTAGAATTTGTTTCTTCTCTTGCTTCCTCTTTACATTTTATTGCCTTTGATTGTTTTGTCAGTAACACGTGGTGTTTCATCCTCTTCAAGTTGCATATCTCCTGCTGGGAAGGGATCATTATTTACAGATTTTACCACCTGCTTTTGTTGCCTGTAAGATGACAGTTTCTGTATAAGTTGTTGGTTCAGACGGTATTTTTCGAGTAGCCATGGCCTCAACTTCAATTGTCTGTTTTGGTGGTGTTTCACAAAGGTAGTTTCCAGCTTAGTGTCTTCAGCAGCACTGGCAATTGCCATTAATGTTCTTGGAGTGGAAGCAGCTACATTGGTGTTGGTCATAGCTACATTCTTTATCTTTCTGAGGTGTGGCTCTGAAAATATCTGATGGTCAGGTTTACTACTCTTTTGGTAGTGGTATGGCACTGGCTTGAAATGTTCCCGTTGCTAACATAATTGACACACTTCGCTCGGGGGCAGTATGCCAAGATTTTCGACTGAGGCCCATCATAGGTATTGTTGCAGCATTACTGGGTAGGTTACCATTACTCGTGCCTTGCAGATGTTACTAAGTTACGCAAAGATAATCTACATATCCAACATTAAGCTATCCTCCCTGAGAGCCAAGTGGAATCTTCTTCAGAAATACTATGCTTGATGTTACTCACTTTTTGACAAAAGTCAATTTCCGTAATATAAAGTGAAAATGTTTTTCACTTTTCTATTAGTTGTGAAGAAACAGAGATTTTCAACAAAAATGTATGACATTGATAATCATTTACTATTTTTGGAAACTGAATTACCAGCTATTCGTATCGTGGGAAAAATTATCGCTAATCATTTAAATTCATCAATGGTAAAATTAGACTTTCAAGAGTTTATCCAATTCGATAAAAATTCCTTATTTTGGGACATTTGCGAATTTTACAAAAACTTTGTGTATATTTGGTAACAAAAGAATACATAGAATGTTTAGGGAGGCATGGTGCCATTTCCAAACTGACACAATATCAAATGTATTGAGTTACCATGGTAAGCATAGGACTTATATTACCTGTGCTTACCATGGTAGCTGATTTAAAAACTCTTTTGTGTGACCAGCTATTTTGATGTAATGTATGTAACTAAGAAACAGTGAGTAGCGAAAATTTTAGTCATTGAACTCTTTGGAAAATGTTAAGAGTGTAAACTAAATATTGTGAAATATTTTTTAGTAATTACATGTTTCGAATTTTTCTCAGTGAATATACTTGTAAATTTATTCGAAATCAGAAGAATGATTTACCTCAAGGAAGCGTATTGGCTCCGATGCTCTATAATATTTATACTAACGCTCAGCCAACCCATCCAAAAGTGAGGAGGTTTATCTATGCCGACAACACAGTTATATGCAGTCAAGCAAAGAGTTTTGAAGAAGTTGACAGAAGCCTTAGAAATACTCTCCAATTACTATGAAAACAATTTTCTGAAGCCTAATCCAAACAAGACTCAGGTATGCGCTTTTCATCTGTGCAACAGGGAAGCAAAATGCCAGTTAAACATTGTCTGGAGAGGAAAACGCCTCGAATACTGCAGCAATCCCAAATATCTTGGAGTTAAACTGGATCGTACCTTGTCGTATAAGGTAGAGTGCCAGGAACTAAAAGAAAAAATCTATGCAAGAATTAACATCATAAGAAAAATGATGGCATGACGTGGGAAGCTCAACCAGAGGTACTTTGCTTGACGGCTTTGGCATTGTGTTTTGCTGCAGGGGAGTATGCTGCCACAGTGTGGGTGGCATCTTCCCATATGAAACACGTGGATGTGGCTTTAAATGATACCATTAAGATCATAACCAGATGCCTAAGACCAGCCCCAGTCAACAAGCTGTATCCCTTAGCAGGCATAGCACCACCAGGCATAAGACGTCAAGTGGCCGGTGAGATGGAGAAAAAAAGGCAGATGGCGGATGAAAGACATCCAATGTACAGCCATATCATCATGGCTTCTTGACTCAAATCGAGGCATAGTTTTATGCAAAGAACTAAACCATTGATCCATAAACCTGAGGAGCGATGCCTTGTTCTATGGAGGGAATCGGTTTAACTTCAAGAAGCCCCCATAATTAAGCAAGAGTTAACCAAGGGATATCATCTACCCTGTGGCACCTGGAGGACTCTGAACCATCTTAGAGTGGGAGCGTCCAAAGCAGAAGTAACTTGATGAAATGGGGTTATACAGATGATGATAGCTGTGACTGTGGAGATGCCCAAACTGACGAACAGATCTAATCGATGTGTGCTCCACGGATGACATTCTGATGGTCAATGACAAGGCGATACAAGCTGCTGTTTTTTGAATGGAGAGGATATGATTGGTGTTCCAGACTCGGAAAGTAAAGTATTATTTATTTGTATTGGAAAGACATTCGCATTGTGCCGGATGTAACAAAAAAAAAAAACACTTCCACTGTTCAGGAATCTCAGAGAGCACACGGAAAGCAAAAGGAGCCAAGAAACGGAACGAATGGAGATGTCAACAGTGCCATGAGAAAACGAAGAACAAAGACCAGACACCAAAGAAAAGTAATGACGCACATCAAGGTAAGCCGCTTCCAGATCCTAAAATTACAGATAACTTTGATTCATTTAAACTCATGGAGAAAGACTTATTAAATACACACATGGAACAAATTAACAAAAAATTCGAGGAGTATGAACATTACATACAGTTCAATAACGAGACCTCTGAAGAAATGTTGGGAACCATGCAAGAAATAGACGAAATTAACGGTAGCGATAGAAACGCAAGAAATACTCCAACGCAAAAATCAAGAATTGCGGAAATAAATAAACACACTCAAGTGTCAAATGGAACACATGCTACAAAAAGAAAGAAAAAAAGAACTTCAAATTGAGGGAATTACGAAACAAAATACAGAAGACTTAAGCAGCATAATGCTTCTGATCGGCAGCAAAATTGGAATTGAAATCGCAACCACAGATATCACCTATATCAACCGAGGCTCACAAAAAAATAAAGAAACCGCCACCAATCATCGCTAGTTTTACCAACAGAAATCTGAGAGACTTCATTCTTACAGCAAGCAAGAAAACAAGGCCGACAAGAACGATCCTAACTGATAAGAAACTCCCAACACCAATCTATATAACGGAACACTGGACTCCATACTTCAAAAATCTTCTATACCAAGCAAGGAAGACAAAAACAGAGAAAAACCACAAGTTCCTGTTGACAAAGAATTCCCAGATATTTTTGAGAAAGAATGAAAACACTGGAGTATACATAATTACAAGTGAATGCAACTTACACAGCCTACCAATATAAAACACTAACTTTTCACATCCTTAAGAATAAGATTAGAACTCATTTAAAAACTATATAATGGAGATCCCAAACATAGGCGAATATATCCAGTCAGACAACATAAACTTCAAGGTCTTTCACTCTTTGAAGAAATGGTCAGACAACATTTTCGCCAACACCAACTTCACTATCATACACACAAACATAAGTATAAAAAAACACTGGCTTACATTGATAACACAGCTCAATAATACCATGATAAACATATATGTGCTAATGCTGACCAAAGTTGCAATAAACGACTCAGAAATTTAGGCATACAACATAAATAATTATCAAACCTACAATTTATGTAGACCAAACAAAAGAGGAGGTAGCATTGTGGCATTTATCAAAGAAAAATACAATGTGACAGAAAAACAAACTCACTTCGAACATGCGGAAACACTAATTTTCGAAATCACAAATAGCCACAATAGTATCAAATACACAGTAAACACAATATACAGATCCCCAGATAATAATCCACTCAGTGTTCTTAACGAGTTAGAAACATGGCTAAGCGGCATCAAACTGCATACAACACACAGGCTCATCCTAATAGGAGACATTAACATAAATACTCTTGACCATGCTTCCTCAACCACTAACACATATCTTGATATACTAAGTCAGTACAACATAAACCCTACCATTAACTCCCCAACAAGAGAAGAAATACTCAATGACTCACTAACACAATCATGCATTGATCATATCAACATACGGGCTCCCATCCATACATATACATCATCAGTAATTAACTTAAAAATTGCTGATCACTACTTTGTCTCAACTTCGTTTTATAACGTTTCCTACCCCACTCCCCTCCCACCTCCAAAAAAGTAGACAAAACTCGATCGTACTAAAGAGCATTGTCGATAACCAAGTAAAAAATACAGACTGGAATTCTCTACTTAAAATAAACGATCCTGTAACATTATACGAGAATTTTCAAATAAAGTTCACAGAAATATACAAAAAAAAGCAACAAAACCTACACAAAAGAGGCGACAAACACACAACAATCCATGGATAAATGAGGACATACTAAATACTATTACTGTAAAAGAAAATCTATGGAAAAAACTTAAAAAGTCACCCAGTAACACATATTTACAAATCTTATACAAAAACACAAGAAATAAACTAACAACAAAAATTCGTAGGGCAAAAAGACGCTACTACTTCCAAACATTCACAAATATAACGACAACAGTAAGCAAAAATGGGCTACACTCAATGAATTAGTAACCTGCGAAAATAAAACTTCAGCACAAGATTTTATTGCAAAAAGCTTCAGTCACAACATAAACCAAGAGGAACTGGCAGACTCATTCAGCTATGCTTTCACAAACAACATCACACAACTCAAAAAAGACAAACTACCAATGATCAACAAAAAACCACCGACACAAAGTCAACAACAAACGATGTACTTTCCACCCATAACAAAACAGGAACTGAAAGAAGCAATCCTGCAATTAAAACCAAAGACCACTCCAGGAATAGACAAAATAAGACTCGCAGACATTATAACACACTTTGGACAAATAAATCCAATACCTTTGAAACTTGTGACCATAATATTCGACACAGGCATTATTCCACAACAACTAAAAACTGCAGTAATTACGCCAATATACAAACACGGCAAAAGAAACGATACTCAGAACTACAGACCAGTAGCTACACTACCAGTCATCTCAAAAATTCTAGAAAAAAGAACACACACCAGACTACAGAACTATTTACAGAAGTACATCATCTCACAAAACCAATACGGCTTTCAGAAAACAAAAAGCACCATTACTTTATCAGAAGACATCGCCGACACAAGAAACAAAGCTCTTGACAAAAACAAGTATGCTGTCCTTATAGTGCTGGACCTAACCAAAGCATTTGACACACTTGAACATGACATACTACTCACCAAACTATACTCAATAGGTATAAGGAGAACACTGCATACGTGGTTCAAGAACTACCTCTCAAACAGAACAAAAGTAACAAAAATAGGTACATGTCACAGTCGTAATATACAAGTAAAACACGCTGTACCTCAAGGTGCCATATTATCACCCACTCTGTTCAACATATACATTAACGATGTTCATAACTTATCCATAAGAAGTCAAATATTTCAATACGCAGATGACACTGCACTACTAGCAATCCGCACAGACATTAACACTTCTCTCTCTGCAAAGCACCACAAGACCTAAATGAAATCGCAACATACTTCCACCAAAACGCAATTCAAATCAACGGCACCAAAACACAGATGTTGATAATACACAACCCAAGAATCATATATCCGGCATCACTATCGATACACTGTCACACATACCGCTGCATTAACAACAAAAATACCTGCCAATGTTCCGAAATCAAACCTGTAACACATGCAAAATACCTCGATCTCTATATATATTCCCACTTTAAGTGGACAAAACATATAGAATACCTACACACCAAACTACGGATCATCGCAGCAAAACTCATCCAAGTTAAAGACATTATTCAACCCAACATAAAACAACTCCTATATCACGTTATCTGCGAATCCCTCTCAGATACGGAATAACAGTCTGCGCAAATACATTAAACAGCCACCTAACAAAATTAGAAACACTACACAGGAAATTCGTGTCAACAGTGATCTGGACACCTTATACGCAATAACCAATATCCGATAAGCACATGGCAATACACAGAATTCTGAGCATTAAAAACCTGAAACACTACATGACATTAACAAGGAATTACTTCAACATCACCTATCGAAACAACATAGGCACATATCGTATAACACGACCTACAACAACCCTCTACATCCCCACTCACTTAAATAACTCATACGGTTCTTTTATGAGATCACATCAGATACCCATGCAACTCAACAAACTACCAAGAAAGTTAAAACACGTAGATAACTACAGAACATTAAAAATCGAACTCTGGAAAATATACCAACAATGTTAAGAAACCATTAACACTAATATACACATCACAAATCACTAGCATCCAATGCCTATATGCCAAACATAAACAGTAGCAACAGCACAAATAGTGAAGCCAAAATCCCACTCTCTTCATAAAAGCTAACCCAAGCTTCGAAGTAGGTGGGAATTAACTTGCCTCACTCATCTACAAGTAATCCTTATAAGCAAATACAGAAATTTGTATGTTTAGTCACTCTTTCTGAAACTTTAACAAAAATAAAATGAAAATGAAAAATAACAAATTATACAAAAAATTCTGTATAATCTTCATTGTTAATATTAGAAGAACATGTGTTGTAAATACATAATATAAAGGCAAAAAAGTATTATTAAAACATTTTAATTGAAATCCAATGTAGGAATTGCAGCACTTAGTGCCGAACTCCCAAATTATAAGGTACAATGTCACACAAGATGTTTATTGCATGTATAAATATTTTAGCAATCAATAAAAAATATTATTATTATTAATAAAAAGAATATCTAATATAATAATTTTGTTAAAATATAAATATCCCTACTGTGAAATAAATGTCGAGCTGAGAGGACAACAGTCAATTGGGACTAACGGAAATGAGTTCTACATAATACGGCTATGTAAAAACCATACTTCAACTTGTTTTGAAATGTCACATGGAGAAAACTCATGTGAATTATACGTAAGCACCAGTAGGAAATCATAAACTATGAAAATCAGCGCAAATATGAACTCAGAATAAGAAAAAAAATACTGTCTTTTTTCACTTTATTTAATTTCTGTATGTTAGCAGTAAATACAATTTGTTAATAATATCACAGTCAAATAAAAAGGTAACATAGACATTAACAAAGTATATATATATTACAGAGCTAATATTCATTTGAAATAAATTCCAGTTTCCCAGCAACACAAAATGTAAACAGACACGCAAGCCATCTACTTGAAAACGAGAAGTGTATAAAATCTTTAATCAGGAATGAATAATTTTAGGATATGTGTCATCACAATCGTGTGAATGCTCATCACTTAGTTCATATGTAAGTGTTTGAGAAACATCCAACCTTGGGAAAATGATACCTTTTGAACAATACCGCAACTCATATATTACAGGATGTGATTAATACAAACAGACTAATATCGGAAATAAATGAAATTAACAGAAAGGCAAGCACTGAATTTACTTTTCTTACACGACGTCGGTAATCAGAGAAGCTCCAGAAGCGGGGGAAAACATGGAAAAATTATACTTATTGAACATCATCTTACAGGATGTGATTAGTTGTATACAAAATGAGTAACTATAATTCCATAGTCTGAAAAGAGAACCGAAAACTAAGACCGGAAATTAATGAGTCATCTCCAAGAAAACAAACAGAACCAAACGGGTGGTAATCTAAACGATGTATCAACTGTATTTTCTGGTTATTTACAGAAATATCTTTCAATACCTATGTTTTGTGTGTTTTTGCGCTGTGAATATATGTTAGCCCCAGCAACCTATAATGAAAAAGTCAACTGCATTTTCCGACTTGTGTTTGTGTTCTGTGCTGTGAATACATGTTAAAATTCAACAATTTGGAATATTCAGAAAACATAGATGTTCCCATTCCAGAAAGAAATGCAAGTTAATTTTTTTTAACTTAAACATAACAATCGATAATTGTAATGTCAATAATCACATCTCATATGTTTTGGTAAGCATAATACTAATATTGAATAGTTTTTTTTTTCATAAGAATAATCATAGGGTACATATTAGAGTATCAACATGAATGCATTAGCGACTTTTCATGTCTAATGTATGTGTGTGTGTTTGAGGGACACCATCATATAATTAAATCATTCAGAAAAGCCTAATCACTACCACCATCACGACTCTATTCTAAGAATTCCCACCCTTTAACAGGAAAGAAATATCCTAAACTGTATTTGAAAATTAGTAAGCCATCTATATACAACCAAAGACAAAACATGATGACAATGATGTATGAGTGTGTCATCCTGGGAAAATTTCAAGATATCTTATCTCAAAAACATTGCCTACAATTCCATAAGCAAACCAAATCACCATGTGATATCACAGAGAGACCTATGTTCCCCAGAAATTTCCAAATACATAACGTCACGATTCTTATCTCTAAAAATCACCCCAATACTCTATGCGAACCCAACACACCTTGTGATGTCCCTGACAGAAGGGGGGCCCCAGCGGAATTCCAAACATTCCAAACTCTATAATAACACACATCCACGTCACGATTCCTTATCTAATCTTGATCTGGTTAAAAGTGTCCCACCAATCACGACACGATTCCTTATCCACTAATACATCTTCCTTTCCATTCAAAACAATAACATCACTTATTTACAACTAACAAATGACATCACTTATCTTCAGCTGATAACAACAAACATTCAGGTCACGATTCCTTATCTTATCTTGATCTGGGTAAAAGTGTCTCAGCAATCACGACATGATTTCTTATCTCTACCATCAGCCATAATTGGGTGATGGTAGAGATAAGGAAATAGTCGATAAGGTTGAGCCAAAAAACAAGAACTGAAGCCATTGACACATATGCCCCCAAGGAAATTTCAAACATTCCAAACTCATGACGTCACACACAATGACATATCAAATGAACAACCAATCACTTCACGATTCCTTATCTTATCTTGATCTGGTTATTAGTACCTACCCTACTACTTATCTGCACTTACAGTCGGTAACAAAATTCAGGAGACCTGCGAACCAAACGACCGCGAACAGGAACATTGTTGATCAAGTACTGGTCGTCATACATGATGCCAGTATGTATTATCTCAAGCATCTCGACACATTTTGATTGGTTCATTTGGACTTCTCGGCTATGCATCCGACATTCACTTTTGGTAAAAATATTGCTACCATTAGCCATGTCATCTTTAACAAATAAGTCGTTTGCCAGTTAACTGCATTTAACATCTCTGCCAAAATCTCAGCTTTTCAATATAAGCCCTATAAGGATACATGTCTGATACCACATTCACTAGCTTGTCTTGGAGGAGAAAATCAATATGCGTGAACAAGTAATGCAGAAAATTTTTCATGACACCAACAGAAGAATCTTCAATAGGTTCACTCTCGTTCTCAGTGATGCGCAGATGAATGCGTAGCTGGGATTTTTCCAAATATCCAGGTATTTTTCAGTTGTACCTGTTATGCAATATTCCACGGGTATGACACGGTCAGTACTCAGTATTGGTTGGAATCATGTTCGAGGTTTAATGGATTGCATACAGCACTCAGAAAGGATTAAAACAGAATTTAATTTGGACAGACAGGTAGATCAGCTACTATCCACCTGGAGAAACATAAGTCATACATCTGCAACCACGACTATGGTCAGTCAGGCCTGGCTGACCATTTATCGGATACAACGCATAGGATCTCATAGAAAAAACCACCATGCTCCACCACAGCAAATTCAAAAGAGAAAGACTATTCTTAGAATCAGCAGCAGCTCTCAAGAAGCAACCAAATCTTAACAAATATGGTTGCATCAAGCTTCCTAAGATTTGAGAAACACTTATCACCAGATGTCCCACTTTACATTCCAGGCCACCCACAACCACCCTTATAGGGTGCTCCACCTAAATAGGAAGAACTTCAGTGTCACCACATGGTTGGGCTTAGTATTGTCTGTTATTTGTTTTTATGTTACATTAGTTTTTTGCAATCCCTGAAGATGTCTCATTGACTGCGATGAAATATAGGAAGAATTAAATTCTGTTTTAATCCTTTCTGAGTGCTGTATACAATCCATTAAGACTCTAACATGATCTCCTTACAGCACTTAAGCTTCTACACACGGATTGGTTGGAATGTGATATAAGAACTTCTTTCCACACATAAGTTGACACGAGGGCGGGAAAAACGATCTAACTCTGACATCATATCTTCCGCAAAAGATGTAATTTTGCTTAGGTTTTTTGTTTTCATCTTCTTCTTCTGGCTTCCTTGACCTCTGAAGCAGTCGATTCTGAGCTTTTTTCGGCAATGGTTTTCCCAGATTCTGATGCTGTTTATAAAGGCACGATGTGACGTACAGTCACCCCTTCCAATGCAGCTAGCATGTGCTGACCGGTTTTTGAGGCTTGCCAATCGACAAACTGAACTGTTGGTTTTAAAAATGGGCTTAAAATATAGAAGGAAAAATAACTCATGCACAATGTGTCATTATATTTTTGTTTGGGTAGGAGTGGGGATTGAATGGTAAAAATTGACAGAGAACGGATTGCGAACTGTAAAATATTTTGCAATACGCACTTTTATCATGAGTGATATTTATTTTGTAAAAAGAAATCCCTAAACCAAAAATGTATTTTTTTTATTAGTGATTATCCATTAATCGATACGTCGATGCAGACAATGTCGTTCACATTGTCTGTTGATTGCTGGTCGCGAGCCCAAATGAGAAAGGAGAAGGGTTGTACTTGTGGCTAGCAACCAAAATATGTAAAAATATTACTACAGAAACCTCAACCATTGCTGGAAAACTGACACAAAACCAAGACGGGAAATGGAGCAAACCAGTGAAAACCCAAAGGGGGAAAGGTGACAGGTGGAAAAAACCAAAGAAATACTTCTTCAGCGCAAATCCTTTAACCAAAATTGGATGGTGGAATATTAGGGCTTTGTTCGAAAGTGAAATTATAATTTACTAACCAGAGAAATGGACAGATACAAAATAGAAATACTAGGTCTAACCAAAACAAGATGGAATGGTAGCAGAGAAACAAAACCAACAAATGCATTATATATTCTGGAAACCAGAACGAGAATGACACACAGAGCAATGCTAGAAGAGCACTAATTGACTGGAAACTGGTTTCGGAAAGAATCACAAACACTAGATTTAAAATTAAATACAGAAATGTGACTATTTTAAACATATATGGACCAACAAACAATGGAAAAATACAAGTAAGAGAAGACTTCTATGATATGCTGCAAAAAAAAAACAAATGGATCAAGCAAAAATAATGATATGCTTTTAATTATAGAGGGCATGAAACCAAAAGTCATCATCATCATCAAATTCCTGCCATGTACCCTCAAGGGGTGTACAGGATATCATAGTACTACATGAAAAAATTACATCATTACTAACTTCCTATCTACAATTTAACTCCAAATCAGTCTGTTACTTGTCAAGACTCCAACATTATCAGATCTTATATTTCTATCATCTAAGGCACTTTGTACCGTATCAATCCACCTATATCTTGGTCTTCCTCTGGGTCGCTTTCCTGCCAACCTGGCAGAGAACACTTGTTTTGCTAATCTTTTCTCTCCCATTCTATTTAAGTCACCATACCACCTGAGATTAGCTCTGCTAACGCATTCCTGGATGCTAACAATGTCAAGTTCTTTCCTAATATCCTCGTTTTTAATATGATATTGCCATTGATGCCATCTGTTCACACCTCTAATCTTTCTCAGGGCTCTCATATCTGCGGTCTATAGCCTTTTGTGAAGTGTTTTACTTCTGACCCAGCTCTCAGAACCATAAGTTAAAACTGGTTTGAACACTGCCTTGTATACAGCTAATTTAGTGTTCCGACTAATTTCTCTCTTATTCCATAGGAATTTATTCACTTGACTTCCCACCATACCAGCTTTGCTGATTCTGTTGTCTATTTCTATATTTAATTTACCATCTTCGGTAAAAATCGTGCCTAAGTAGCTGAAATGTTTTACTTGTTCCACAGGTTCTCCATTCACAACACAGTTAATATTTTCAATGATTCTGCCTATTTTCATTGTCTTTTTATTGCTGACCTTCATACCATATCTATTACAACAGCTATTCTTAGTCAGAGAATCTTGCAGACTTGTAGCGGATTTGTTTAGAAGTATAACATCATCCGCTTAAAGCAAAGAGCTGACATTAACATCTCCAATTTTGATATCAGGTTTAATACCACTTTCATTCATAATATGATCTATCTAGATAATGAATAACAGAAGGAGTAATGTACATCCTTGTCTCACACCAGATTTAACATTAAACCATCTTCCTGTACTTCGTTCAATTCTAACTGCTCACTTACATACAACTCAAATAAAGACTAAGTATTGCTTGATATAATGCCCCATTGACACCATATAACTGCAGCGTATTGAATAGCTTCTCTCTTGGCACTTTGTCATATGCCTTTTCTAAATCGACAAAACTTAAATACAGATCTTTGTTATATTCCCATGCTTTCTCGACTATTTGTCGTAAAGTGAAGATCTGATCCTGATAGCCTCTATTTGGCCTAAATCCAGCTTGTTCTTCACCAAGCTTTTCTTCCACAATTCTTCTCAACCGTTTCTCAAGTATACTTGCATAGATCTTGCCAGGAACACTCAGTAGGTAAATACCTCTGTAATTCTCACATTCAGTTTTATTTCCCTTTTTATATATGTGTACTATGAGAGCTCTACTCCAATCATTGGGAATTCGTCCCTCTGTCCAGGCTTTCTGAACTATGCAGTGCAGCCACTGTAAGACTTTTATACCACCATACTTCAGCATTTCTGGTCGAATATCATCTACTCCTGCTGCCTTTGTGGAATATGAAAGAATAATGGAAAAAGGATTAGGAACCAAAAAAATACTTTTGAGATTCAGTGGCAAGCCCTGAAGAAAACTTTGGTTGATTCAGCCAGAGAGGCATGTGGTGAGGTTGTCTGCAAACATAGATAAATCAGAACTCCTTGGTGGACACAGGAAGTTTAAAAGGGAGTAAAGGAAAAGAAGAAGCATATCAACGTTTCTGGCAAATAAGTCAGCTTGTGCTCTTAGAGAATACAGAGACAAATGTAAAAAAATCTAAAAACTGTGTAAAACTAGCTAAAGAAAAGTCATCAGAAGACTTTGGTAAGGACATGGAAAATAAATATCAAGAAGGTGGCAAGATATTCTGGCGGTTGTTGAAGAATCTCAGAAATGGGGGAAATAGTGCTGTGAAAGGCATTAGAGATGAAAAAGGTGACATAAAAACTGGAGAAAAAGATATTTGTTGTGTGGCATAATTACTTCCAAAAATTGCTAAATGAAGCAAGCATATATGACAGCACAATAGAAAAATGCACTCGACAGACATGCAATCAGGAATACATATCCATATTCGAAGTAGAAAAAACAATGAAAAGCCTGAAATGTGGAAAGACAGCTAGAGTAGACGATATTCGACCAGAAATGCTTAAAATGTCTTGCAAGCATTTCTGGTCGAATATCGTCTTGCAAATGCAGCCATTGCAAGACCAGAAAAGTCTTGCAATGGCTGCACTGCATAGTTCAGAAGGCCTGGACAGAGGGACGAATTCGAGACGATTGGAGTAGAGCTCTCATAGTACCCATATACAAAAAAATGGAAATAAAACTGAATGTAAGAATTACAGGGGTATTTCTCTACGTAGTTCCTGGTAAAATTTACTAAAGTATACTTGAGAAGCGGTTGAGAAAGATTGTGGAAGAGATGCTTGGAGAACAAGCTGGATTCAGGACAAATAGTGGCTGTGAGGATCAGATTTTTATTTTACGACAGATAGTTGAGAAATCATGGGAATATAAAAGATCTGTATTTAAGATTTGTAGATCTGGAATGCATCTTGTCCCCTCTTCTTTTTATTTGTTTTCTGGAATATGTCATAGATGAAGCTGTTCATGAATATGACATATTCATGACAGTGGAATAGTAGTTGGCAGACTATGAATAAATAACTTACGCTTTGCAGACGATATCGATCTTCTGGCAGAAAGTGAAGAAGAATTACAAGAGATAACCAGCTGTATTTTTGAACATTAAAAAAATATGGATTATACATAAAGCTACAAAAAACAAAAACAATGATAACCTCAAAATGAGACATCAAATTCTTAAATATACAAATTGCCAATAAACAAATTGAGAATGTAAACAAGTTCACTTATCTAAAAAGCACGTTGAGTCAAGATGGTCGTTCAAAAACCGACATTAAATACCGAATTGCTAAGGAAACCATGGCACTACAGAAGTTAAAACCATTGTGGGGAGATAAAAGAATAGCAATCACAACCAGACTAAGACTAATTGACACCTTGGAGAATTCTGTCCTTTTGTATGGTTGTGAGGCCTGGACATTACTGAGGGAAGATGAGAGGAGACTCCTGTCTTTTGAAATGAAAACTTACAGAATACTTTTGAGGATTCCCTATACCGCTCACGAAACCAATCAAAATGTCAGAAACCGGATGGATTCAATAGACGGGCGAAAAGGGGAAACCATTCTGAAAGTCGTCAGAAGAAGACAGATGAAATGGTTCGGACATGTGGAGAGCGGTAATGGAATTCCAAAGCAAGCACTAGAAGGAATCGTTCCGGGATCAGGGGTTGGGGGCCGACCTCGATTGAAATGGACTGATAACATCAAAAAATGGACAAATTCCTCCCTTTCTCAACTGACATCACAAACAAGAGACCGAGATGATTGGAGGAGACTAACAAAGAATATCATCTACCAGCCATGAATGACCCAACGGTCAATTTTGGGCTACGGGAGAAGAAAGAAAGAAAAAGATCTGGAAAAGCGTATGCAAGGTACCAAGAGAGAAGCTATTCAAAACACTACAGTCTTAGGGTGTCAGCGGGGCATTATATCAGGCAATACTTCAGTCTTTATTTGAGTTTTAAGTCAGCAGTTAGAATTGAAGGAAGTGCAGGAAGATGGTTTAATATTAAATCTGGTGTGAGACAAGAATGTACATTATCCCCTCTGTTATTCATCATCTATATGGATTATGAAGGAAAGTGGAATTAAACCTGATATCAAAATTGTGATGTTAATGTCAGCTCTTTGCTTTATGTGGACGATGTTCTACTCCTAAATTAAATCCACTACAAGTCGGCAAGATCCCCTGACTAAATTGAATAACTGTTGTAATACATATGGTATGAAGGTCAGAAACAACCAGACAAAGACAATAAACATAAGCAGAAGCATTGAAAATATAAACTACACTGTGAATGGAGAACCTGTGGAACAAGTAAAACAGTTCAGCTACTTAGGCACGATTTTTAGTGAAGATGGTAAATTAAATAATGAATAAATTCATATGGTATAAGAGAGAAATTATTCGGAACACTAAATTAGCTGTATACAAGACGGTGTTCAAACCAGTTTTAACTTTTGGATCTGAGAGCTGGGTTAGAAGTAAAACACTTGACCAAAGACTAGAGACCATAGATATAAGAGTCCTGAGAAAGATCATGGGCATGAACAGATGGCATCAATGGCAATATCATATTAAAAACGAGGATATTAGGAAAGAACTTGACATTGTCAGCATCCAGGAATGCGTTGGCAGAGCTAATCTCAGGTGGTATGGTCACTTAAACAGAATGGGCGAAGAAAGATTAGCAAAACAATTGTTCTCTGCCAGGTTGGCTGGAAAAAGATCCAGAGGAAGACCAAGATATAGGTGGATTGATACGGTAAAAAGTGCCTTAGACGATAGAAATATAAGATCTGACAATGTTGGAGTCTTCACAGATAACATATTGATATGGAGGAAAATTGTATATACGAAGTTAGTAATTTGTAAATTTTTCATGTAGTACTATCATATCCTGTGCACCCCTTGAGGGTTCATGTCCGGAATTTGATGATGATGAAGGTTTAGGAAACTAATGAAAATTGGAAAATTCTAAAAGACTTTTGCTTTTTTTATTGATATAATCATAGGAGTAACCTTATTTTAAAACAAAGACATCCATAGACAGACTTGGATGTCACCTGATAAGAAATCCAAAAACGAAGTAGACCATATTCTAATAAACAGATCTTGGAGAACCTGATGGATGGAAGAGTTTGGATAGATGCAGATGTCTTCACAGGCCACTTATTATTGATTGCAAAAATGAAACTGAAACTAAAATAAAATATCTACAGGCAAGAACAAAAGAATTGGATACAATATGTCCAAACTGAAAAACAAGGAAAAAGAAGACAAATATAAAGTAACATTAAGGAATAAATATGGAAGCCTTGTAGAACAACATAAGGAAATAGACATTGCAGAGAAAAAGCAATCTACTTATGTGAAAAATGGAATGCTTTATGGAATACATGTCTGCAAAGTACAGAAGTAAATGAAAGAAACAGAATAATGAAAGATATAGGTTTAAAATGGACAGGTAAAAAAGTGCAAGGAAAGAAAGAAGAGAATTCTTGGTGGAAATGTGTAAAGAGGTTGAACTACTTAAAACAGATATAAACACTACTGTTGAAATGCTACACCCCCCCCAATTCAAAGAAATACAGGAAACGGAGGAATGGCCAAAAGACTGGAATACAGGACTTCTGGTGAAACTATGAATAAAAGAAGACATAACACTTTGTAAAAATTGGAGATGGATTTCACTTCTAAACAAGAAAGTAAAGTATTTACTAAAATATTGTAAGAAATAATAAAAAAACAAGAAATTTAAAGTAATGTGAGGAAAGAACAGGCTGGGTTCAGGCCAAACAGTTGTTGTAGTGACAAGATAATACCATTAAGAATAATTGTTGAACAATTAATAGATTGGTAGAGTAGCCTGTATTTGGGATTCATTGACTTTCAACGTGAATTCATAGTATAGACAGGAAGATTGTGTGGAAGTTATTGAAGCACTAAGGGATTCCCCAGAAAATCATGAATATAAAGAAAACTCATGAAAAATAAAAAATCGAAATAATAAATAATGACAAACTATGAGAACAGTAAGACAACATATAATGGCCTTTGAAATGTGGTGCTATAGAAAAGCACAGAAAATCTCATGGACAGAGCATGTGACAAACGAAAAGATACTGCAAAGGTTGAAAACACGAAATCCTTATTGCAGGAAATGATCCAGAGAAAGATGAGACTGGCAGGACATTTATTCAAGGGATCAGCAAGACAGAGAACATTAACAGCTTTAGAAGGAAAGATTATGGGAAGAGGATCAAGAGGTAAAAAGAAGATTGTTTGATGATATAAGATCATGGGCAGGATCATGTGACTATGCTGAAATAGAAAGAAGGACTACCAACAGAGAGGACGGATTAGAAGGACATCGTGTTGCACCCTCTCACTGAGGAAGCTACATGAAGAATATTCTGCTAAATAATCACCAGAAGGCACGAATAAAAAAGAAAAAAAATAAAGAGCACTAAGCAACAAATATGTTCCATTCAGTAGTCAAAGAAAACTGGTTTTGCAGCATGGTGTAACACTGTTCCCATTATTACGCAATATCATTGGTCCTTTGAGAAAATGAATCGAGTTTTCAAAAAATTTAGACTTCTACAATCACCAGAGCAGAGTGAGTTGTACAATTTAGACAATGAAATGAGCTCCATTTTAAAAAAAAGTCTTGTGGCAATCCAAATAAAAAAGTCAAAGCACATTTAAATGTTCTGCAGAACTATTTAGGTTTGAAACACGAAATGCTTCTGACAGAAGGAAAAGAAGAGGAGCAGCAGCAGTCACATTTTGAAAAAATTAACTGGTTCTAACAGAGTGCAAAACAGAATACCCAGTCCCTCCCCTCTTCCTTTTTCAGTCACAGTCAGGGAGGATAATTTTATTTCACCCCATCCACAGAAGAGGTCGGAGAACGAATGCCAATATCGTCTTTTTATGTCCTCGGAAACTGCGTGGGAATAAGAAACTAGTGTGGATAAAATGATAAGTGAAAACGTTTTTGTTAATTATTATGATGTCTTAGGGAAACCTTAACCCCTAGAGAGTGCATATCCAGGTGGCGGATCAGGGAATACCTCCTACATGTAGGTGATACAAGGGAAATGAAATACCTCCCACAAGAGTGTCTGATCCCGAATGGGCGTCCCCGAACAACTAATCCAAAATGAACGGCTGGTGAAATAGGGAACTTCTACCCCTGCACTTGGTTCTTGGGGCCTCTGTGCAGTATTAGCCCCATTGGTGTACTACGGATAGACACGTAAGCAAAATAAGAATGCAATGCGATCTGACTTGCCATCAGCGCGATCCAGCGGCCAATCAGGCTGGATGTGTGGAATATGATACTGCAGGAAACGACAGCCTCATCAGGATTACCACCTGGAATGTAAGAGGAATGAAGCAAGCTGAGAAACTGGCGAATATATATAAAGAAATCGAAAGAATGAATGGGAGTCGATATCGTAGGAATAGAAAAATCTTTTTGTAGAGGCACGGACGAATTTGATACATGTGTCCCAAATGGAAAACGGTACAATGTTATCACATCAGGGAGAGAACAAAACAGGAAAGTTGTAGCCTTTATTTCGAAAAAAGAATTCGAAAAATCTGTAATCTCAATATGCAAAATATCACAGTGTAATCTCTATACTTGCAAAATCACAGTGTTCTTCTCAGAAATTTTTACCAGCCGGGTGTAATAAAGCATTACCCGGACATACAAAAATTTTGAATGAGTTAAGAAAGATCTTTTTTCATAACAAATTAAAATAGTAATTTTATTAGAACTTACTTCAAACGAGGATAATATTTTATAGAGTAATTATAACAAACAAGACTAGGATTTTTCTTATTTTCTCATTAAGTAATGAAAAATCTTGTAATGATCACAGGTTAAAATTCTACACATTAATTCTTCTCTTCTTCTTAGAAGCCCAGTTGTCAGCAGCTTTTTCTTAATTAAAATCTGTTGGATCTGGTCCCTCCAGTGAAATCAGCATCAGATTATTTAGAGTGTTCTGATTGATGCAATTCCTCATACAAGTTTTTATCCTTTTTAATGCAGAGAAACCCCTTTCTCATTCAGCTTTGTTCACAGTATGGCCAGTCCTACAGCAGCTAGTTTTGCTGAATTTGGAAAACACTCTTTGAGCACAGATGTTGTCGCTAACCTCAAAACTATTTGTCTTGGATCTAGATTTTTGTATGACAGTCCATTAATCGTTTTTGTTGCAACTGCCCATTCTAGTTTAGTACTTTCATAGTTTAAAACTACAGGACTTCCATTTCTAGAATAATAATCAAAACGAATCTCAGAAGCCTCACGTTGATCATGACTTTCTGCATTTGAAAAGTCTTGAAAAGCAGGAAATGATTGGCATATCTGGAATTTAACAGATAAGCTTAGGTGTTGATAGCTATTCATGACTTATTTTTCGCAGTATTGCCAACACCATACACACTTTTATCACAAAGATGTTTTATTAACGCTTATATTTCTCTGATTTTCAACTCAGCATCATCAGAGCACAACACTCTTGTATACGCGAAAGTGAGTGAGTGAAACAATATAATTGCAAAAGACAAACGATCTAAAGTCCTATTTTTGGCGCCCTCTAACGGGAAAAAAGCAGCTATTCAGGTGTTTTTCTTAGGATAACCGTCTCCCAAATTTTTGGAATTAATGTAACCTTATTTGTTATGGATGGGAGAATTCTTCAAAGCCATTGCTGACTCAAAAAATTATCTTTCAGATCAATAACGACTTCTAAATAGCACATTCGTTTTCCTCCATCTAATCCTGTGTGAAGGAGTGTCCAAAGCGTGGTCTGCCAGTCCCGACTCGCCATAGTAATAGTAGCTAATATATCTTTCATGTTCTTCCAGGCGGATGTTCACTGATCTTCCTGCTTGCCTATAATAGGCCAAGTCACAGTCACAAGGAACTTCATACACTCCTGGGTGTGCTAAAGGGTGAAGTTTATCCTTAGGAGAGCGGATCAGAGTTGCCACCTTGACATGAGGTTTGAAAGTGGTGCGAAGGCCATGTTTCATTAATACTTTGGCTATCTTTTCTGATGTACCTCTGATATAGGGAAATGAAATGGTAGTGTTGTATTTTTGCATATTAGGGGAGGGCAGAGTAATGGGCATTTGTAGTATTTTATCCATTTTGTAGGGATTGCAGCCGTTGGCATAAGAACCTATGCCGCAGGTATTGGAGTTCACTGGTCAGAGCTGTATCGTTAGAACAAGTGGTTCTGGCTCTGTGTGTAAGTGTTTTTAAAATGCCATACTGTTGGACTGGACTTTCCAGTCCAACACTACGGCATTTTAAAAACAATGCCAACGGCTACAATCCCTACAAAATAGATAAAATACTACATAGGCCCATTACTGTGCCTCTCCTAATATGCAAGAATACAACATGACCATTTCTATTCCCTATATCAGAGGTGCATCAGAAAAGAGTATTGTTGAAACATGACCTTTGCACCACTTTCAAACCTCATGTCAAGGTGGCAACTCTGATCCGCTCTCCTAAGGATAAACTAAACCCTTTAACACACCCAGGAATGTATGAAGTTCCTTGTGACTTGGCCTATTATGGGCAAACAGGAAGATCAGTGAACATCCGCCTGGAAGAACATGAAAGATACATTCGCTACTATTACTATGGCAAGTCGGGACTGGCAGACCACGCGTTGGACACTCCTTCACACAGGATTAGATGGAGGAAAACGAATGTGCTATTTAGGAATCGTTATAGATCTGAAAGATTATTTTTTCAGTCAACAATGGTTTTGAAGAATTCTCCCAACCACACCGCGTTCACTGGCAATCACGTGATATCGCGTGATACCAGTTCTCGCCTGTCGGCCGATCACGCGTTGTCGCGTGGACGTCGCTAACTAAATAAAAAAATTAAAAAAATTTGGCCACCACACGAATTTCCAATTTTCAGCTTGGCAATGAACGTGTTAACAAATATGGTTGCATTAATTTGCCAAAAATTTGGGAGACGGTTATCCTAAGAAAAACTCCGGGATAGCTGCTGAGTTTTTGTTTTTTTTTTGGTTTTTTCCCGTTAGAGGGCGCCAAAAATAGGACTTTAGATCTTTTGTTTTTTGCAATTATATTGTTTCACTCACTCACTGTCGCGTATACAAGTGTGTTGTGCTCTGATGATGCTGAGTTGAAAATCAGCGAAATATAAGCGTTAATAAAACATCTTTGTGATAAAAGTGTGTGTGGTGTTAATACCGTGAAAAGTAAGTCATGAAGAATAATGGCATATCTGGAAATCTTGCTTCTAGGTGTTTAATAACTGTGCCTATGTATTTATCATATATTGTAGTCTTAAACGTAATAACATTAGAATCCGAATAATCAATGTGAAGGTCTGACCATTCACTTGAAAGATGCTGATAAAGATTTTGAAAATGACTGGCAGTAGCGTCTTTTAATTCCATGATGGATAGTTTTCTGGCTTCTAAGACTAACTCTATTTCAGTTAAGTCAAAATCTGTCTTTGCCATAATCAAGGCAAGTTAGATAAATGCTGTAACACATCTGAAAGCATCATTAGTGAAGCTACGAAATTGTATGTTCTGATATATTTACTTAAACCTTCAGCTGTGATATCATTTCGTTCGGTGGCCTCTCTTTCAAATGCAGCTATAACACTCACCATGCATTCTCTTAGAGATTGTATTGCAGAATCATGAGACAGTCATCTTTCGGTGTCACCAGCCATTTTAAGTTTAATCTGAGGGATGTTCAGTATATTTTGGATTTGGGTTAAACCAGCCATCCTGACTGAGAGATTTTGGAAGAAGAAAAACAGTTGCCTTAAGATATCATTTAACATGAGTAAATAAGGCACTTTACCAGCTGCTTAGGCACTAGCAAGAGCCAGTCAGTGGTTTCCATAATGACAATTGACCTGAGTCCATCTGTTTTATCTTCGAGCAGTTTTGCAGCTCCCTTTTGCTTTGCAATCATGACAGCTGCTTCATCAGATCCTAGGCTTACCATATTAAAAGTTTTTAAGCCTAGACCGTCAATAGTTTCAATTACTTTGTTAGTTATAGTCTTAGCTTTGCCATCAATAATATTGCAAGTTGATACAAAACTAACCCTGGCCTCTTTTTTAAGTTGACAAACATATTTAATGTACACAATCAACTGTTTTAAAACCGAGATGTCTGTAGTTTCATCATATAAAACACTGAAATAATCTGCAGAATGTATATTTTTCAGTATTTCAGATCTCATTTCTGATGCTAAAATATCAATCAACTCTTGCATTATTCATTCTGAGGTATAATGTGCATTTTTACCAACGTTAAGATGTTCTAAGTAGGAACAGCCAATAGCCTTGCAATGCTCGAGCAAATTTTCAAATAATGTAGTATGTGGTAACTCATTTTCCGCTAACCAATACATAGATCTTAAAGCTCCCAGAAAAACATCTCTCTGCAAGTTATTCAAAATTGAAATTGATTTTTCAATTTGCCCAATTCCAGTTTCTTCTACTATACCGTTTTCAATTATATCTGAACAAGAATCAGTGTGTAACTTGCTTTGTTCATGGTCAGCCAAGCTTTCTTTTCAGTCTCGTGAATGGCATTGTTAGCCAAGCCACTTCCTTGTTTTGGGGTTGTCTCTTTCCGTATTTCATACATGTGGAACACATCATTCCATTATCTTTCACCACTAACCAATCGAATTTTTTAAACCACTCACTGTTAATACCCGATAAGCGATGTTTAGATGCACGTTTTACATTTGAAAGAGACTCTGCAGAAATCGACAATTTTGTTGTTGGTTTGGTGTCTTCGCTACTATGCTTATCGGTTTCATCTTTCTTGAAATATCTTAGGAGTGCGGTTTCCGAACTTTACTTTTTACTCATTATGGGGTAATTTAATAAATACAAAATATCATTGTTATTAAATTAATCAGAACAAATCACTGAATTGTGCACTGACAGTAATACCCGAGATATTACCCGAGATAAATTGCGACATAACGCGCGTTATGTCGCAATTTTACTATTTATAAGTATTAATTACCAGGAATAGGTATCACTCGAGACTGATGTCATAGTCCTCGAGAGTTTCGAGAATTCCCCGAGATCACAACTATATTTGATGCGCAGGCCTATTTTCTTTTACAAAATAAAATATTAAATACTTGACACACGATCTTCGGACAAAAACCATTATTAAGAAAAATAAATGTAGATTTTTAAGATATCTATTTTTGCCTTCGATTCGAATTCGGTCAATTTTCACAATTTATTTCTTTCAGACATCAAAATTATGTCTCTTTTGTAAAGGATCTTCTTTACAACCGATTCTGTTGTATTAAAGATCCCGATTTTTGTCTTCTTCCGTGTACGGATTGGTCAGCATCAAAGTGAATATCCAAAGCTCTCGAGATTGGCTTGCAATGCAAGAAACTGAGCTGGTCTCAAGAGTATCGAGACTCTCCGGTTCGACTTCTCATCACCATTAATTAAAAAATGTCTTAAATTATTTTTCCATTCTCGCTTATTATTTAGCCATGTCAATTCACAACATTAATTAGCCGGGAGGTCGGTAAAACCAGCCGGGCGGTTTGCCCATTCAAAAGGTCCTGGGAGAACACAGCACACCTAAAGACCTCATCAAATATATGCCAAATAGGAGGATTTTACGAACAAATAACTGAAACAATAGAAGAATGTGGAGGAAAAAATGACAAGGTTATAATTTTGATGAGCAAATGGAATGCAAAGATTGGGAAGACAAGGATAAGCAAACATATAGGAACATATGGATTAGAACAAATGAACGACAGAGAACGACTGTTGGACTTTTGCAACCAAAATGATCTAATAATAATTGGAAACACATTCCATGAACATAAAGAAAGTACAAGACACACTTGGACTGCTCCACACAAAATCACAAAAATCAAAGACTTCATTCTTATTAACAGGAGATATAGAAACGGTGTCAAGAACGCGAAAGTAATGCCAGAAACGGACTGTGGCTGAGACCACAGATGACTGTTAATGAAAAGTAAAATAAAACTCAAGATAATAACGAATAGAGTGAAGTGGACCCTAGAAAATTTAAAAGCAAATAAAAAACATTCCAAGATGAAATAAGTAAAGGACAGAAAAACAAAGAAAATCGTAACTGGGAAAGCCTTAAAGAACTAATAGTATAGCAAAAAAAAATTATCGGCAGAAAAGAAAGATGAAGAAAAAAATCATGGATGACAGAGGAAATACTGACTTAATAGAGGAAAGAAAAAAAGAAAGCAAAGAAAATAAAATTACAGAGAAATAACTGACTTAAAGAACTCAACAGTAAGAAAAATCATGTTAAATGATCAAAGGATAAGTTGGAAAAATTATTGTTCAAGCCCGAAGATATTTATGCTCGATGGAAAGAATACATTGGAGAACTATACGATCAGAAAGCAGATCAGAAATCTCTAAAATTGAAGGGAATGAAGAACAAGAAATACTTGATGAACAGACAGAAAATGCAATAGATTGTTTTCCAAATGGAAAATCCATAGGAGATGATAATATACTGCCAGAAATAATTAAAAGCTTGGGGAAAAGATGGAATTGTTTGAGAGACATTATAAAGAATATGTGCAACACAGGGAAGATACCGGGGGATTTCTAGAAATCAATCTGCATTCCAATCTTAAAAAAATCAACATACATAGATGTGAAGAGTACAGAACATTACGTCTAATCTCGCAGACATTTAAGATCATACTGAACATAATAAAAAATCAAATACATGCAAAAGTAAGAACCAAATTAATGAAACACAGAATGATTTTGGAAAGGCAAAAGCACAATAAATGCATCTGAAACCTATTTTATATAACTGAAAGAATAATTGAATTAAGCAGATCCGTGCATCTGTGATTTATAGACTTCCAAAAGGCATTTGACAAAGTTAAATATGATAAATTATTTGAAATCCTTAAATAGTATGATATTGACAAAAAGAGACTTGAAAATAATCTCACAACTGTACTCGGGACAGAAAGCTGTGTTGCCTAGAGATGAGAAGACTGTAGACATTACAAGAAGAGTAAGACAGGGATGCGTAATCTCCCCAATACTATTTGGCATCTATAATGTACACCCAATGAAGAACAGAGAACATGGAAATAGGAATCGAGATCATTTGAAAATACATAAATAATATAAAAAATACTGATGATACCGTGTTCATAGCTGATTCAAATACAGGATTGGATATAATGCTAACCAAATTAATCCAAAATGGAAAGGTGTATGGAATAGAATCAAACAATCAAGAGCAAACACGTGATAATAAATAAAGGAAGTATAGTAAGAAGCAAACTAGAAGTGTTAGGTCATAACATACAACAAGTGGAAACATACAATTACCTCGGATGTATATTCACAGAGACTAGGGGAAGAAAAGAAGAAATACAAACCAGAATACGAAATCCAAAAAGCAGCCTTCTGGAAAACTGGATGCATACTCAGAAACGATATTCACAGCAAAAGCAAGGGGTGATGCAATGACCGATATATCCAACTATCAACCAATTATTATGTCAGGAGTGATGGTGAAGATTGGGAAAACTTGGTTAGGTCTCACATTCAGAAAAAGGTTGACAGGGAAGCTCTACTTTGCAGTGAGCAACATCCGTTTACTAAGGGAAGGTCAAGTTTTAGCAACTTGCTCACATTCTATAACAATTTTATCATTGAACTAGACAAGGGTAAATTGATACACCAAGATTCTTTTGGGTTTTTCTAAGGCTTCTGACAGAATACACCATGCAAGATTGTTGCATAAATTGGAGAAAATGGGTGTGGATTACAAAATAATAGCATGGATAAGAGATGGCTGACTGACAGATATCAAAAAGTGGTATACGGGGATGCCAGTCTGTAAGATTTATGGTAACAAGTGGTATACCATAAGAAACAGTGGTTGTTCCATTGTTACTCAATCTGTTCATTACTGATATTGGGAAGGATTTGAAAAGCGACATCCAGCTATTGGCTGATGATGTAAACATATATAGTGTAATCAGGAATGCTTCTGATATGCAGTGCTTGCAGAATGATTTGAATAGGCTGGAATTGTGGACATGGAAAAATGGATGTCAATTGCAATATCAGTAAAAGTAAAGTCATTCACTTTGGCATGATTAGATATCCAATGTAGTATTACTGTATATTGGTGGGATTAGGCTTGAAGAAACTGGCTGGGCTAGGGAGCTTAAAGTGTTAGTAGGTAATTGCAATGCTGAAACGAATGGTCACATGTAAAGATAAGGATGTCAATTTCCCTCTTTATAAGGCCTTGATAAGACCTGACTTGGACTATTCTGCCCAGCTTTTGTCGCCTGGTTTCTGTTATGATTCTGATATACTGGGGAGAGTGGAAAGGAGAGTATTAAAAATGATATCAGGATTGTGAATACTGATTATAAAGACAGAATTTATACACTGCAGACATTACCAAACAGGAGAAAAGGGGCTATATGAGTGAAACTTACAAACTACTGAAAAGGTCATACAAGATTTCAATTTATGGAATTTTTTTATTTATGGAGAGTGTGGGAAAGGACAAGAGGGCATCCCTGGAAGCTGAGAATGAATGCTGCTAAGGAGGTGAGAGCAAGATTTTTCTATCATAGTCTGGTGCATGGTTGGAATGGATTGCTGTTGGATGCTGCGAGTGTAAGCAGTGTAAATGAATTCAAGAATATATATGATAGCATAGCTGGTGCATGTAGTATGTGGATGATTGGCGGTCTCTCTTAATAATAATTCTTTAGACTCTTTACTGAACACAGTTCGTATTTTCAGTCAGGGCATAAGAATGGAATTTGGTTTGGATAAATGCTCAATTTTATCTATTAAAAAGGTAGAAAAATTATTGACACTATCAATTTTAATTTTGACCAAGATAAATATATAAAAGCAATTTCATCTGACAAACACTATAAATACCTAGGAATATTAGAAGCCAGTCATATTCTCCACCCGAAAGTTAAAGAACAGGCCTCAACAGAATATATAAATAGAGTTAGAAATATTCTGAAAACAAAACTAAAGGAATTAAACCCAAATAGAGCAATGAATTCTTGGGCTATACCAGTGATCCGATACACAGCAGGCATAACAGACTGGACAAAAGAAGACTTGAACAAATTGGACCAAAAACTAGAAAATTAATGATTATGCGTCATGCATTAGATCCACGAAGTGATGTTGACCGGTTGTACCTACCGAGGAGAATAGGTAGACAAGATCTGCTGCAAGTGATACAGACTGTGGAAGAAGAAGAAATTAGTTTAAAAAGTTACATCGACAATAGCTCTGAGCTATGCTTCAAGCAATTACACACGAGGGTAATTGCTTACAGCTTCTAAAAGCAACAGGAAACAAATCCGATTGCAAAAAGGAACAACAAAATAACCGATATGTGCATTGGAAAAATAAACTTTTGCATGGCCAACTTCTTCGAGATGCTGGGGACAAAATTTACATGAGCAAGACGTTGCAATGGCTACAATATGGATATATTAAAAAAGAAACCGAAGGATTTATTCTAGCAGCCGAAGAACCAGCATTGCAAACTAATGAAATATAAGCAAAAATTGTGAAAATCAATAATAACAGCAAATGCAGATTATGCGATCTGAAAGATGAGACTGTAGAACATCTAATCAGCGCCTGCAGCAAAATACCTCAAACTGATTAGTAATACCGCTATGATCAAGTGGCCAAAATAATTCATTGGCATATATTCAAAAAACATGGCTTTTCTACTTCTAATAACTGGTGGCAGCATAAAATAGAGACAGTAATTGAAAATGAAACAACAAAAATTCCCTGGGACTTTAGAATACAAACATTGGCATTTGGAACACAACCGACCTGATATCACAATTATTGAGCATCCAGAATTTGGACTGTTGACATCGCAGTACCCAGTGATAACAACATTAATAATAAAGAACTGGAAAAAATTACTAAATATCGTGATCTGGCAATTGAAATTGGCCGGCTGTGGCTTAAACACACCATAGTCAGATTGTTAGATTCTGATTATGTACAGATTAGAGTAATTATTATTTGGTTCAGAATCCAACATGATCTTCCATCACAAAGAATTAGAAATCAACTAGCAACTATTATTTATTTAAGAACATCGTAATGACAAACATGTCGGATCCAATGTATAGATTAAGATGAATTAGGATCCAACAAAATGGCGCAGCAGTCGACAGGATTTGATTTCACTAATAAAGATTGTAATATTAAATATTAGATTTTGTAATAGTAAAAGGAATTTAAAGATAAATTAAGTGAATCAAGTGAATTGGTTGTAAATTAGAATCAGGCAAACAGAGAAATTAATTTAGGATTCTGATTTTTTTTAAAATATTGTTGTTAATAGATTAATATGGCAGTTTCATCTAATTCAGAGATGGAAGACAGTGAATTTTTTAGAAGTGTGAATCCCCAACAGGTAGTTTCCCAGTTTTCAGGAGAAGACTCAGATGATGTACTGTCCTTTTTTACTTATGTTGAAAAACTTAGAGAAATAGCTAACTGGACTGATTTCCAATTACTTACATTATTAAGAAGTAAGTAAATTGGCAAGGCAAAAACTTTTTTGCACTCATCTCCAGTGCTAAAAGAAGCATTAGATTATCAAAAATTAAAGGATAACTTGATCTCACAGTTCTCAAAATTAAGAAGTATTGGAAATTAAGCTGTCACAGAATTTTACAATCGTTTATTGACATTATCTAACAGTTTAAATGTGACTAATGCTCAGAAACCCCACTTAGTATGGATTACTTTCCAACAATTTAGAATAGGATTACATGATAATTTAAGGGAAGTAATTCATAAGAAGGGAGCTACTGATCTAGAGGAGTGTTTTGAATTAGCAAAAAGGGGAGAGAGAGAGAGAGAGAGAGAATCCTAGAAGAGATGCATCAAATTTCCTCCATAAGGCAAATGTTAGCCCAAGATTGTGATGCTTGAGTCCCCTCTTTATCAACTTTTTTGTATCTGTCAGGTGGTACTCACCTACCAAAGGCAACACCAGAAGAGCTTTCTGTTAATCCACAGGAACTGTCTCAAATTATTAGAAAATTCACTCAAACCTGAAGGAAAGGAAGATGAATATCCTATATTAGACCGTCATGAAATGACAAACTCTGAGTTAATAAGATCAACTAAGTCTAATGATAAATCTCCTTCTAGCCTTGAGACTCTAAAAGGACAGGATGAGCCTTTAAACCCTTGCAGATATGATCAATCATCTGACAACCTTATCATCTATAAAGACTTCCCAGATTCTTGTAGTTTTAATTCTCTAAAAATGCAAAACGTAACTATAGCCAAAGTAACTGGAAGATTGCCTTTGTCACTCGTACAAGGTTTAGTCAAGGAGGTTCCTTGTGAGATTCTTTTAGATACCGGCGCCCATATATCTGTTATTTCAAGTTCCCTGGTGAGCAAACTTAATAATCAAATCTCTGATAATGCCTCCTTGTTACAAAATCCTATAAAGATTACAGGCATTGCAAAAGTTGAAATTATTGCAATGAAGAAAATAGTCGCAAACTTACACATTCCTTGCTTTCCAATTTCATTCTCACAAGAGCTAGTCATTCTTCCTGAGATTGCAGACACAAATGGTCAAGTAATTTTGGGTCTAGATTTCCTAGAAGAGAATAAGTTCATGTGTGATTTTGCCTCAAGAACCATTTCATTAAATGGCATAAGTTACCAACCAAGGTCTTCAAAAGGATCTGAGAACAATAAACATGATGCAATGGAGATAGAAGTAGTAAGGCCCGACGAGGGTCTCGAAGAAAAGAAGTTATTGAATGAAGCCATCAGCTCAACTGTATCCGACACTGAAAGGAGAAAAATTGAGTAGTTTATTCAAACAATCTTCTTGAAATATCCTCGAGTCTTTACAGAGGATATCAGCTCTTTAACCTGTGCTGAGAAAATAGAGCACTCCATTCAGATTACCGCAGACTCTCCCATATACATAAAACAGTACACGACCCCTCTGAAATATTCGGACAGACTTCAGGACCTTTTGAGTAAATATGAAAGAGTGGGAATCATAGAGAAGTCAAACTCCAGATGGAATAGCCCCTTCATATTAGTAGAGAAACCTGATGGGAGCCTAAGATTTATCTTGGACCTGCGTGAGATTAATAAGGTCACTAAGCCCATTGATTTTCCCCTTTGTAACATAGAAGAATTGCTAACAAGTCTAGGGGAGCAACGTTCTTTTCAAAATTAGACCTGAACTCTGGCTATTTCCAAATTCCCCTTAGGAAGGAAGATAGACAGTTTTTCGCCTTTACAACTCGTTGGCAGAAATATCAGCTCTGTCGACTTCCACAGGGGAAAGGAAACTCAGCCATGAGCTTTCAATGTCTAATGAACACCGTTCTCTCAGACATGTTGGGAAAAGGAGTCATGTGCTTTCAGGATGACCTATTAATCTACACCCAGGACCTGAAGTCTCACATGAATATCTTGAATGGTGTGTTGGAAAGATTAGAGAAATCAAGACTATCACTGAAGTGCTCGAAGTGTAAGCTCTTCATGAGGGAGGTAGAATATCTAGGCCATGTGGTGAGCAATAGAGGCATTATTCCCACTCAAGAAAATGTCTCTGCCGTCATGAGAGCGAGAATCCCCACTTCTGTGAGGCAAGTTCGAAGGTATTTGGGAATGGTGAATTTTTATTGAAAATTCATTCCTAATTGCTCCAGAATAATGCAACCTATCATCGAACTGACAAAAAAAGGAGAAACGTTTCACTGGGGGGGAAACAACAGCTTGCCCACAACTCCCTCAACCTTGCATTAACCAAAGCTCCAGTCTTAGCCAACCAGAAACTCGAGAAGCCCTTCTATCTAGCTGCAGATGCTTCTAATGACACCATAGCTTCCGTACTGGAACAAGAAGGAGGAGATCTTAGACCAATAGCGTTTTTAAGTAGGAAGCTCTCCACTTCTGAAAGAAACTACTCTGTAATTGAGAAAGAAACATTAGCCATTGTACATGCCTAAGGAAGTTCAGGTACATGCTGTTAGGGCAGAAGATATTTCTAACGTCACACCACAAACCTCTGACGTTCTTGTCTTCCATGAAAGACAAAACTCAGAGAATAATTCGCTGGGCATTGGAGATACAAGAGTTCCAGGTCGAGATAAGCTACGTTCCAGGAAAACATAATGTGGTCACTGACTACCTTTCCAGAGCGCTTGATGAAGAAACAAAAGAGAACTCAGATTATGAGGAAGGAAACATCAAATTAATAAAGACAGGAAGAGAACAGCAAAACCACAGGAAACCATCTCACCTTCAGAATTGGGACAAGTCGTCCATAAGAGAAGCTCAAAGGTAAGACCCAGTATGGGGAGAACTTTATTTACAGGTCCAAAAGGGAAATGGAGTTTTGGAAGAACATTCTTTCCTGCAATCCCTATTCATAGATGGTGATGGTCTTCTGTTGGCAAGGCTGAACTTCACTGGACGTTAGTAAAATAAGATAGTAACTCCCACGATAATGATTCCCTGGATACTGCATTCCTTTCATGATGTAGGTTTAGCAGATCACCAGGGGTTTTACAGAACTTGGAACAGAATAAAAGATAGATATATATGAAAAGGAATGAGAAGAGATGTCGAAGCCTATGTATCTTCATGTATATTGTGTCAACGTAAATCAGGTAACGGAAAAAAGGCTCCCCTCTAGCCCTTTCCCATTCCAAGTCGTCCATTTCAAGCTGTGGCAATGGACATCATAGTGCCCCTTCCAACCACATTGAAGGGAAACCGATATATACTGGTGGTGATTGACACCTTGTCTAGATTTCCCGAATCCACAGCTATGAAGGACCAAACTGCCCAGACAGTGGCAAACAAATTCTTTGAGTTAATAATTTCAAGATACGGAACCCACCAAACCCTCCTCACTGATAAGGGAACAAATTTCACAGCTGAAGTCATGCTACAGTTATGTAAATTACTGAAAATACAGAAGCTGCTCACCCTCCCTACCATCCTCAATTGGATGTGTGAGAGAATGAATCGAACTCTCAAGCAAACCCTATCTAAACTTGCAGATGGTCAATTAACTAATTGGGACAACTTCCTCTCACAGACCCTCTTTGCCTGTAGAACAGCATTGCACTCTGCTATAAGGGAGATTCCAGCTATGGTCCTATACTGATTTGAATCCCCTTTCCCTAATGACTTTAGACTTGAAAGTTAGTTCTGGTTTCCTTGACATAAATGAATATCTTAACAACCTAATTTATGAGAATAGAGTTGCATATGACCTTGTAGCAGAAGCCAGTCAGAATAGCTCACAAAAAGCCAGAGCCTATGCTAATAAGATAAGAAGGTATAAGGAGTTAAAGCCTGGGAACCTAGTATTTCTAGAACAGCAACCCAGCAATAAAAGAAGAGGGAAATTTGGTAAAGGTTCTGCAGGTCCTTATGAGATAGTTAATAAAATATCCCCAGTGAACTACAGAATAAAAGAAATATCAGGACAAAAAAGAACCATAATTGTCCATTCAGACAGATTGAAATTACTTAAGAATAGGCCAGATCGCCTGGTCTGCCTAGGAGATCCCATTGAAAAGGTATGGAGTGGGAAAAGAAATTATCAAGGAGTGAGAGGAATTTAGAAGAAATAACTTGGGATCAGGAAAAGAAGAAATGAAACAACCTAGGCGCATCATTGAAGATCAAAGAAAGGATTTGTGTTCTTAAGAAGATCCCCCGGATTACCAATATAGAAGATATGCTACAGTCGAATGTGATAACAGTGGGAATCTGAGTAAAGACGAGGAAGATAATACATGCAATGTAGAAAACACAGGAGGGAGTTTCATCCAAACGAGGTATAACCTGAGACGCAGAAAAAAGATAGTAGAAGTCTGATTCCTCCACCAATGAGTCTAGTATGAAAAACTTTTCTTTAAAGAAAAATTTTTCAAAGAAAGAGTAAGCCTTTGTTGGATTCTGATTATGTAGAGATTAGAGTAATTATTATTTGGTTCAGAATCCAACATGATCTTCCGTCACAAAGGCTAGACTTGTAAACATTATTTAATGTAAATAACTTATTTCATAAATTAATATTCATATAACTACCTTAATTTTGTCTAATAGTTAATTATTTAATCAAAGATATATGTATTAATAATGAAAAGATGGTATTAAATATTATTAAGCTATTTTAATTATTACTATGTTAATATTATAAGAATTTGTATTTGATGATTTAACTGTGCACTAATTGAAATGTAAATATTCTTATTTTGTTCCTGTTTGTGAAAGTTTAACGTTATGCAATAGCTCAATTTTATTATGTTTTGTTTTGTTGTCATGGAGACGTATGTAAGTAAGCGAGCGCGAGTTTGGAACAGTGCGGGAGGAGAATGTTAAGTTTATTGAAAACAGTTTTAGTTATAGAGATCACGAGAATAATTGAGGCAGGAAGAATGGATATATAAGCAAGAAATGCTGAAAATTTAGATAGAAGGAGATAGAGAGGAAACATAGAGGGAGAGGATTGGCATTCGGTTGGAATCGGAGCATTCAGGAATCAGAGTGCGATAATAGCCTGTCGCCAGAATCACTCAGAGCTAATTAAAGTCTACTAGTTGAGAGTCGGTTATATAATAAGTTGTAGAATAACAATTATAGCTACATAAGATAGCTGAGTGACTACTAAATAGACTAGCGATACTTGAGTTGAGATTTAATTTCAGGGCCGACCTTTTAAGGACACACAGAATCTTGAAATAAAGCACAGAGTTACTAGAGAATAGTAGAGGCTGTAAAGTTGAAGTTTAAGGATAGCTGTGTTTAGAATTATAGTGCCTAAAGAATTAATTGAATGCACAACTGTGCATATAAAACCTCGAGTTAAGAATTATTGTATATTGCCTTAATTCGTGAGTGATCAGTAGTACTTCATGCAACAACGTTTATGTGTATAGTGACCGATGATTAATTCAGTTATTACTTAGAAGATTTATTTAATGACTGCCATATACTGTTTAAGTGTTTACAATTATAAAAAGTGTTTACGTTTAAGTAGATGAAGAAAAAAATTATCGGTAAGATTATTCCAACCCTTAATATTTCTATACAGAAAAGTGTGCGAGTTTCATCCTACAATTTCCTTATACTAACAGTAACTATTGTGGAGAATTAGCTGAAGTGTAAAATTAAAAGTGTTTGCTTGTGAAGAGGTGTTACTGCAATTTTTATTTTATTTGGAACTTAAGGAACTGTCAGAAGACTGTAATATAGAGATAACAGATTTACCATTGTCTGAGTTTGTAAGATTGTACTTATCAGAGAAGCTAAAATGTTTGTGATATCTTAATTACTGATTTGAAGTTAAGTGTAAAATTTGTGATTTTAAAATTAAATATTTTTTTTTTGTTAATCAAAAGTTGTATTTTGCCTGAATCTCTTTTACTGCACCATTCATAAAATATTCGAACCAAAGCGGGTGAATTAAGTTAAATATACTCGGCTAGTATATATAATAACAACATATAAAGGAGAGGTAGTTGAGAGTTGGTTTTTCTTCAATTCTTGAACTAATTCAGATATAGAGTGGCGCAGTCTTTAAATATAAATTTTCTCTATATTTGAATTAGAAATCAACTAGCAACTATTATTTATATAAGAACATCGTAATGACAAACATGTCGGATCCAAAGTATAGATTGAGACGAATTAGGATCCAACACAGACCAATAGTTATCAGTGCACTTGGTGCAATTTCAAAGAAGCTATCCAACTATTCACAGCAATTAAACATCAACGAAGTAACCCCATATGACCTATAAAAAACAGCATTATCTCGAACAGTCCACCTTTTACGACGCTACATGACGGACTATTCTTGGATTCTTGGGTAGAATCTGAATTGATCTGTATCGCCAGTCAAATTGTTATTTAAATGATACCTTGTTTTGACTGTGTGTCAATTATGTGAATAAAAAAAACTAAGAATAATTAAAAGATACGTGTGATCAGTATTAAATTATGGATATGAAAACTGGATATTACATAAATGGACAATGCGTAGAATACAGATTCGAGTTGTGATGGTATGAGAGCCCTCAAAATATGGTGGAAAGATAAAATAACAAATATAGAAGTGCTACGAATGATGAATACGAAAAACCAACTAATCAAAGACATCATGAATGGGAAGATGAAAATAGCCAGACATATAATGAGAAGGTCAGCCAGAGAATTGAGTAAAGTAATTTTAGAAGAAAAGATAGAAGGAACATGAACAAGGGGAAAGAGAAGGAAGACATCGATAGACGATGTTCTGGAATGGACAAAAACTAAATTATATGGCGACATCAAAAGAATGGCAGAAAATAGAACGATCTGGAAATCTAAAAATTGCGAACCTTCAATACGAGGAGCCAACTAAGAAAGAGAAGAAATTATCTGTGACAGCTTAGGGGACAACATCATTTAACCACAAATCATTAGAATAGCATTTGCTAATATTTGGCATAGAAACACTACGATATCCCCATATTGAAGAATACACACAGTGCAATAGATTCCTTAGCTTAGGGGTATACAATCTTTCAGACAGTGTGGACCACATTAAAAATTTCAATGAAGCCCGAGGGCCACTAAGCTATACTGCATTATTCAAAATTGTAAGATGCTTTCCAGATTCACAAGGAACGCTGTGCGTTTGATACTTTAAATAAAATACAATAAAAATAAACAAACGCAGCTTTAAGAGCGTAGGTAGGAGTCGGGCTCATGATAAATAAATACAATAAATATTTGAAAAACAAATTTAATGAAGAAAACATTCATTTTTTACAATGTCAATGGGAAACTTGGCAATTATTTTTCCTTGACCAGCTTGTTGATGTTGGCATCAATGTTGGAAGTCGCTATGCGCACAGTATTCTCGAGATGTTGATCCGTAATCTGAGATCTTGTCATGGACTTCACATGCTTCATTCTGGAGAAGAACTGATACAAAAGTGTGTGCTTCCTAACAAAGCACACCGGCAAAGATTAGGGAATGCGTCCTCAGAAATGTAGTCTTTGTAAAATGTAAGCAAGGGCACATTGAATAATTTTTCTCTCAAAGAAGAGTTGTTTTGGAGTTCAAACAGCTCCATTTGTACCGAGCCTAGCATTTCGGCAGCATTGACACTGAATGGCATTGAAAATAAATCTAAAGAAGACTGTTGGTTACGAAAATCACTAAATCTCTCTTCGAACTCACTTCGCAGAATGGCAAATTTTGTACCGTGTTCATCAAGAGACGAACAGTTGGACTCAGGAAGAAGCTGAAAATGAGTTAAGTCTTTTTTTTGCGACTTGTGCCTCCCAAAGTTTGAGCTTGACCAAACTTTGGGAGGTGTGATATGAACAAACAGAGTGCTCACCAGTTGATCTGGATTGTAGCCACGTATTTAGGTCATTCATATGCAACGAGATGTCGGTCACAACGGCAAAGTATATCATCCATTTCGGATCGTTAAATTCCGCAATCGGATTCCCCTTAGTTTACATGAAGTGCTTTATTTCGCTACTTAAATCAAAGACTCTTTTAAGAACGCTCCCTCTGCTCAACAACGCACAACACTATAATAAACCACAACGCTATGATCCGCTTCGCACTCTTGGGTCAAAAACACTTGGAATTGACGATGATTCAATCTTCTTGTCCTAATAATGTTGACGACAGTCAATAACTCTCATAACATTCCCGAATCCAATAGTTTTCCCACACAAATTCTCCTGGTGCATTAAACAGTGGTAATGGACGAAATCTTTCCCTTCTAGTTCCGGTTCTTTGTAGCAGCGCAACAAACCCTCCGTTCTTTCCCACCACAGCAGGGGCACCATCAGTTACCACACCCTCGAGGTTGGTTAAGCTGAGGTTGAAACGGTGGAGCGTTTTCTTGGCGGCTTCAAGAATATCAGTGCCTTTCGTCGTTCCTTCATAGGTATGAGCGCTAGCAGTTCTTCTGTCAGAATGAATTGTTAATCAATGCCATGGACAAATAGCCAGTTGTGCTGTATCCTTCACATACATCTGTGCTCTCGTCTAGAGCAAGTGAATATGACGTAAATTCGGACGACCGTTTTTTTTTTTTAAGTTCCTTCAATGTCATTGACAAGTTCTTCGACACGTCGTGCTACAGTTACCCCAGACAAACTCGGTTTTTTAAACATTTCTTTATTATTTGGGCACAGAATAGCGATGAGACGCTCTTTCACAAACTCGCCGTTCAAGAAGGCGTTTCATTTTTTAGCATTTTTTTCATTTATTACATAACTTACTTCGACGCACGCTTCGCTCTCTTCCCTCTGCCTTTTGAATTTACCCTGCTGGCATTTTAAATCAATTTGGAGACGGTTCAGTTTGTCCACACGAAGCTGTCCTTGAAGGTTATCGAAATTGGACACATTCTTTGTCTCATAGTGTCATTTTATATTTTATTCTTTTGATACTGACACTGACTCACGACAAATTAAACACACTGGCTTATCGTCGATCGGCACAAAAAGTATAAATTCGTCCACTTTTCATTAAAAACCGGACAAGAATCACTTGATTTACTCTTTTTACTGGTGGACGCCATTCTGATGGAAGGTGAACCAAAAAAAAGATCCAAAATGGCCGTGTAATGGTTATTATCCACTAAATATGTCTCACACTAATGAAAAACGTCTGGCAATATAAAACCACAATAAGCTATGGCTGACACTATGAACCTGCATGCGCTTATACACGAATGTCACACTATTCACGATTGACTGACTGAATGACTGTGAACGAGATCCTCTTGTATTTATATGAAGATGGGTGCCCAGCATGCCAAGGAAGGCAAAATCAGATTATGAGAAGAATCTAACTTAGCAGACCAAAGGAAATCCCAAAGTGCTCTTTCGTTATGTGTCCGATCGAACAATGTGAAGTGAGCTTATAATTACGTACAAGGGTTGGCAATACTTTCGTATAACTTTTGCTTTTAGTATAAGTCATCCATTTATAGATCTTCGTTTTCAATGTCCTGATAAACTTTTATGCAATAGGTGCTTCCATTTCGCTCCTGATCAGGTAAAAATGAATACTATGGTTCTTAAATAATGCACAAACTTTCTTGTTGCAAAACTCCTTTCATTGATCTATGTTCATGTAACTTCTTTAAAAACAGACTCGAATGCATTAATAACAGCATATGTTGATTTCTTCTTCAGTATTCGAACACACGCAAATCGAGAAAAACAATCAATGCATACAAGAAGGAAACACACGCCCCCATTCTCTTTTGCATGGGATGACATATCTGCAAAATCGCATTGAAAACAGCAAAAGTGTAAGAACTTTGATTTGATTGCGTTTAAATTTTCTTTTAATGGCTTTATGTCTCACACAAGTATGCTATGTGGCTAACCAGTTTTTCACGGTTTCAGGTATTAATTTGCTAGGTTTCTGTAATGCTTTGATACTGCCAACACTACTACCTACTGTATTAGAATCATTATAAACTTCTCACTTTTCACTAAAGATTTTTTTTCTTTGCAGGTGAAAATCAAGAACCATTACTAAAACGCCACCTGATTGCTTCTATATCACTACTGCTCATTCTTGTGTGCTGTGAAATATGTGTTCTCATATGGGAAGCAGTATCAAAAACAACCAATCGGGCATGCCTCATCAATGAAATGTAACAACACAATAAAAAGCACTGTCACTGGCGATGTCAACAAATAAGCTTATTTCTGTATGTTAGATTCAGAAAAAATTACCTAACACAGAAATAGGCTTTTTTGTTTCATTTTTCTTAAATTGTACACTTAAATGAACAAATTTTGGTTTCATTGATGTGTTCCCCATATTTAAGTTACACCACGTTTAATTTTGAAGTCAGTGAATTCACGCACAAATTTTTGCTCATTATTCTGCTTAGAATTTGATATAAAATTAACATTTAATTAGAAAAAAGTAATGAACTATTCTTTAAATGACATCGAAGCACTCGTTGATTACACACAGATCAAAATGTTCAGATCAGTTATGTGTGTCTACTCTATAATATAAAATATAAGCCTTTTTACGTAACGTTTTTGTAAAAAGGCTTACATTTTATATTATAGAGTTATTCGAAACGTTTTGAAACTCACCCTGAGTGTCGAGTCTTCAAAATTCGAATCATCAGAATTCAAGGAGAACCGGCCTACCAGTCCGGAACTTGGGGAGGGTTGGGCGCGGTAGGCGCCAGAGGGGGGGGGGGGACGGAACCCCCTTTGGAGTCATCAGAATTCAAGGAGAACTGGCCTACCAGTCAGGAACTCGGGGGGGGGAGCCCTCCCTTTTGAAGACTCGACATTCAGGGGCTACCCTGCGTGTCGAGTCTTCAAAATTCGAGTCATCAGAATGCAAGGAGAACCGGCCTACCTATGTCCGGAACTCTGGGGGTTGGGTGCCGTAGGCGTCAGGGGAACGGTACTCCTAGTATATATATATATATATATATATATATATATATATTAAAAAATTAGTTTGAATGACTATATTCCGAGAAAAAGAAAGCGTTTAATGTTAAGATGCTACTAGTTTCGTTGAATAAATCAACTTCTTCGGGTATCACAGGCAAAGAAGTATATAAAATAAAAAATTATATAAAAAATTCAGCTGATTTTGTGTCCAAAATCAAAGACATCAAACTCAACAAATCAGATTTAATGGCAAGTTTCGATATAGTGTCTCTCTTCACGAATGTACCTATTCAAAAAGTCCTCCATCTTCTCCAGAATAAACTATCCAAGAAATTCTTTTCCTTACTTTGTCACTGTGTAAATTCAGGATACTTCAAATACGAAAACAAGATTTACAAACAGAACTCAGGTTTGGCTATGGGCAGTCCATTCTCTCCGATTCCTGCTGACATATTTCTTAAGGATTTTGAAGAAAAAGCAATTAATTCCTCGACTCTAAAACCCAAAATATGGCATTGTTATACAGACGATGTATTCCTCATCTGGGAACAACCTCAATTTTTTTCTAGACCACCTCAACAAGTTTCAGGAGAAAATTAATTTTACCTGCGAACTGGAATCCAACGGCTGTCTCCCCTTTCTGGACCTAAAATTTACGAGATGCGCTGAAAATATCAAAATCTCTATTTTTAGAAAACCCACACACACAGACAGACCTTCATGCTTCTTCTCGTCACTACCCTCCGCAAAACGTTGGTATTATTTCAACATTGGCACATCGAGCCAGATCATTACTAACAGATGAAACAGAAATTGAAAATGAACTCCATTTACTAAAAAGGACTTTTTTCAACAATGGTTTCTCTCTTAAAAAGATTGATAATTTTTTCTCTTTCCATCGCTCAACTGCTATTGAAGATTCTTGTCCCTCAAGAGCTTTTATGTCGTTGCCATACATCAGCTCTCTTTCCCCAAAACTGGCAAAAATTCTTAAGAAATTCAACATTAGAACTTGCTTCACTACGTTTCCAAAACTTCTCTCCATACTAAGTAGACATAAAATGAAACATCTTCCTATTCAGTATCCAGGAATCTACAAGATTTTGTGTGAATGTGACAAACCATATTACGGCCAGACAGCTAAATCCATCCTTTTACGTATGGAAGAACACCAAAGAGACATTTCCTACAATAGGACCAGCACTCTCTCTAGCCACGTTCTCTTTTCTATCGACTCGGATGAATGCCGCCAATACCTCGTAGACTGGCCACAAACTTCTAATATTCATGTGTGTTATGATAAACTCGAAAGAAAGATTATTGAATCTAGAGAAATATCGCTCGATTCATCCCATATTAACAACAGCCTTAGCTACAATCTTTCTGGCGCACACATTGCCACTGTCCAGTATTGACGCACTCGTGGCAGCTCAGACACGTAGTCAACTTCAATTGGAACTCCAGCACACATTCCTGTTTTTAAATGTACTTGCGTGTTTTATACTAGATCTGTTAATGTAATTTTATCATGTCTCTGTCAGTTCATATAATTCTTTATCTGTGATACCTGAAGAAGCAGATTTATTCAACGAAACTAGTAGTATCTTAACACTAAACCTTTTCTTTTTCATTCTCGGTATATAGTCATCCAAACTAATTTTTTATAACATTATCTACCGAGTAAATATGAACGATAATATATATAAGATTATTGGAAACATGCAAATTTCTGCTTAATTATGCATGTATAAAATATTTAAGATTAAAAATTTCCAAATCGTAGTACCATCTGTTCTCACTGCAGTGAAATTAATTCAGGAAAAGAAAAAAAAATGGGGACACATTCATATCCATTAATTAATTAATTTTGAAAAAACGTGTACTGTTACCTATTGAAAAGAAAACGTGAATGTAAAAAAATAACAGTACTCGTGGCAAAATCTCTTAAGACTAAACCAAAACTTTCCATAGTCAAAATTAGGAATAAAATACCATTCATTCCTAATTTTTTGAAAAATTAGGAATGAATGGTTCCTAAATTAAATTTAATTTAATTTAAATTCCTTAAATTATTTGATTATTAAATTATTAAATTAATAAAGTATTAAATTATTTGAAAACTCGTGCTGCCACCTATAGACAAATATTCTTGCTCATAATTCCACACTTCAGCCAAAGACCTCAACACATGACCAAATGTCCTCACCCATAATTCCACACGATAACCAAAGGCCCATGTTACGTCATTGACAGCTGTTGTATTCCATGCTCGAAGCAAACACATAACGTGAAGTCATTGACAGCTGGGACCCCAGGCCACTTCCCAGATTTCGAAGCATGAACCATCACCCATAATGCATCACTCCAACAACAAACGAGGGTGGTCACACAACTCATGCCTCCAAGATACAGATTAAGTCACCAATTTTTTATCTCTAATCCTCTCCACACCACCACCACCACCACCTAGCCTCAACTAAAACCCCCAAAATGACCAACAGCTCATTCCACGAGTGACTACAATGACGTCAATCATGTCCATGTGATAAATGACTTCATTTATCTCCATTAGATAACCACAGGGCGTGGTTATCTAATGGAGATAACCTCCCCACTTTATCCCACCTATTTTGTGATAGTGACCCCTATTCTCACGCCAAGGTTGGAGGCATCGCCATCTTCATCAAAAGAGGACTAAAGCACAATGAAAACGCTACTCCCAGAACCGAACGCTTCAAAAGCACAGGAGTAAAAATCCACATGGAAAACACAAGCAGCCTCAAAACTTTCACAGCCTACAACCCCCAACAAAAGCTTCTTGATTCACATCTAGAAAAAATACCAAACTTAGGAAGAGCAGTAATAATAGCTGGCAATCTAACACCAAGCTCCCAAACTGGAATAGCAGAAACCCCAATAACAACAGCAGAAAGCGCAACTCATTTGCCAACTCAAGAAACATGGCAGTAATAGGACACACAGAGACCACACACTATGGAGCTATCGGCCAACATAGAAATAATAAAG